>NC_068911.1:135473860-135784574 GCF_023091745.1 Budorcas taxicolor | reverse complement strand
AGTCGTATCCAACTCTTTGTGACCCCATGGACTGTAGCCCACCAGGCTCCTCCATCCATGGGATTCTCCAGGCAAGAATACTGGAGTGGGTTGCCATTTCCTTCTCCAGGGGATCTTCCCAACCCAGGGATCAAACCCAGGTCTCCTGTATTAGAGGCAGACGCTTTAACCTCTGAGCCACCAGGGAATAGAAAAATATACTCAGACTTAATTCTACCACAGAAATTTTGTGAAGTTAAACAACTTGTGAAAATATTTAGAAATAAGGTAAATAATAAATCCTACATATCTTATGCATACATTCCTGCATGCTAAGTTGCTTCAGCCCTGTCCAACTCTGAGTGACTAACACTTTAACTGCTACTATTACTACTAGTACTATAAGGTATTAATCAAATATAACAGTATAAAGGTAAGATTAATTTAGAAAATCAGAGTCTAGAGCAAGTTTTTATACTGCGTGTACTAGTAGTGCGTGTGTGCTCAGTCCTGTCTGACTCTCTGCCACCCTGTGGACTTTAGCCTGCCAGACTCCTCTGTCCATGGAATTTTCCAGGCAAGAATACTGGAGTGGGTTTCCATTTCCTTTCTCCAGGGGATCTTCCCCACCCAGGTATGAACCCACGTCTCCTGCATCAGCACGTTTAGTAGTATTACTGCCATTATGAAAATTGACTACTCCAACTACTATTCCATGTGGATTCCCAAGTGGCTCAGTGGTAAATAATCCTCCTGCCAATGCAGGAGACGCCGGAGATGTGGGTTCAATCCTTGGGTCGGGAAGATCACCTGGAGATGGAAATGGCAACCCACTCCAGTATTCCTGCCTGGAAAATTCCATGGACAGAGAAGCCTGGCTGGCTGCAGTCCATGGGTCACAAGAGTCAGACACAACTGAGCAGGCACACATAGACAAAAACAATTAATTGGATATAACTGCGGGGTAGGTTTGGGTGAAATTAGAAACAAGGGGAATTTCTTGATGGTCCCAGTGGTTAGGACTGCCTCTCACTTTGGAGGGTCCAGATTGGGGAATTTAAAATCCCACAGGCCACTAATAAAGAATCAATATATAGCTACAAGATGTAACTAAATGAAATGCATGACCATTTTAAACCATCTTTTCCTCCTTTACATTTTTAAAAATAGAAATAGGTAAAGCTTTAGCTTCTGTAGTTACTACTGAGTTAAAATCGCTGGAACTATAAACTTAAGTGTTAATTAAAAATTAAAATGACTTCAGTGTTTCCGTGGAAATAAAAAGACCTCACGAATAAAAAACTATTACGCAACTGATAGAGAAGTCTGTTACTCTGAAAGTCACACCTTGTGTCTTAGCTACTACAAGCTAGATGTTTTTTAGTTGTTTTGTTCTTGCCTATACTCTTTGGTTACCCACTCCAGTGTTCGTGCCTGGAGAATCCCAGGGACGGGGGAGCCTGGTGGGCTTCCATCTATAGGGTCGCAGAGTCGGAGACGACTGAAGTAACTTAGCAGCAGCAGCAGCATACTCTGGTTAAATTCTTCTTGAAGGTCTAAATATACCCATATTTTTTTATTAAGACAATTTTCATACCAAAGCATTTCAATGTATTTTGAAATGTTAATCCTGAAAAGAGAGGAAACATCTTCTTAGGACAGTTAATATATTTACATAATTTTAGCTATCTATTTAAAGCCAGAATTTATACTGCCACTTAATTGAAATTTAGATAAAAGCAAGTTTAGTAATTTATTATATGTACAATTGAATAAAGTATAAAAAGAGAATTAAAAAATGATAGTTTAAAGCAGTTTTTTAAAAAGAATAGAAAGCAGAAAGACTAGAAAGAAAAAAAATTTCTGAAATATTTTTATAATCAAGCCTAGAAATCTGAATCCCCTCAGATACAGGGGAGTGGTATATGTAAATATAGTGTATTATAGAGTAGTTAAAAATAAGCCACAAGGCTCATTGTCTTCTTTCCCAGTGGCTCAGTGGTAAAGAATCCACCTGCAGTGCAGGAGACTCGGGTTTGATCCCTGGGTTGGGAAGATCCCCTGGAGAAAAGAAACAGCAGTCCACTCCAGTATTCTTGCCTGGCAAACCTCAATCTATGGACTCACAAAAGAGCTGTCACAACTGGGTGACTAAACAACAATTGCCAAAGCAGGAGGAGCAGGAAACGTGGGCTTGATCCCTGGTTGGGGAAGACCCCCCCTGGAGTAGGAAATGGCAACCCACTCCAGTAATTTGCCTGGAGAATTCCATAAACAGAAGAGTCTGGTGGCCCACAGACCATGGGGTCGCAAACAGTCAGACATGACTGCATGACTGAGCGCACACACACAAAAGGCATTTAGATTGGAGTTCCTTCCTGTTGCAGTATCTCTTGGAGACCACTGTTTCACCGGACAAGTATTTGTTGATTAAGAGACTGAAGAGATTGCTTCAATTAGCAACTGATCTGAAGTACTTTCTGCCCCTAAGTTCGCTCACAGGTTCCAGAGTGGACTCAGCTGACCAGTGTGAAGCATTATTGGCGTTCCTTTGCATTTCTTAGCTGTTTTTCCTGTTCTACCTGATCTAAGTGTTGGAGGGCTCTAGGGCTAGATCCTGAGCATTCTTTTCTTTATCTACGTTTCTTCTCTGTTTTCTGTTTTTAAATAACCATCTGTATGTTGATAAATCACAAAAATGTTTATCTCCAATTCTGACCTCTAGATTTATATTCTTAAGTGCCTACTAAACATTTCCATTTGGAAATCAAACTAACCAGTCCAAAGACAGCTCTTGCTTTTCTCTTCCAAATCTATTGAACCCAAATTGGTCTCCCTCAACTCAGTAAAATTCACTACCATCCCTGTAGTTGCTCAAGGCTAAAACCCTGGAGTCATTCTTCATTTCCCCCCTTCCATCACTTACCATCCCCGCACCCATTTCCCAACAGCCCTTCAGTCAGCAAGTCTTGTTGCTCTTCTCTCCAAAATATATCCTGAATCTGTCCATTTCTCTTTGCTTGCTGTATCACTATCGCTCTAGTTCACCTAAGATCTCACGTGTGCAATTCCCATAACTTATAATTGCTCTCCCCACTTCCATTTGTGTCCCTATATAATACACTCTCCTACAACATACAAAGCAAGGTGTATCACTCTCCACTAAAAATCTTCTAAAGGGAATCAGTTCCCAACAAAGACCCTAATGTTTCAGAGGCCAGTTTTATAGCCCCTGACTAGGTGATTGGTTACATGTTAGCAACCTCTTTGTTGTATATAATTGAGTTTTACAAGTAGGTGCTAAGAAAACAATTAAGGTTAAAGCGGGGTAACAATGATTATACATCAAGGGGGGATGTCTCCATGGTTAATCTAACAGCAGCAGCCAAACTCAACTACAATCTCGGTTTGTAATCTGTAGGGAGGGAAGTTTCCAGGAGACCTGGTTTTCACTAGTAACAGTTTCCTCACTCTTGGGCAGGGTTCAGGCCCAGTTCACATCCTGTCTTTAAGATGAACAGGCTTCAAGATGGAGTCTCTCCTGCTTTCCTCACACTGGCCCCAAAAGATACTCAGGATGAAACTGACCCTCTGATTAGCATAGATTCCAAGGCTTTCTGTACCTGACTGATCTCATCTCAAACCATTTTCTGTATTGTTCTCTAAGCTTATGCCTGCTGGCATTTGTTTCAACTCTTTAACACATTTTTTTTTCCTACCTCAAGGCCTTTGCATTTTACTGTTTCTTCTACCTGTGAAGGTCTTCCCTCTGCTTTTTGAGTGATAGGTTCTTTCCATCTGTTGAATGCTCTCTCTCTGAAAATATCACCAAAATAATAAGCTGATAAAGGAAAACTAAGTTTCCTGCTTACTGATGTAAGAAATACTACCTTGACAATCTGAATAGTGTCTCTTGGGGGAAAGACAACGGTGAGATATTTAGTTTGGCAGGGGAGTCTAGTTTAAGCTGTTTTTCAATGCAAGAACTTGAGAGGTATTGGGTGAAGTCTGCAGACCTAAGCCAAAGTTACCCATCAAAGAGCACTTCTCACAGAAATGGGCCTGCCTCATTACCTTTGCCATGCTCAGTCATCGGCTGGGAGTAGCCTGTGAGCAGCACAGTTTCTACACACCACCATGCTAGATTCAGAGCATAGCAGTTGGGGCAGCTGGCCAATTACTCCACCCCAAAGCAAGAGCTCCGAGTGGCTCCTTTTCATAGCTGTCAAGGCTCACCTCTTGTGCTAAACAGGTTCAGCAAACAGGTTCAGGGTGCAGGTCTTCTCTGGTTCTTGCAGGCCTGTCTTCCTGAGGGTAAACTCAGACAGGACCTCTGACACCACAGTAGATCTTTGGGGTCACAACTGATAAACTTTCCCTCACCCTCAGCTATCACCTCATCACATCTTGGTGGCCTGCAAGTGGTATGACTCAAAATCTTAACTCCTGAAAGGTCTTAGCAGTCATACTGTCCTCATGCTGACACTGCTGCATAAGTCTGTTCACCCTTACAGTAGTGCTGCTGCTGCTAAGTGTCCAACTCTGTGCGACCCCATAGACAGTGGCCCATCAGGCTCCTCCATCCCTGGGATTCTCCAGGCAAGAGTACTGGAATGGGTTGCCATTTCCTTCTCCAATGCATGAAAGTGGAAAAGTGAAAGTGAAGTCACTCAGTTGTGTCCGACTCTTAGCGACCCCACAGACTGCAGCCTACCAGGCTCCTCCATCTATAGGAGTTTCCAGGCAAGAGTACTGGAGTGGGTTGCCAGTGCCTTCTCAGTAGGGCATGGGGCACCAAAAGGTGCCCAAATGGATCATCTCGGTTTCACATATAGTCTCCCTGCCCTAACTCCTGCTGATCAGAATCCACCATCCAAGACAGAATGTGGATGCCTCTTCTCACCGGCTGGTTCCTGGATACAAGGACACCAAATGTCCTGACTTCAGCTATATCTTGTAAATTCCATTAAAACTTTGTGTTCCCCCTGGCAAAAGTATGCTCCCTTTGGGGACCAGGGCCTACAATCCTGCAGGGCCCCCAGTTGAAGAGGTGGGAAACACAAAATCTCCCAGTGTGTCATTGGGAATGATGGTAAATGCGGCCACTCTTGCCTCTGCCCCTTTGTTATTAGGCTCATGCATTCTTCCTGTTTGGAACACAGCACCATCCAGAGGTCTTTGATGTAATGCATACACTGTATCACCAAGGACGGCACTCAAACTTTCAGAATGTTGCCTCTCAGTTAATGCATAGCTCTGCTTTCAAAAGGCCATTTCAGCATTCTATGAACTTACCAACTTAACTGCAGCAATTTCTTGAAGAAACAAATTATATAAATTGTTGAATCCTGCCCCCAAGGTCACAGGTGCAAGGCCCTGCACCAAAGCCACAGAAGCAGAGCCCAGATTCAAGGAAACCTTGGAAGTTGACTGAGCCCCTTTGTTACTGTTGCCAAAAGCTCATGAGCATTACTAACAAGCTACCCGACTGGCAATTAGACAAAGATGCCCACTCCAGTAAACACCCTATACTGCCCCAACCAATCACCTAACACCAACCTTCCAGCAGGAATTCTGTCTTGAGGTTATAAAAATTGACTATTAACTCATGAAAACTGTCGACTCTCCCTGGCCTGTCAGGAGTTGTCAGCCCTCTGTGCTCACATTGCTGATTTTATCTCTGCTCTTTGTTCTTAATAAACTCACTCCTTTCTGCAATACTCTGAGTCTGGAAATTGTTTTCCCACCTGTGCTTGGACTGCCTCTACATAAATTATTTTGCATACATATTCATAACCCTTTGTATTAATATGAATACAGTCTTAATTGCTGCATTAACCTAGACGTTCAACTTTTTCCCCTCCTCAGACAACTAAAAGACAGAACACCAGGAACTGTATTTTTCTAATGAGCATGCTTACAATTTTATATTGATAAATTTTAAGGATGCTATGTATATAATAAAATCCAAAGGCATTTTCACATCCTATTGATCTGTATCTATTTTTAAATGCACAATAGCAACAGTAAGAGAAAACTATTTAGTGGCCAATGTTCTGTTTTTTAGATTTTGTCTAAGTATTCAAAGATTATGTATCAAATAACTCAGTTTAATATCTGTCTAACCTATTTTAAGTTACCTAACGATCTTCCCAGTACCTCAGCTGGTAAAAGGATCCACCTGCAATGCAGGAGATCTTGGTTTGATTGCTAGGCCAGGAAGATCCTCTGGAGAAGGAATAGGCTACCCACACCAGTATTCCTGGGGCTTCTCTGGTGGCTCAGATGGTAAAGAATCCACCTGCAATAAGGGAGATCTGGGTTCAGTCCTTGGGTTGGCAAGATACCCTGGAAAAGGGAATGGCTACCCACTCCAGTATTTTGGCCTGGAGAATTCCATGGACAGAGGAGCCTAGCAGGCTACAGTCCATGGGATTGCAAAGTCAGACATGACTGACCAATTTTCACTTCAAGGACCTAGAAATTACAACTTTAGTTAAATATAAAGTTCTTAAGAATTTTCATATTATCAAAATATCATAATAAACCTTTTAAAGATACCAAGATCAGCCCTGGGATTTCTTTGGAGGGAATGATGCTGAAGCTGAAACTTCAGTATTTTGGCCACCTCATGCGAAGAGTTAACTCACTGGAAAAGACTCTGATGCTGGGAGGGATTGGGGGCAGGAGGAGAAGGGGACGACCGAGGATGAGATGGCTGGATGGCATCATTGACTCGATAGACGTGAGTCTGAGTGAACTCCAGGAGCTGGTGATGGACAGGGAGGCCTGGCGTGCTGCGATTCATTGGGTCACAAAGAGTCGGACATGACAGCAACTGAACTGAACTGAACCATTATAATTTTACCTAGTTAAAATAATGGTTCTACTAATAATGGAATGGGTGAATGGAATCAGTGAATTTAACTCAGATGACCATTATATCTACTACAATGGGCAGGAATCCCTTAGAAGAAATGGAGTAGCCATCATGGTCAACAAGAGAGTCCGAAATGCAGTACTTGGATGGAATCTCAAAAGTGACAGAATGATCTCTGTTCTTTTCCAAGGCAAACCATTCAATATCACGGTAATCCAAGTCTATGCCCCAACCAGTAATGCCGAAGAAGCTGAAGTTGAACGGTTCTATGAAGACCTACAACACCTTTTAGAACACCCAAAAAAGATGTGCTTTTCATTAAAGGGGACTGGAATGCAAAAGTAGGAAGTCAAGAAACACCTGGAGTAACAGGCAAATTTGGCCTTGGAATACAGAATGAAGCAGGGCAAAGACTAATAGAGTTTTGCCAAAAGAACACACTGGTCATAGCAAACACCCTCTTTCAACAACACAAGAGACGACTCTACACATGGACATCACCAGACGGTCAACACCGAAATCAGACTGATCATATTCTTTGCAGCCAAAGATGGAGAAGCTCTATACAGTCAGCAAAAACAAGACCGGGAGCTGACTGTGGCTCAGATCATGAATTTCTTATTGCCAAATTCAGACTTAAGTTGAAGGAAGTAGGGAAAACTGCTAGACCATTCAGGTATGACCTAAATCAAATCCCTTATGATTATACAGTGGAAGTGAGAAATAGATTTAAGGGACTAGATCTGATAGAGTGAGTGCCTAATGAACTATGGAATGAGGTTTGTGACCTTGTACAGGAGACAGGGATCAAGACCATCCCCATGGAAAAGAAATGCAAAAAAGCAAAATGCCTGTCTGGAGGCCTTACAAATAGCTGTGAAAAGAAGCGAAGCAAAAAGCAAAGGAGAAAAGGAAAGATATAAGCATCTGAATGCAGAGTTCCAAAGAATAGCAAGGAGAGAGAAAAAAGCCTTCCTCAGCGATCAGTGCAAAGAAACAGGAAAACAACAGAATGGGAAAGACTAGAGATCTCTTCAAGAAAATTAGAGACACCAAGGGAACATTTCATGCAAATATGGGCTCAATAAAGGACAGAAATGGTATGGACCTAACAGAAGCAGAAGATATTAAGAAGAGGTAGCAAGAATACACAGAACTGTGGATAAAAGAGCTTCACGACCAAGATAATCATGATGGTGTGATCACTGACCTAGAGCCAGACATCCTGGAATGTGAAGTCAAGTGGGCCTTAGAAAGCATCACTACGAACAAAGCTAGTGGAGGTAATGGAATTCTAGTTGAGCTATTTCAAATCCTGAAAAATGATGCTGTGAAAGTGCTGCACTCAATACTCCAGCAAATTTGGAAAACTCACCCATGGCCACAGGACTGGAAAAGGTCAGTTTTCATTCCAATCCCACAGAAAGGCAATGCCAAAGAATTCTCAAACTACTGCACAATCGTACTCATCTCACATGCTAGTAAAGTAATGCTCAAAATTCTCCAAGCCAGGCTTCAGCAATATGTGAACCATGAACTTCCTGATGTTCAACCTGGTTTTAGAAGAAGCAGAGGAACAAGAGATCAAATTGCCAACATCTGCTGGATCATCGAAAAAGCAAGAGAGTTCCAGAAAAACATCTATTTCTGCTTTACTGACTATGCCAAAGCCTTTGACTGTGTGGATCACAATAAAGTGTGGAAAATTCTGAAAGAGATGAGAATACCAGACCACCTGACCTGCCTCTTGAGAAACCTATATGCAGGTCAGGAAGCAACAGTTAGAATTGGACATGGAACAACAGATTGGTTCCAAATAGGAAAAGGAGGACGTCAAGGCTGTATATTGTCACCCTGCTTATTTAACTTCTATGCAGAGTACATCATGAGAAACGCTGGGATGGAAGAAGCACAAGCTGGAATCAAGATTGCTGGGAGAAATATCAATAACTCAGATATGCAGATGACACCACCCTTATGGCAGAAAGTGAAGAGGAACTAGAGAGGCTCTTGATGAAAGTGAAAGTGAAGAGTGAAAAAGTTGGCTTAAAGCTCAACATTCAGAAAACGAAGATCATGGCATCTGGTACCATCACGTTATGGCAAATAGATGGGGAAACAGTGGAAACGGTGTCAGACTATTTTGGGGGGCTCCAAAATCACTGCAGATGGTGACTGCAGCCATGAAATTAAAAGACGCTGACTCCTTGGAAGGAAAATTATGACCAACCTAGATAGTATATTCAAAAGCAGAGACATTACTTTGCCAACAAAGGTCGATCTAGTCAAGGCTATGGTTTTTCCAGTGGTCATGTATGGATGTGAGAGTTGGACTGTGAAGAAAGCTGAGTGCCGAAGACTGATGGTTTTGAACTGTGGTGTTGGAGAAGACTCTTGAGAGTCCCTTGAACTGCAAAGAGATCTAACCAGTCCATTCTGAAGGAGATCAGTCCTGGGTGTTCTTTGGAAGGAATGATGCTAAAGCTGAAACTCCAGTACTTTGGCCACCTGATGCAAAGAGTTGACTCATTGGAAAAGACTCTGATGCTGGGAGGGATTGGGGGCAAGAGAAGGGCACGACAGAGAATGAGATGGCTGGATGGCATCACCGACTCGATGGACATGTGTCTGAGTGAACTCCGGGAGTTGGTGATGGACAGGGAGGCCTGGCATGCTGCAATTCATAGAGTCGCAAAGAGTCGGACATAACTGAGAGACTGAACTGAATAATAATGGTTCTAAATTTTTGTAATGTTAAACAATCCATAGAAATATAAACTATAATGCTACCTCACTTGGCCCATAAAACCAATGCAAAAATATAGATAGTTTAAATCATGAGATGTTCAATCTTCTTGTCTAATCTAGAATATTGTATTGGCAGTAATTTCACATATTAAAGTCAGGAAAAGATAATTGTTTTTCAGTCCTTTAAACCAGTATGATTAATTCACTCTAATTTATCTAATGATTCATCTATTTATCAGAAATATTGTATGAAAAATTTTTATGTAAGTATATAAATTTCAGGCCTTCCCTGGTGGCTCAAATGGTAAAGAATCCACCTACAATAGAGGAAACTGGGGTTCATCCCTCAGTTGGGAAAATCAGGTAGAGAAGGGAATGGCTGCTCACTCCAGTATTCTTGCCTGGAGAATTCCATGGGCAGAGTAGGGCTATAGCCCTGGTGGTTTATAGTCATTGGGGTCGCAAAGAGTCAGATACAATTGAGCGACTAACACTTTCACTTTTATATAATGGTCATAATCATAAATAAAAGTACAAAAACTTCACAAATCCTGTTTCAGAGCCCTTCATCTTGGAAACAAGACTTCTTTCTCTTATAGTTTTAACCAGAAGTGTCTCTTAAAAGCAATTTTAAAGAAACAAAAAGTGTTTCATTATTTTTCTTTCCATTTTTGAAATTCATTAGATATTGCCAGACTGAGCACACAATGACAGAATAATTGTTTTCACCAATTAATCTTTAATGTTTCCCTAGGGAGGGAAAAGGAGAAGAGGAACAAAATGGAAAAATGAGAGGGCGCTTTAGTCAAATACAAAATTAACATTAAAAGACTAATAATCTTTATTTAATTAAAGAGATGGGAAAAAGATTCAGCAAAAGTTATTTTGACATACATGCACGGGGGAGAGGGAGGAAGGGAGGGACAGAGCAAGAGAATCATTATAATTGGTTTAAACATTAATTCAGGTCACTTGACAATCTGATTTACATGATTAAAAAGCCAGTACTTGTTAATACTTGTGTAGTAATGATAGGGAGGGAACCTCATACTAAACAAAGTAATCTTTCTCTTTTAGATAAATAAGACCTCCTTCTGAGGTATTTTGAAGGGAAGAAGAAAAAGAAGGTGAGACAGAACAGAGGGAAATGGAGGAACATAGGATGAGGAAAGAAGAAAGGACATTATACACAAATTATGATTTGAAAGGATCAAAAAAATATGGTTTTCCTTTTTTTTTTTTCATTTTCCCCTTGCCTTTGCCAAGGAATCTTTTAAGGAGGCAATTTCATAATCCCTGGAATATATTCTGGAAGTTTCCTCTTGCCTTAAAATATAGATGGTGGTATGTTTCGTATGTTGCTGCTTTTTCGCTTCAAAGTGCCTCCCAAAAGGAAAAATTTTGTTCATATCAAAAGTTCCCCCAAAGCAACCAATAAAATTCTAAATAATCCTTCTATCATTTAGAAAATGAAGATTACACATTTTTATTTTAGCACAAATACAGATAAGATGCAGGAGCTCAGCAGAGAGTGAGTGCAGAAGTAGACTAAAGATAAACTGGCACCAGCAAGTCAAATTTTATTTACTTTGTATCTTGGGGCCCCTCCCTACAACAAGAACTAGACTTCCAATGGACAAAATAAAACAACAGTAAGTAAAGTTCTGATAAGATTTTCATAAGTGACCTGAGACAGTTTTTCCAAGGGATGCTAGTCTGAAGAGAAACCTTCTGAATACACAAAACTTCTCATCTTCATCCTTATGAATTTCCACTTATAGATGCACAATGAAGAAATGACAAGGACACACAGTAGTGTTGTCAGTAATAATACAGATTTCTACCCACAATAAGTTTTTCAGTCTGATTAATCAATGGATTTTTAAAGAGTTTCTTGTTAGATATTACTCTCAGATTTAACAAACAAAACTTAGCATTTGCATTTGTAGTGTTTGATTAAGAAAAAAAAGAAATCATAGTTCAAACCCGATATGAACTTACCTCACCATCTCACCATTGTCATTGAAAGACCCTGCACAGGCTCAAAGGGCCTCAGAAAACATGCTGTTTCCAAGTTGGTCAGATTTTGATGGGACCTCCAAAACAGTCATATATTGGCTCCTTTAAAATACTTCCAAAATTACCTGTTGATAAAGCAAAACTGAGTTTTTTGCTTACTGCAGTAGGGAGAATACTATTTTGATAGTCTTAGCAGTCTTCACAGGGAAGTCAGAGGTACAATCTTTATGAGCTTCAGGGATCTGGTTTAAGATGAGTTTCAACACAGGGGATCTGAATGGAAATAGGGAAAATTTTTATTACATATTTTTTGATTGCACAAAGGGAGGTGAGAGTTTAGAAGTGAGTCTTTCACAATCTTCTGCATTTTTGGTCTAATGGTCTGCTATTCCCTATACAACCTGAATTGTTCAACAGCCTGGAACTTGATTTAAAATGGTTTTTCCTTTGTTAGAATTGATAGCACTTACCACGAAATATCAATAACCTCAGATATGCAGATGACACCACCCTTATGGAAGAAAGTGAAGAGGAAATAAAAACCCTCTTGATGAAAGTGAAAGTGCAAAGTGAAAAAGTTGCCTTAAAGCTCAATATTCAGAAAACAAAGATCATGGCATCTGGTCCCATCACTTCATGGCAAAGAGATAAGGAAACAGGGGAAACAGTAACAGACTTTATTTTCTTGGGCTCCAAAATCACTGCAGATGGTGATTGCAGCCATGAAATTAAAAGACGCTTACTCCTTGGAAGAAAAGTTATGACCAACCTAGATAGCATATTCAAAAGCAGAGACATTACTTTGCCAACAAAGGTCCATCTAGTCAAGGCTATGGGTTTTCCAGTGGTCATGTATGGATGTGAGAGTTGGACTGTGAAGAAAGCTGAGTGCCGAAGAACTGATGCTTTTGAACTGTGGTGTTGGAGAAGACTCCTGAGAGTCCCTTGGACTGCAAGCAGATCCAACCAGTCCATTCTAAAGGAGATCAGCCCTGGGTGTTCTTTGGAAGGAATGATGCTAAAGCTGAAACTCCAGTACTTTGGCCACCTCATGCAAAGAGTTGACTCATTGGAAAAGACTCTGATGCTGGGAGGGATTGGGGGCAGGAGGAGAAGGGGACGACAGAGGATGAGATGGCTGGATGACATCACGGACTCGATGGACATGAGTCTGAGTGAACTCCAGGAGTTGGTGATGGACAGGGAGGCCTGGTGTGCTGCGATTCATGGGGTCGCAAAGAAGTTAGACACGACTAAGCGACTGAACTGAACTGAACTGAACCACATAATTTTACAATTGGTTGATTAAATGTTTGCTTGCCACTATACTGAATCCCTGTAGGGCTAGGATTAGATTCAGTTCATTTTTCTTACAGTCAGCAGGCAACACATTGTCTGGTTCTCAATAAATACTCAAGTCACTATTGCCCATGAGTGGAGAAAAACACACAAACCTGCTGACTAATTCGATTCTCAATTTACGGACATGACCTCAAATGAATCTTTAATCAAGTAGGACTATTAATATTCTTTCCTAGTTTACTCTTTTATTAGCTTTTCTCCTCAACTCTCTAACACACGACCCCCCTTCACCCCTGCACCAATCTCCACACTCCCCTAAGGGTCTTGCTTCTTATTTAACTGAGAAAACTGAAGTAATAAGAATAGTATTTCCACAGATTTTCGCTTGTACCCACCCGCTAGCATCTTTACCCATGTAGTCTGTCTGGTCATCATCCATCCACAGATGAGGTACCCATGCTTCTTTAAGCAGAGCAAGTACTCTCAATCTTGCAGTTCCCTCTTAACTGCATTATTCCTCATGCTATCTGCCTAACAATCTTACTCTTTAAAAATCTGCTTACATTTTCCTTAATGAAGCCCACTCTGCTCACCCTATTTAAAATGGAAATTCTCTCCACACTGAACCCTTTCTCTGCTCCATTTTCATTCCGTATTATTTATCAATGCAACATAGAAGTACTTTATACACATATATATTACATATAAGTACATATAATAGACATATATTGTTTATTATTTATTGTGTATCACCCTCTACTGGAATATAAACTCCCCAAAGGCAGGCAATCTGTTTTCTTAAATGAATGAATGTCCATCTATGAGATTTTAGAATGTTTTTATAGAACACAAGTATAAAAAACACGAGAGATTCTAAAAGCAATTACAGATGTAATAGTCATGGCCAGAAAAATGTTATACAATTTTATTAATATTACAGTACCCAATAAATTACCCTATCACTTCCATTGGATCGCCATATCTATTTTCAAAAGTCTGTGATGCTTAATTTTTCACTCAGATTTTAGGAAAGCATTTTGATTCAACAGGCTATTTTAATAGATCATTTAAATGAGACTTCTAAACACATACTAAGCAAAATGTAAAATCTTAGCCTAGCCCTGTAGACTTGCTATTATTTAACCTGTCTTTTATTTTTCAAACCTATTATTTCCCCTGCTTCTTAAATTCCCTAAATTCCCTGAGTAAAGTTCTCACCACAATGAACCTACAACCACCCCCAAAATGAGCTATATAATTCCTTCTACTTGCTCCTTGAATTTGATACATCTGCAATTTAATCTCATGTCATAGCCTGTCATGAAAGATCCAGCATAAAAATCCTACTCTGAAAATATCACTTGCTTTTCTGGACTGTGTAGCAAAACTAATGTGGAATGGTACCAAAAAGAGCTTTATCCCTTAATAGTTATGTAACAACCTCTAGCAAATTATTTAATTCTGAATTTCAGTTATCCAATTTTTGGGAGACACTGTTAGTGGCTTAAACGATATTCAATGAATTCTTTCTCTCTTACAAAACCACAATTTTTCTTGGGGTGGTAAAGTGTCCTTTAAAAAGAGCTCTATTTTCTAGAATCCTTTCTAACGAGGGTAATCATACAATGGTTGTAACCAACAAGTTGAAAGTGGAAGTTGCTTTTCCTTCTGATAATTATCTTTGGCTCACTCACTCAGACCTTTTCCTATTCCAGTCTTCCTGTCTTTAGTTCAGTTCAGTCACTCAGTCATGTCTGACTCTTTGTGACCCCATGGAGTGCAGCACACCAGGCTTCCCTGTCCACCATCAACTCCTGAAGCTTGCTCAACTCATGTACATAGAGTCAGTGATGCCATCCAATCATTTCTCCCTCTGTCGGGACCCTTCTCCTCCTACCTTCAATCTTTCCCAGCATCAGGGTCTTTTCCAATGGGTCTTTTCCTTCACATCAGGTCTTAAGACAGTTCTTCCTGTCTTAATGTTGATCATTGCTGGAGGTAGAGCAACCACCTCTAGTCAGTCTGGTTAGACTGTCTTTGGACTTGGTTTCATAGGAAAAATAAAACCAAACTCTTTGATTAAACTCCCATAATGATGTCTCTGTTGTGAGTAGCCAAAGGTGTTCCCTAACAGATACACTATCTTGAAAGTAAGGATAATGCTTACATTTCCAGATTTTAAAGCTCATTATTAATAAGATTAATTATAAAAATTAACATATATTGAGCAGCATGTATCAGATTCTGTTTAAGATCTTAACATGGGTTAACTCACTAAATCCTCGTAACAATTCAGTTAGGTAGCTATGACTACTACTCCCTCAGATTAAAAAAATGAAAAACTGAAAGTCACAGTAATTTGTCCAGCTAGTAAAGAGCAAGTAGGATTCAAATCCTAGCATATGCTATTAACCACAAGTCGAAGCTCTAGTAATAAGAAGCCACTTACTTTATCCCAAGCAAAATGCCAAGTGCTTTAACCAAAAATAAATAAATAAATAAATAAATAAAGCATAAGTATATAGCTCAGTTGGTAAAGAATCCCCCTGCAATGTAGGAGAGCCTGGTTCAATTCCTGGGTTGGGAAGATCCCCTGGAGAAGAGATAGGCTACCCACTCCAGGATTCTTGGGCTTCCCTTGTGGCTCAGCTACTAAAGAATCCGCATGCAAGGTGGGAGACCTGGGTTCAATCCCTGGGTTGGGAAGATCCCCTGGAGAAGGGGAAACTCTACCCACTCCAGTATTCTGGCCTGGAGAATTCCATGGACTGTATACTCTATGGGGTCGCAGAGTCAGACACAACTGAGGGACTTTCACTTTCACAATGTCTAGTACTCTTTAAAATCTCAGTTCTGTTCCTTGTAAGTAATGTCTTCCTCCTCTGAATTACTATATATAATTTTATCTGTCTTCCTATTATTCAGAAAAACATCTACATCTGCTTCACTGACTACACTAAAGCCTTTGACTGTGTGAACCACAATAAACTGTGGAAAATTCTTAAAGAGATGGGAATAAATACCATACCATCTTACCTGCCTCCTGAGAAACGTATGCAGGTCAAGAAGCGACACAACTGGACACGTAACAACGGACTGGCTCCAATTTGGGAAAGGAGTACGTCAAGGCTGTATTTTATCACCCTGCTTATTTAACTTGTATGTGGAGTACAACATGCAAAATTCCAGGCTAGATGAATCACAAGCTGGAATTAAGATTGCCAGGAGGACAATCAACAATCTCAGATATGCAGATGATACCACCCTATTGGCAGAAAGCAAGGAGGAACTAAAGAGCGTCTTGATGAAGGTGAAAGAAGAGAATGAAAAATCTGGTTTAAAACTCAACATTCAAAAAACTAAGATCACGGCATTCAGTCCCATCACTTCACAGCAAAGATGGGGAAAAATATGGAAGCAGTGACAGATTTTCTTCACTGCAGGGGGTGACTGCAATCATGAAATTAAAAGGCACTTGCTTCTTGGAAGAAAAGCTATGACAAATCTAGATCAAGTCTTAAAAAGCAGAGAATCACTTTCCCAACATGGTCCATATAGTCAAAGCTATGGTTTTTCCAGTAGTCATGTACAGATGTGAGAGTTGGACCACAAAGAAGGCTGAGTGTTGAAGAATTGATACTTTTGAACTGTGGTGTTGAAGAAGACTCTGGAAAGTCCTTTGGACAGCAAGGAGATCAAATCAGTAAATCCTAAAGAAAATCAACCCTGAATATTCACTGGAAGGACTGATGCTGAAGCTAAAGCTCCAATACTTTGGCCACCTGATGCAAAGAGCTAACTCACTGGGAAAAGACCCTGATGTTGGGAAAGACTGAAGGCAGGAGAAGGGGACAAAGAGGATGAGATGGCTGGATGGCATCACCGAATCAATGGACATGAGTTTTAGCAAGTTCTGGGAGATGGTGATGGATAGGGAAGCCTAGCGTGCTTCAGTCCATGGGGTTGCAAAGTATTGGACCAAATTTAGCTCCTGAACAACAACAATTCCTATTATCAAATTCACCATTTTCTATATTGTATAAAGTTAAAGATCTCATGTAATAGACACTTATTTTCCTGGAGGGAAACTTTTGAATCATTCCTTTTGGTATCCTACATGGCACCTACCTCTGTCATGATGGTACACACAAAGTTGAATCATTAGGATTGAAACAGTGACAACAGTGAGGATTGGAAACTATACCCTCAAAGTTCCAAGAACATGCAGTTGTTGGAAATTACTTTAGATCAATCAAAATTACTTTAGATCCACAGCTTCTTCTAAACATATCCCTTGACATGGCCTTGTCCACCAGAGAGACAAGGCCCAGCTCCACCCATTAGAGGGCAGGGATCAGTCCCTCCCACCAGAAAGCCTGCTCAAGTCTCTTGGACCAGCCTCATCCACCAGGGGCAGACATCAGAAGAACTACAGTCCTGCAGCCTGTGGACCACAAACATAGGAAGTCAGACAAAATGAGGCAGAGGACTATGTTTCAGAAGAAGGAACAATATAAAACACCACAAGAATAACTAAGTGAAGTGGAAATAGAAAATACACTTGAAAAAGAATTCAGAGTAATGAGAGTAAAGAGATTAAAGATATCAGAAAAATAGAGGCACACCAAGAAGATACAAGAAATACAATACAAGATAAAAGATTTTTAAAAATAAACAAACTGCTGAACAAGTACAATAACTGAAATGAAAAGCACACTAGAACTCAATAGCAGAACAAATGAGACAGAAGGACAGATAAGTGAGCTGGAAGACAGAATGGTGGAAATCACCAACAGCAAACAGAACAAAGAATTAAAAGAAATGAGGACAGTTGCCACAGGACTGGAAAAGGTCAGTTTTCATTCCAATCCCACAGAAAGGCAATGCCAAAGAATGCTCAAACGACTGCACAATTGCACTCATCTCAAATGCTAGTAAAGTAATGCTCAAAATTCTCCAAGCCAGGCTTCAGCAATACGTGAACCATGAACTTCCTGATGTTCAAGCTCATTTTAGAAAAGGCAGAGGAACCAGAGATCAAATTGCCAACATCTGCTGGATCATCGAAAAAGCAAGAGAGTTCCAGAAAAACATCTATTTCTGCTTTATTGACTACGCCAAAGCCTTTGACTGTATGGGTCACAATAAAGTGTGGAAAATTCTGAAAGAGATGAGAATACCAGACCACCTGACCTGCCTCTTGAGAAACCTATATGCAGGTCAGGAAGCAACAGTTAGAACTGGACATGGAACAAAGGACTGCTTCCAAATAGGAAAAGGAGGACGTCAAGGCTGTGTATTGTCACCCTGCTTATTTAACTTCTATGCAGAGTACATCAAGAGAAATGCTGGGCTGGAAGAAGCACAAGCTGGAATCAACATTACCGGGAGAAATATCAGTAACCTCAGATATGCAGATGACACCACCCTTATGGCAGAAAGTGAAGAGGAACTAAAAACCCTCTTGATGAAAGTAAAAAAGTTGGCTTAAAGCTCAACATTCAGAAAACGAAGATCATGGCATCTGGTCCCACCACTTCATGGCAAATAGATGGGGAAACAGTGGAAAAAGTGTCAGACTTTATTTTGGGGGGCTCCAAAATCACTGGAGATGGTGACTGCAGCCATGAAATTAAAAGACGCTTACTCCTTAGAAGGAAAGTTATGACTAACCTAGATAGTATATTCAAAAGCAGAGACATTCCTTTGCCAACAAAGGTCCATCTAGTCAAGGCTATGGGTTTTCCAGTGGTCATGTATGGATGTGAGAGTTGGACTGTGAAGAAAGCTGAGTCCCGAAGAACTGATGCTTTTGAACTGTAGTGCTGGAGAAGACTCTTGAGAGTCCCTTGGACTGCAAGGAGATCTAACCAGTCCATTCTAAAGGAGATCGGTCCTGGGTGTTCTTTGGAAGGACTGATGCTGAAGCTGAAACTCCAATACTTTGGCCACCTGATGCAAAGAGTTGACTCATTGGAAAAGACTCTGATGCTGGGAGGGATTGGGGGCAGGAGGAGAAGGGGACGACAGAGGATGAGATGGCTGGATGGCATTACCGACTCGATGGACGTGAGTCTGAGTGAACTCCAGGAGTTGGTGATGGACAGGGAGGCCTGGCGTGCTGCAATTCATGGGGTCGCAGAGTCAGACACGACTGAGCGACTGAACTGAACTGAACTGAGGATAGTGTTTAGCACATCAACATTCACATTATAGAGGTCCCGACAGGAGAAAACAGAAAGGGCCTTAGAAAATATTTGAAGATGTAATAGCTGAAAAGTTCCCTAACATGGGAAAGGAAAGAGTAGCGCAAGTCCAGGAAGCACAGAGATTCCCATACAGGATAAAGCTAAGGAGGAACACATCAAATTGATGAAAAATTAATTAAGGTTTCCCTGGTGGCTCAGACGGTAAAGCGTCTACCTCCAGTGCGGGAGACCCGGGTTCAAACCCTGGGTTGGGAAGATTCCCTGGAGAAGGAAATGGCAACCCACTCCAGGCCTCTTGCCTGGAAAATTCTATGGACGGAGGAGCCTGGTAGGCTACAGTCCATGGGGTCGCAAAGAGTCGGACACAACTAAGCGACTTCACTTTCACTTTCAAAGACAAAAGAGAGAATAAATGCAACAAGGGGAAAGTAACAAATACAATACAAGGGAATTGCTACAAGGTTATCAGCTGATTTTTCAGCAGAAACTCTGTTGGCCAGAAGGAAGTGGCACACTATATTTAAAGTCATGAAACATTAAAACCCACAATCAAGAATACTCTGCCCAGCAAGACTCTCACTCAGATTTGACAGAAAAATCAAATGCGTTACAGACAAGCTAAGAGAATTCAGCACCACAAAACCAGCTTTATAACAAATGCTAAAGAAACTTCTCTAGGTAGAAAAGGCCACAACTAGAAATAAGAAAACTATGAATGAGAAAGCTCTCCAATAAAAGCAAACAGACAACAAAGGTTGCTGCTGCTGCTGCTAAGTCGCTTCAGTCGTGTCCGACTCTGTGCGACCCCATAGACTGCCTCCTACCAGGCTCCTCTATCCCTGGGATTCTCCAGGCAAGAACACTGGAATGGGTTGCCATTTCCTTCTCCAATGCATGAAAGTGAAAAGTGAAAGTGAAGTTGCTCAGTCATGTCCGACTCTTTGAGACCTCATGGACTGCAGCCTACCAGGCTCCTCCATCCATGGGATTTTCCAGGCAAGAGTACTGGAGTGGGGTGCCCTTGCCTTCTCCGACAACAAAGGTAAGAAAACCAAATAATCATCTCAATAATTCCAGAAAAAGCACTTGATATAATCAAATATCCATTCTTAATAAAAACTTTCAGGAAGCCCAGAACAGAAAGAATCTAACTCAATTTGATAAAAGACTTATGCAAAAATTATGGTATTAGAGTTAATGGTGAAGGATAAGAAACAACGTATGTACGTCCACTCCAGTCACTTACAATCACAATTGTACTTCAGGTTCTAGCCAGTGTAATAGCTGAGAAAAAGAAATAAAAGTCATCCAGATTGGCAAGGAAGATATAAAACATGACTGTCTATGTAGAAAATCTGATAGATGCTACCAAAAAATTATTAGAACACATGAGTTTAATAAAGTTGCAAGATATAAAGTTCATAAAAATAAAATCAACTGTTTATCTGCATACTAATGCAAAAATCAGACACTGAAATTAAGAACAATACCATTTAGAAAGTCTTAGTGATAAATCTGACAAAAGATATGTCAAATTTCTACACTGAAATATCTAATACATTGCAGAGAAAAAATAAGTCAATATTAAGATTTCAATTACTCCCAAATTCAGCTGTATATTCTACATAATTCCAATCAAAATTCTATCAGGTTTTTTGTTTGTTTGCTTGTTTTTTAAGAAATTGACAAGGTGACTCTAAAACTCACATGAAAAAACAAACAGCCAAAACAAAATTGAAAAAGAAGAATAAGGTTTAATAAACAAATGGGACCTGATTAAACTTAAAAGCTTCTGCACAACAAAGGAAACTATAAGCAAGGTGAAAAGACAGCCTTCGGAATGGGAGAAAATAATAGCAAATGAAGCAACTGACAAACAACTAATCTCAAAAATATACAAGCAACTCCTGCAGCTCAATTCCAGAAAAATAAGTGACCCAATCAAAAAATGGGCCAAAGAATTAAATAGACATTTCTCCAAAGAAGACATACAGGTGGCTAACAAACACATGAAAAGATGCTCAACATCACTCATTATCAGAGAAATGTAAATCAAAACCACAATGAGGTACCATTTCACACCAGTCAGAATGGCTGCGATCCAAGAGTCTATAAGCAATAAATGCTGGAGAGGGTGTGGAGAAAAGGGAACCTTCTTACACTGTTGGTCGGAATGCAAACTAGTACAGCCACTCTGGAGAACAGTGTGGAAATTCCTTAAAAAGCTGGAAATAGAACTGCCTTATGACCCAGCAATCCCACTGCTGGGCATACACACCGAGGAAACCAGAACTGAAAGAGACACATGTACCCCAATGTTCATCGCAGCACTGTTTATAATAGCCAGGACATGGAAGCAACCTAGATGTCCATCAGCAGATGAATGGATAAGAAAGCTGTGGCACATATACACAATGCAGTGTTACTCAGCCATTAAAAAGAATACATTTGAATCCGTTCTAATGAGGTGGATGAAACTGGAGCCTATTATACAGAGTGAAGTAAACCAGAAAGAAACACACCAATGCAGTATAATAATGCATATATATGGAATATAGAAAAATGGTAACGATAACCCTGTATGCGAGACAGCAGAAGAGACATAGATGTATAGAACAGTCTTTTGGACTCTGCGGAGAGGGCGAGGGGGGGATGATTTAGGAGAATGGTATTGAAACATGTATAATATCATATGCGAAACGAATCGCCAGTCCAGGTTCGATGCATGATACTGGATGCTTGAGGCTGGTGCACTGAGTCGACCCAGAGGGATGGTACGGGGAGGGAGGAGGGAGGGGGGTTCAGGATGGGGAACACGTGTATACCTGTGGTGGATTCATGTTGATGTATGGCAAAACCAATACAATATTGTAAAGTAATTAACCTCCTATTAAAATAAATAAATTTATATTTAAAAAAATAAAGAATAAGGTTCAAGGATTTACACTATCTGACTTCAAGACTTATTATAAAGGTACAGTAATCAAGACAGTGTGGTACTGGGTGTCAAAATAGACCAGAGATTTTCAGTCTCAGTACTATTCACATTTTAGGCCTGACAATTTTTGTTGTAGAATCTGTCCTATGTACTTGTATGAAACTGAGCGGCATCTCTGACTTACATCTATCTACCAGAAACCAGTGATATTGCCCTTGTTTTGACAACTAAAGTGGTCTCCAAACTTTGCCAAATGTTCCCTAGAGACAAAATTGCCTCAGTTGAGACCACTGAGATAGGAGATAGACAACAGATCAATGGAAGGGAACAGAGTCTAGAAACTGACATGTATGTGTGTGTGTGTGTGTATATATATATACACACATACATACATAGAGAGAGAGGAAAAAAAATGGATTTTTATCAAAGGGATAAATTCAATTCAATGGGGCAAGTATAATTCTTTCAAAAAATGATGCTGGAACAAATCAATACTCAAATGCTCAAAGGAGTCACTCTATGCCCTGTACTTGTATACAGAAATTAACTCAAAATGAATCACGGATCTAAATTTAAACCCAAAGTTACAAAATTTTCAGAAGAAAACATAGAAGAAAATCTAAACTTGGGTTAGGCAAAGATCTCTTAGATACAACACAAAAATATAATCCTTAAAGAAAAAAAACGATAAATTAGATATCAAAATTAAGAACTTCTGCCCTTCAAAAGATTCTGAGAGTAAAAACATCAGGTGCAAATACATGTTAAATCATGTATCGTACAAGTAATGGACTTATATCTGGGGTATACTTTTTAAACCTCTGTAAGAAAACAACAATTCAATTTAACAACAGGTGAACGATTCAGACACTGAAAGAAGAAATACAGATGGAAAATGAAACATGAAAAGATGCTGAACAGTATTAGTCACTAGAGAAATGAAAATTAAAACGATAATGAGCTACTACTACACACCTATTAACACTGCCTAAAATGTAAAAGCCTGTTCCTACCAAGTGTTACCTACAATATACAGCACCTGGAACTCTCATACACTGCAAATTGGAATGTAAAAATGGTACAATCACTTAGGAAAATCACTTGAGAGTTTCTTAAAAAGTTAAATTTATACCTACCGTATGACCCAGCAATTCCACTCCTATATTTAACCCAAAGAAATGAAAGCATAGTCCATACAAAGACTCACACAAATGAACACTGCAGCATTATCTGTAATAGTCAAGAACTGTAAACAATCTTAATGTCCATCAACAGCTGGATGAATAAACAATTTATGGCATATTTACACAATGGGATACTACTCAGCATTAAAAAGGAATGAACTATTCATATATCTTGTGACACAGATGATCCTTAGAATAACCAGTCTGAGTGACAAAAGTCAGATTTTTAAAAGGTTCATACTACATGATTTTATTTTTATAAACTACTAGATGTAATAAATTGATCTCTAGTGACAGAAAGCAGTATAGTAATTGTTGGGGACAGGGTAGGGCAGGTAGGAGTAGAGGCAGGAAGAAATAGAAATGGATTACTAAGGGACACTAAAAATCTTTTTGGGGTGATAGACATGTTCCTTATCTTGACTGTGGTGATGGTTTCATAGATGTATATATATACATCAAAACTTACCTAACTGTACACTTTAAATATGTGCAGTTTATTATATGTCAATTACCCACTTCAACAGAGATAGTTAAAAAATAAAAACTCTTGCTGGTACCTGACTCCCACTCTGTCCTTTAGTTTTAAAATTCTTTTTTAAATTGAGATATAACTGACATATAACATTTAAGATATATAATGTGTTAATCTGATAATTTATATATTACAATATGATTACCACTATATCTTTAGCTAATACCTCTACTATGTCTACTAATTATTTCTTTTTTGTAGTGAGAATAATTAAGATCAACTCTGAGCAACTCTGATAAATATAATACAGTATTGTTGACTATAGTCACCATGCAGTAAGTGCATCAGATCTCCAGGACTTGCATAACTACTAGTTCTAAGTTTGCACTATTAAGCAACATCTCCCCTGCACTTATACCCATATTGCATTCTCAAACATTTTCCATACTAATCATAGTTCATTTTTCTCAGAAATCAATTTTCCATTAACAAATGTGATTTTTTAAAAAAATTCTAATTTTATTCCTTAAGTTTTAAAAATTCAGTCAGCAATGAACATTTATAATATATTTATATTACGGAATATAGCTAACCTGTCTGTGGCCGAAGTATACTAGCCTTTGTCATCATCACTAAGTTAATTGAGTAGAATTATAGATATCAATAACCTCAGATATGCAGATGATACCACCCTTATGGCAGAAAGTGAAGAGGAACTAAAAAGCTTCTTGATGAAAGTCAAAGAGTAGAGTGAAAAAGTTGGCTTAAAGCTCAACATTCAGAAAATTAAGATCATGGTATCCGGTCCCATCACTTCATGGCAAATAGATGGGGAAACAGTGGAAACAGTGGCTGACTTTATTTTTCTGGGCTCCAGAATCACTGCAGATGGTGACTGCAGCCATGAAATTAAAAGACGCTTACTCCTTGGAAGGAAAGTAATGAGCAGCCTAGATAGCATATTGAAAAGCAGAGATATTACTTTGCCAACAAAGGTCTGTCTAGTCAAGGCTATGGTTTTTCCAGTGGTCATGCATGGATGTGAGAGTTGGACTGTGAAGAAAGCTGAGTGCCGAAGAATTGATGCTTTTGAACTGTGGTGTTGGGAGAAGACTCTTGAGAGTCCCTTGGACTGCAAGGACATCCAACCAGTCCATCCTAAAGGAGATCAGTCCTGGGTGTTCACTGGAAGGACTGATGGTGAAGCTGAAAACTCCAATACTTTGGCCACCTCACATGAAGAGTTGACTCATTGGAAAAGACCCTGATGCCGGGAGGGATTGGGGGCAGGAGAAGGGGATGACAGAGGATGAGATGGCTGGATGGCATCACTGACTCAATGGACATGAGTTTGAGTGAACTCCGGGAGTTGGTGATGGACAGGAAGGCCTGGTGTGCTGCGATTCATGGGGTCGCAAAGAGTCGGACCCAGCTGAGCAACTGAACTGAACTGAACAGATATTTAGATAAAAATAGTACATTATTTAAAATGTCTAAAGCCTAATCAGTTGATGGGAAAGAGTCAATACAGTCCCTTTCTGGAGAGAGTAAGATACTCTATGATCCTGAAAAACAGGCAGAGTGGAATAAAGGGGAAAAAAGAAAGAAAGAAAAAAAGCCAAGAGGGAAAAAATTAATGATCCCTCCCTTTTAAATCATATATTCTTATTATTACTCCAAAAATGTAAAACTGTACTTGAAGATGTTATAATGCAAAAAATATGGGGGGGGAGGGAGGAAGAACTATTTATACCTTATTACATGCATTGTTTTAAAATGCTGATAGTTGGCTAAGTTGAGAGCACTAAATACATATTCCCTAACATAATGATAACATGAATTACTGGTAGTTATCCTTTAGAATGTCCAGGTTCCAAATTGAACATAAATCTCTAGCCAATATTTTCAGGTATTAATGTGTTTATTTAGCATCTTCAAGATGAACAAAATTATCACTATGCCCAGGAAATGTATAAAAAGAAAACTAACAAGTGTAAGAAAAAAATAACACAAGATTTTTTAATGAAAAAAATTATAACAAGGACACTAAACATTAAGTTACTATATATATATCACACACACATATATATATACACACATTTTAAACTTTTTAGAAAACCTGGTACAAAATTAAACTGCATCTTTCTCATATTCACATGATTAAGTATGTATTTTGACAGGATATAAAGATGGAACACACACGGCTAGGCCTCAAGATTAGAAACTCTAATGCAGGACCATATCATCAAGTCTATTTTCAATTACTTTTGTGACTTTTAGGAAACATTTACCTTGTATAAGACATAGAAGCTTTTTAAGTATGTTAACCACTTACATAGAAAATTGAGGGAAAGACTCACCATGGCTGTGTTTATCTATAATTCACTGTAGTATATATAATGTTCACTCGGAGGCTTGGAACATGATAACCACAATGAAGAAACAAGCTCAGCTGTAATAATGAATTCTGAGTGCTTATTTTGAACACCCACTTTCTACTACAGATATTACACCTTGTGATACATGACACAAAAGAGCATATGTCAAACTTTGCTGTAGAGCTGTTAGGAGAATGCCAAATACAGATACTGAAAACTCTATGTGCTCTATTTAATACCCTGGGCATTTAAAAATTAACTGAATATTGAAAATATGTAAACATCTTTTTAAAAAGCAATGTTAAGCACCTTTAAAATACAATACTGATATACTGTAACTGAACATGCATTTAGAGGACAAACGAATTTTTATAAACTAATTTAGAAAGCATTTTTAAAGAGCTACTCATTAAAATACTTACATGAAAATATTGATAGTTCCAGTTCCTACCTAAAAACCAAAAGAGTATACAATTAGGGATTTAAACCTTCATGCTCTTTTTTTCTTTCTCTTTTTGCTTTTGGGGAGGATGTACTGCAACTTTCTGTTCTCATGAAAAAAATGTCAGAAGAAACAGTCACATAGAATGGAGTGAGAAATGTTTCTCAACTATGTTTTGTTCTTTTTTAGGTGCCAAAGTCTGGATCCTCTACCATCTCTCATCCTCCTAGGTAACTAACTAGAGTCTGTATCTTAACAAGCATTTCTCCTTAACAACTCAACATCAAAAAGCAAGGAATGTCTCCAAAGGAATATAGCTCAAGAAACTATAATTATCTATTGTCATTAATGAAAAGTAAAGATCTATTACTTGAAATACTGAAAAAAGTTTCCATAAAAACTAGAAATAACAAATGAAAAGAATATTACCCACAATGCAATATTAAACTATAAATTAATTTGGACTTATATCCGTTAAGTACACACAAACTAAGAAAAATCTGGGTTTGAGGTAACTAAGAGTTGTGTTCAGCTTTGCACTGACTTCACACACATGCACACACAACACAGATTTGGCAGCCTGCATCTACAAATGCTGACATCAAGTATTTTCGATTCTTAGGAAAAGGAAAAGCAATTCTTATTTTAAAAAATTATGAAAAAAATCATGTATGTAACTGAATATTAACTTTGCATTAAATAGAGGTATAAATTATAAATTTTGTTAAATAGGGTTTAAATATAAAGAGCAAGGAATTTTAGAACTCTATCTACTTCTAAAGTAACAGTGCTTTATACTTAGATACGTTGCGTACCTGAAACAAAGTGAATTAAGAATGTGAGACTGGACTTAGAAAAGCCAAAAGGACTCATATTCATATAAAGTACTAAAGTTAAATTTCATACGCTGTATGCTTTGAATATTAAACACTAATATCCATTGGAAATCATTATTATTTTTGAAATGAAAATTTAAATATACACACAAAAGGTCTCTGGGTTGGGGGGGGAAGGCTTTAGGTTGATTTCTTGATAGCTGTAATTGACATTTCTAATTTACCAACCTTCCAGAAAAGAGAAGCTTATAATGAATATACTGATTAGTATGTATTCAGTATTTGAAGTAAATATGCTTATTCAACAAGCAAATATAATACACTAGTTGTTTTAAAGTTTTAAATATGAGCTAAATTTTAAACTATAAATCTTTACCTTGAAAGATTATCATCTTTCAAATACCATCAATTTATTAAGAACTCTGGCACAGAAAAATAAGTACAACTCAAATTCTTTTACAACCAGAGCTGCTGCTTTAATACAAAATAGGAACAAATATCTTCTGCTGATATCAAAAAGTTCCCCTGACTATTTATAAACACCCGGGAATTCTTTTATTCTTTCTGAATTCTCTCCGTTTCTACATTTTTCAACCCATAAGTAGTATTTTTAACTATAATACCATATAAATCCATGCAAAAGGCATTTATTTCTCTTCCTTATTTGACTCAAGTTAAAATTCTCAGTACTTAATCATGACACAGTAAATTTATATGAGATGACCATTGGTATACTACTTATTTCTAGTTATGGAAGAAGTTAAAATGCAACTACATAGTTTTCACAGATGTGAATGTTGGGCTTAATATTATGATGCAAAATCTGTTGTTTTTCTTTCCAAATGAGACAGACTTCAGATATTCTCTTGTCTATTAATTTAAAATTTTCCTTCATAACTTTAAAGAGGAAGTAAGTTCTTTTAAAACTTAAAAAAATCATCACACACACACATAGATACTCACATACTGTTTTTGATGTTCTTTTTTAAGAACCAAAATTAGGTATTTTCAAAGGATGAATTAGATAACTATTTGTGTTGAGACTACATCACTGTGGATAAGTTCAGATGATCTTCTGAAATACTGGCCTTATCAGATAATCAAAAAGTATAAGAACTATATAAAATAAGAGTAAAATATCTCTCAAGGTAAAAATAGCAACAAATGCCAGTTCTGAATTAAAGCTGCTCGTTGGCCCAGTCTTCAGTCCACTTATCCCAACGCTGTGCTTTGATTACATTCACCTTCTTTTCCTATGACATCAGAAGTCACCAGAGTTGTAAATTCTGAAAAGCTTCAATAATTTATGTAGCAGACAATTTCTTACAGTCCAAATTTGGTTTTGCTTCCAGAGACAATGCTGGTTCTTTGGGTTCTTGCTTAACTTGGTTCACAGAAATGGTACCTTCTGAATTTTCTTCAACTTCAAAACCAAACATAAAAGAAAAACCCTAATGGTTAATATAAGTTATAATACTGGAATCTTAAAAATTATATGAATTTAGAAACAAAGCACAAAAACAGTATTTTGCTAGAACCAAGTAATTTAGAAAATAAACTGGTGTATTTAAGAACTCAGTGCTTCTGACATCTTAATGGTCATTCACAGTAAATTCCTTCAGGATGAAAAAAAAGAAGAAACCAATAAAACTGCAAAGTTATTCTCTTCAAAAGATACTCTGACCAAAAAGCAGTCCATAATTTGATGAAATTATGAGGAATATCTCATAGTTAAACTTAACTGTCTTTAAATACTTGCATTATTTGAAAAAATTTTTTTTCTTTTTTACAAACATCAAGCATGTACTACAAATCACTGATGTGTTACCATTCATATGGTTTTCATGCATGTTCATATATTTTTAAAAAATGTTCTCTCCATAAAGAAACTGTACTTCAGAAGAAAATATGCCACATCTTAAATGATGGCTCTGACTTAGCTGCACAGCTAGGTGTTGCTTATCTGAAATATTTCAGAATGTACAACCATTCTGATTTCAAAGTACTTATGAGCAAATTAATGTAAACGCAGCAAACCAGCAACACTACTGACATCTGGCACCCAGGATACCCACTATAAAATCTTTCTCTTTCTCAGAAATCTATCAGTTTTTTTTCTCTACCAATTCTCAGGAAAATATCAGTTTTTCAGTTGCTACAGGCAACCAAACTTACGGGGATTCTACTTGGTCAGAAGTGCACTGAACACACTTAATGATTGTCACATATGGATTAGAGTTTAGCTTATGCCATATCAAGAAAACCAATATAGGATAGATTTGAGTAATCCTGCAAATTCATACTTAGGTGACATAGTCTCTCAGATCATGATCTAACTTGATACATCATGCAAGTTCAGATCCAAAAAGGGTCTCTTTTAACGCAATTTAAATTAGAGCTCCCAGAAATACCCTGGCACAACAGAGGGAGGAAGCATCTTGGAACGGGAAGATGCTTTGGAGGCAGACAGATCTGGCTTCAAATGTCCTCTCTGTCACTTACTACATGTGATTTTAAGGCAATTATGTAAACCTCCCAGAGCTTGGCCTCCCCATGTGCAGAATGGGAACATCGCTGGCTATTTCATGGAGTAGTTGTAAGGATCACTTCATGTATATTCCTTGTTCCTCTCTTCCACTAAATTTCCTAGAGCCAACTGCCATAGCCCTCTGGATAAATTTTCTTAAAAGTAATAAATTTAAAAGACAATGATTCTTTTCTGGAAGGAACTATCTCATACATGGAGGGAAAATATATGTTCTAAGGATAATTTCTAAGAAGACTTTTTTTCTTCAAGGCAAACTGCAAATCTCTCTTCACAAAAATGCCCAATCCAGAACAGTTTGTGCCATACATCAGGTAGGAATTCAGAGTTTATTACTATGTCGACTGGTTTCATTCCAAAGTGAAGGTAACAAAGTCTTGATTAAACCCAAGTCCTCAAGTCTTCCTAATTCCCTTTCAATTTCCATAGAACTCAACATGTAAGTTTACAACTCAAAATCCTTTTTAACCTTTACATCTGCAAACTTCACCCCATTTTTTTGTGCTACAATTTTTCTATGATAACCTTTATACTGAGTAGCTTTCAGTTTTTCTAATTTTTGATTATGTATACAAAAATGACCTTCCTGATTTCACATCACCACAGATTTTCCATGTAAAATTAAGTAGTTAGGGAATGAATAATCTCGATAAAGAAAAAAAATTAAGTTTACAAGCTATTAAACTCATGCTGACAAAACTTCTTTCCTCTTTCTTCTGGTTTTATTTTATTTATATATATATTATATACTCACTGAATAAAGAACAATAGTTTTTTTCCATAGTGTAACACTGATGATAGTCCAAAAAGGTTAAAAAAAAAAAAAAGATGATTTTAACTTACTAAGAACTGGCGGGCTGTCTATAATCTGTATTGGTATGGTCTGCACGTTTCCCAATAGAATCCGATGAACATTTCCTTCCAGAGTCTCTGTATCTTCAACATCTTCAACTTCTACCAGCTGATCCACTGCAACCAGATTTTGATCTGGTCCTGGAAGGTTACTCATGGTAGAAGAAATACTACTGTTTGGGGTTAGAGGTGAATCTGTTTGAAGGCAATGAGTCTGACCAAGCAGTAGAGAATTATTATTCATTATAACACTTTCTACTGAATCCAGAAGTCTTGAAGGACTGGAGGAGGGGTGGTTATTCACTGATATTAGAGCTGGTGATCCATCAGAAGTGAATCTTGGTTGTAAGTGCAAACCCTTTTGAACCAAAAAGAGTTATATCAAATGTTTGAATTTACTGTGTATGTTGTTTGCTTTGAATGTATTGTTCTTTGACCCAAACTTAGAATAAAAGCTAAGAGTATAGTTACTAACAAATATTAAGTGAGGACAGAAACAAAAACCAAAGGAAAACTGCACTACTAAATTTTCTTGCATGCATAATCAATTCAAACTTTTCTAAAACATATTGTTTAAATTATCATCTTAAAATAAGACACAAAAAAGTCAGAAAATACATGATAAAAACATCACAGATCATGTTCATAATTCCACAATAATTCTACAAAATCCCAAAGAAAAGAAGAGAAATTGAAGAAGAAAGATAAGGGCCTCAAATTTGGTATTATACTGGATACTTACCTGCAGGTGTGTGAATATTTTTGGCTGAAATGAAGAAAGTGAGGAGAGCAAGTGGGCTGGTTCTGGAGATAAAGAATTCCTTGTCTGATTTGTTTCCAATTTGCTGGAAACTGATTCTCCCTGTGAATTACCTAAATTATATAAAAAATAAATTATTAATTATGGCTACACTTTATTACAACCTTTACTATCAGAAATGGAATAGGAAATAAGGTCAAAGGACTTTAAGAAGTTATATCTAGTTATCTAGTCTACTATTTCTAAAACCACATAGTTCATCAGAATCACTAAGAAAAATTTAAAAAATATTAATTCCTAGATTTAACCTCCAGTAATTTTAATTCAGCATAGCTAGGATGGGTTGTAACAAACTATTTTTTTTTCCTTGAAAGATTCTATACTTGTAGTTCTAACCTAGTCCATTTTTTATGCTGTAATACTGGGCTTACACTTCTCCAGATATGGAACACTTACTGAGCTTCTCAGTTACAAAGACAAAACCCAATTCATCTTTGGTAGCCCTAGTGCCTAGGACAATGCCGAGCATAAAGCAGTTCTTCAATAATAATAGTATTAAATTTCTTTCAACAACTCATTTTGGAATAAATGAATAGGAGTAAAAATTTCTTTCTTTTCTAAATATCTCAATTTTTAAGGTAACTGTCCTTAGGGAATTTGAGTCCTCCTCATGTAATTCTTATATGTTAACACAAATATATTCATCTCTTTAAATCAATCAAAAATAAATTATCAATTAACTATTTAATGGGACTTCCCTGGTGGTCCAGTGGTTAAGGCTCTATGCTTCCAATATAGGGGGCACGGGTTCGATCCCTAGTCAGGGAACTAAAAACCCACATGCTACATGGTGCAGCCAAGAAAAAACCTACCAAACAAAAAACAACTGTTTATTGCTTCTATATTGCATATTGCACCCATGTAACTGAGTAATTTTTAAAAAATGGCCCTACTATCAGACAAGGATGGATTTAAGTACTGGTTTTTCTCTGGCAACATGTTAAGTGCCAACATGCCAGTTGACACAGTTTCTAATCTTCATTTTCCTCATCTGTAAATTCAGTATAAGAGAATTTTTCTCAAAGGACTATTGAGAATGAACAGTACTCTCACATTTCTAGGGTTTTTCATTTCTAACTGTCCCACCTCAATTTGCTGCAGTCTCCCACAACTATGAGCATGCCCTAGATTATTCCACATGTAAAATCTCTATTTCAAACATCCCATTCTCTGACCACAACATCTATTCTTCCAGGGACCTTTCTCAGATGAAGTGAAAGATGCTCAGTTGTTTCCGACTCTTTGCGAACCCATGGACTATACAGTCCATGGAATTCTCCAGGCCAGAATACTGGAGTGGGTAGCCTTTCCCTTCTCTGATGCCATCCAACCATCTCATCCTCTGTTGTCCCCTTCTCCTCTTGCCTTAAATCTTTCCCAGCATCAGGGTCTTCTCTAATGAGTCAGCTCTTCACATCAGATAGCCAAAGTATTGGAGCTTCAGCTTTAGCATCAGTCCTTCCAATGAATATTCAGGACTGATTTTCTTTAGGACTGACTGATCTCCTTGTTGTCCAAGGGACTCTCAAGAGTTTTCTCCAACTTTTTTGAACCACAGTTCAAAAGCATCAATTCTTTGGTGCTTAGCCTTCTTTATGGTTGAACTCATATCCATACATGACTACTGGAAAACCATAGCTTTGACTATATGGACCTTTGTTGGCAAAGTAAAGTCTCTGCTTTTTACTGCACTGTCTAGGTTTGTCATAGCTTTTCTTCCAAGGAGCCAGTGTCTGTTAATTTCATGGCTGTAGTCACCATCTGCAGTGATTTTGGAACCCCAAAAATAAAGTCTCTCACTGTTTCCCCATCTATTTGCCATGAAGTGATGGGACTCGATGCACTCTCACTTGAAGAGAAAAGAGAAGCTATGAGCTATCCATCACCAAAGCTAGCAAATACCTTCCTCTTTACCTACCTCTTCAGGTCTCTCCCTTCCTAACGTACTTTCCGTCAACCCCATACCATAGCAAACTTTTTGAAAAAGTTGTCCACACTATCTACACTTCTTCAATCACTTCCCATTCACTCTTAAGTCATTCCAATACGGGTTCCTCCCAGTCCGCCTCACTGAAATGACTCTGGACTCATGCTTCTGCAAATTTGATCTCAGAATCTTCTCTCCTCTGCTACCATACTCTACTCTTATGCCAGTGTTGCTGAGCTTGGTAAATGCCACGATCAATGAGCTGTTCATGGAATAAACTCAAGAGTCATCCCAGATCATTCCCACTCCTTTATGTCTCACACCTATTCAATCAATAACCAGTTTCTAAGATTACTCTGGTGATGTCCATGTGTAGAGTCTTCTCTTGTGTTGTTGGAACAGGGTGTTTGCTATAATCAGTACATTCCCTGGCAAAACTCTGGTAGCCTTTGCCCTGCTTCATTCTGTACTCCAGGGTCAAATCTGCCTGTTACTCTAGGTATTTCTTGACTACCTACTTTTGCATTTCAGTCCCATATAATGAATAGGACATCTTTTTTGGGTATTAGTTCTAGAAGGTCTTGGAGGTCTTCATAGAACTGTTCAGCTTCTTCAGCATTATTGGTAGGGGCATAGCATTGGATTACTGTGATATTGAATGGCTTGCCTTGGAAATGAACAGAGATCATTCTGTTGTTTTTGAGATTGCATCCAAGAACTGCATTTTGGACTCTCTTGTTGATTATGATGGCTATTCCATTTCTTCTAAAGGATTCTTGCTCACAGTAGTAGATATAATGGTCATCTGAGTTAAATTCACCCATTCCAGTCCATTTTAGTTCGCTGATTCCTAAAATACCGATGTTCACTCTTGCCATCTCCTGTTTGACCATTTCTAATTTGCCTTGATTCACGGACCTAACATTCTAGGTTCCTATGCAATACTGTTCTTCACAGCATCAAACTTTACTTCCATCACCAGTCACTTCTACAACTGGGTGTTGTTTTTGCTTTGGCTCCGTCTCTTCTGTCTTTCTGGAGTCATTTCTCCACTCTTCTCCAGCAGCATATTGGGCACCTACTGACCTGGGGAGTTGATCTTTCAGTGTCCTATCTTTTTGCCTTTGCATTCTGTTCATGGGGTTCTCAAGGCAAGAATACTAAAGTGGTTTGCCATTCCCTCCTCCAGTGGACCACGTTTTGTCAGAACTCTCCACCATGACCCTGAAGGTCTCGGGTGGCCCCAGATGGCATGGTTCATAGTTTCACTGAGTTAGATAAGGCTGTGGTTCATGTGATCAGATTGGTTAGTTTTCTGTGATTATGGTTTTCAGTCTGTCTGCCCTCTGATGGAGAAGGATAAGAGGTTTATGGAAGCCTCCTGATTGGAGAGACTGACTGAGGAGGAAACTGGGTCTTGTTCTGATGGGCAGGGTCATGCTTAGTAAATCTTTAATACAATTTTCTGTTGAAGGGCAGGGCTGTGTTCCCTCCTTGTTATTTGACCTGAGGCCAAACTATGGTAGAGGTAATGAAGATAATGGCGACCTCCTTCAAAAGGTCCCATGCACTCAGTGCCCCAAAGATGGAGAAGCTCTATATAGTCAGCAAAAATAAGATCATGAGCTAACTGCACTGAATGCAAAGGTAGGAAGTCGAGAAACACCTGGAGTAACAGGCAAATTTGGCCTTGGAGTACAGAATGAAGCAAGGCAAAGACTAATGGAGTTCTTCCAAGAGAATGCACTGGTCATAGCAAACAGCCTCTTCCAACAACACAAGAGAACGTCACCAGATGGTCAACACCGAAATCAGACTGATTATATTCTTTGCACCCAAAGATGGAGAAGCTCGAACAGTCATCAAAATAAGACTGGGAGCTGACTGTGGCTCAGATCATGAACTCCTTATTGCCAAATTCAGACTTAAGTTGAAGAAAGTAGGGAAAACCACTAGCCCATTCAAGTATGACCTAAATCAAATCCCTTAAAATTATACAGTGGAAGTGACAAATAGATTCCGGGGATTAGATCTGATAGACAGAGTCCCTGAAGAACTATGGACAGAGGTTCATGACATTGTACAGGAGGCAGTGATCAAGACCATTCCCAAGAAAAAGAAATGCAAAAAGGTGAAATGGTTGTCTGACGAGGCCTTACAAATTGCTGAGAAAAGAGAAGCAAAAGGTAACAGACAAAAGGAGATATGTACCCATTTGAATGCAGAGTTCCACAGAACAGCAAGAAGAGATAAGAAAGCCTTCCTCAGCAATCAGTGCAAAGAAACAGAGGAAAACAACAGAATGGGAAAGACTAGAGATCTCTTCAAGAAAATTAGAGATACCAAGGGAACATTTCATGCAAAGATGGGCTCAATAAAGGACAGAAATGGTATGGACCTAACAAAAGCAGAAGATATTAAGAAGAGGTGGCAAGAATACACAGAAGAACTATAAAAATAAGATTTTCACGACCCAGATAGTCACGATGGTGTGATCACTCACCTAGAACCAGACATCCTGGTATGTGAAGTCAAGTGGGCCTTAGGAAGCATTACTAGGAACAAAGCTAGTGGAGGTGACAGAATTCCAGTTGAGCTATTTCAAATCCTAAAAGATGATGCTGTGAAGATGCTGCACTCAACATGCCAGCAAATTTGGAAAACTCACCAGGACTAGAAAAGGTCAGTTTCCATTCCAATCCCAAACAAAGGCAATGGCAAAGAATGCTTAAACTACCACACAGTTGCATTCATCTTACACCCTAGTAAACTAATGCTCAAAATTCTCCAAGCCAGGCTTCAACGGTACATGAACCATGAACTTCCAGATGTTTGAGCTGAATTTAGAAAAGGCAGAGGAACCAGAGATCAAATTGTCAACATCCGTTGGATCATCAAAAAAGCGAGAGAGTTCAGAAAAACATCTATTTCTGCTTTATTGACTATGCCAAAGCCTTTAACTGTGTGGATCACAACAAACTGTGGAATTCTTGAAGAGACGGGAATACCAGACCACCTGACCTACCTCCTGAGAAATCTGTATGCAGGTCAAGATGCAACAGTTAGAACTGGACATGGAACAACAGACTGGTTCCAAATCGGGAAAGGAGTATGTCAAGGCTGTACATTGTCACCCTGCTTATTCAACTTACATGCAGAGTACTTCATGAGAAATGCTGGACTGGATAAAGCACAAGCTGGAATCAAGACTGCCAGGAGAAATATCAATAACCTCAGATATGCAGACGACACACCTGATGCAAAGAGCTGACTTATTGGAAAAGACCCTGATGCTGGCAAAGATTGAAGCGGGAGGAGAAGGGGACAACAGAGGATGAAATGGTTGGATGGCATCACTGACTCAATGGACATGAGAATGAGTAAACTCCGGGAGTTGGTGATGGACAGGAAGGCCTGGTGTGCGGCAGTCCATGGGGTTGCAAAGAGTCGGACAAGACTGAGAGACTGAACTGAACTGAAGACAACTCTTAAATGTGCCCAATACTTGTATAAATGTCACCAACTGCAAACAACACCACTATCACCTTTCATTTGGAAGGTGAAAGGGCCTCCTAATCTATTATGCTTATTCAGTTTTATCTCCAACCACTGTCTCTACTTAAGTTCCTTGGACATGGTATCCTCTTCCTTGCTTAGCGTTTGAACATGCTATTCCTTTGATTAGTATATTCCTATTCATTCTTCAGTTCTCAGTTTAAAAGTCACTTTCTCTACTACTGTATATAAAATGGATAACTAATCATAACCTAGTGTATAGCGCAGGGAACTTTACTCAGTGCTCTGTGGTGACCTAAATGGGAAGGAAATCCAAAAAACAGAGGATAAGTGTATACATAGAGTTGATACAGTTTGCTCTACAGCACAAACTAACTGCCGTTTTAAAGCAACTGTCCTCTAATTAAAAAAAATAAAAATAAAAGTCACTTTCTCAAATGTCCCTTCCCTACTTTCTGGACTAAGTTACATATTTCTATCACTGTTCCCACACAGTTTGGCACAATTCTATCATGGTAATACTGTCAACTCTCTCTCATAGTAATACTATTACTATTCATTATAGTAATTAATTAGAATATGCTATAGTCTTTTTCTCTTCCTAAAAGTTAAATTCAATGAAGCAGAAACTTACTTTTCTATGCTCAACATTTATCACACTGAATTAAATACACACAGAACAAAAGAATAAGTCTAAAGAATTTGCAAGCTATTCTATAAGCAAAGCAATTCCAAGGTCAATAGCCAAAGAATTGAAAAAACCTGTATTCTACATATTATTAATTTATTTTAAAGTATTTATTTACGTGTTAAGTTTTTAGAAGCCATTATGCTAAGAACTAAATGCCAACACCCTTTTTCTCTGGGTGTTTATCTCTGCCTTGCCTCTCCATCTTAACTAAACTAACCATTTCTCTGTGTACTGTCCCACTTTCTGTGCTATGTCTCTGGTAATAAACTTTGTACCTGCATTTAACAACAACAAAAAAAATACACAATTCCCAAATCATAATAAAAGATATATATCCATAAACAAAGAATAGCATGTTAAATGCAGAGGTAAATAAAAAAGAGTGAATATCCAAATTTACATAGCAGGAGGAAGTTAAGAAATCACCTAAAGCCAAAGAAACTGCAATTTGAGTGGTAAGAGGAGTTTGCCACGCAAAAGAGGAGAAGAGACATTTCTTGAAGAGAGAACAAAAGGGCTGAAATAAGCCCGGAATATTGAGAGAACACAGGAGTAAGAAACATACGAGAAAAAGCAAACCATACAAAATGGACAACAGTTTCCTGATCAAGGTGTCTTAGAGTTATTACTACTGAAATTAGCCTAGCTTTAGAGTAAACCATGCTAATTATCATTAGCCTCAAAATTTCAATCATAAAGAATAAAATCTGATATATACATAGGAAATTTAAATAGCTAGAAATATTTTTGATAAATCCTAACATAGTTGCTCTTGCCTCTGGGCCATGGTTTCCTTATCCATAACTTAGATGAGACAAATTAGATGAGATAATATCTTAAATATCTTCCAGGTTTAACACTGCTTGATTTTATATCTTGAAATTGAATTATTCAAGATAACCTACCTTCTGCAAGCGTAACTGTCACAGTCTCTCTGAGAATATTCCCACTATCTGTGGTCCACTGAAGCTGAAATGGGAACACTTACTTCAGTAAAAAGAACAAAGCATTTATCTCTAAAACTATTTTTAAATAACAATGCAACTGTCATATCTTACCCAATCATAGTATAAATGTGCTTTATTCTATAATTACTTTCTTCACTTGTTCACATTCTCAAAGGATAAGTATACTTAACTAATCAAATAAATTATCTTCCCTAGTTCAGATAGCAAGAATTTGACAAAGACTACCGGTACTCAAATCTGTTTTAGTTTCTGAATTTTGGATAGTGAATAACTAAGCATTTTGGATAGAAAAGAGTAGCTCAAGCTTAATAAAAAAACTCAAACTATTCAGTTACTGAATCTAGAGAGTAAAACTGCAGACAGCAAAGGATATTGTTACTTGAGATTTTAATGCCAAAATCATTGTGTGTATTACAATTAGTAGTTTCTGGGTAATTTCTGGGTAACCATTGTGTATATTACTATCAGCAGTTTCTGGGTAGTTTCTACTCTCTTCAGAGTAGGTAGAAATGGCCACTTTTCTGGGGGAAACTACAGTGTCAGAGTATGAGGTAAGCTTTACATCCACAGAGGGCATATAGAACCAACATCATCACATTCAAGTCTATGCTATTCTATTCAAACTTGCTGAACATATTTAAAAAGAGGTGGAGATATACATAGTATGCACTCAATAAATATCTGTCACATAAGTAAGATATACTTTTATGGAGATAAAATATATTGATTTTTAAGTGAAGATTACTATTGTTATTATAGTCACAGCTAGAAATTCACTTAAATTTCTTTTTTATGGGAGTAATAAAAAACATTTTAGTTAAATCATCACCTAAGAGTTCAGTGTTTACATTTTGGGGAAAAACACTATTTTTCCTTACATCACAGTTATTTATATGGCCTAGTAGCAACCAGGCATTAGCTGAGAAAGACTATTGTAATAAAACAAGAAATTACAGTTGTAATCATACCGTTGCTGGAATAATCTCTGAGTTATATATATTATCTCCATTTTTCAAGGATTTCTGTACCTCATGGATGTGATTTCTTATATCATTTACAGTTGGAAAAAAGGATAAATTATGTCTTTCAGGTACTTCATCAGGTTTGAAGAGTTCCCTTTCCACAAATTTTCTGTGGAAATATAAAATAGAATAAAAACATAAACAATCTAGCAATCTAGTAATTTAGTTCAAGTGAGACAGGTTCTCTTTTAGCATATAATTCTGTAAAGTATGATTTATAGCTTTATATGTAATTTATATTTTTTTACTTTTTTCCTACACGTTAAGTCCTAGAATTCATGCAGATTAAATGAAAGGTAATATTTTCACTGGTTAAACACCTGTATATCTTAGAATGAGCTTTGATATTTTTATGAATTTAATGAAATCACTATTTTCAGTTCAAACATAGTATGTTTTTGAATGCTTACTCTGTCAGTCACTGAACACTTTTAGTATCTCCTTTAACCCATCCTATAATCTTGTGAGGTAAGTATAATAAACATTCCGACTTTACAGAAAAGGGAATTAAGGGCTACAGAAATTAAGTAATTTGCCCAAAGTCATACACGAGGCTAATAACTAAGACAGACTGGGCCTATACCAAAGTTACATATATAAACATCATGTTTCATTGCTTTCAAAAGTCTTCAGATAATATATGAAATACGATCTGCTCAAATTTTACAAGTAGACCAAAGAGAAGATAGAAATAAAAGGTAATATTGTCACAAGATGATATAAAAAGTAAATATATAAAAAGAAATGATAAAATTCAATATACACATGCTTTGTGCATTATATTCAGTAGGCCATACTGCAGAGCTGTATCATACTTTTGTTCTTAAGATTTAGGTTTAGTAAAATAGTGGATGGCTTACCAAACTTTGGCTCTGTTTTAACAGTGCCCCAATGTAAATAAACATAAAATGTCTAAGAAATCTGTTAAACCGAAGTCATGTATTCATTAGGAAATAATCCTGGGAAATACTCATTCTGCTGTTGAGATCCAACTATACAATTACCAGCAGGAATAAAGTCAGTTAAGAAACAGAAATCATGATGAAGAGCAAGGTTGTACACCTAGACTTTACTTCTAGCTATATCTCTTTAACCATCCCAAGTCTCCATTTCCAGATCTGAAGAATGAGGATAAATACACTAAATTTATAAAGTCATAGGAATAAGTGAGATTGTGCCTATAAAGTACTTAGCATACTATTTGGCACACACATAGTAAATGCCTCATATTTATAATAATAATTATTATTATATCCTGAGTACCAATAAAATTAGACCAGAGTACTACATGGGGCTTCCCCAGTGGCTAAGCAGTAAAGAATCCACCTGCAATCCAGGAGTCACAGGAGACATGGGTTTGATCCCTGTGTGGGGAAGATCCCCTGGAGGAGTGCATGGCAACCCACTCCAGTATTCTTGCCTGGAGAATGCCATGGACAGAGGACCCTGGCAGGCTGCAGTCCACAGGGTCACAAAGAGTCGAACACAACTGAAGTGACTTAGCATGCACACACAGAGTACTACACATAAAATTTCATTAGACAAAAAACTGCTCATATTCTTTTGTTTCAATAAAATTTAACTGCACATTTCAAATGGGTTAAAACAAATATCTTGGCCAATGTTTTAAAATCTTTTCTAAAAATTTTCTTTCTATAAAGGTATTTAGTATATAATTCAATATATATATCATTTAAAAATAGTCTAATTTCCCAAATCTGAACATGGAATATCTAAAATGAGTAATTCAAATCATTACTCATGGCTTGCAAAGCACCTGCTAAAAGTGATCAATTCATAAATAATATTATTTTAATAAATTAATAAACTATATTCCCTATATATTCTGACAGCATATATCCTGGAATATGTCTACAATGTTAAGTGTATTATTTAAACCAACAAACAAAAGTGAAAAACATAAAAGGACAATTTGTTTCTACTGTACCTTAGCTGTTTTCTAACTGCATACACTTGTTCTATTCCCTGTGATACTAATTCTTGAATTTTATGTGCTACTTGAGGATGTAGACGTGAGGGCAATGTACAGTTCTCATCTCTAATTGCAGCTTCCTCTTCTTCAAGAGAAGATATGGGAAAGGAGGAAGACGATAAAGGGAGGCAGGGAGTCTCTAATTCATGATACTGATGAGCTTGCTGCGTAGGTAACTGTACATACCACCTAATGAGAGAAAATATTTAAAATCATATTACTAGAAAAAGGCAAGAATCATATATTTATGTTAATACTCATCAGAAGGAATAATTTTTTGGAAAATTATATACATATATAATAATATCATATTAAGTGCTTCCCAAGTACTTCAGTGGTAAAGAATCTGCCTGCCAATGCAGGAGATGTAGGTTTGATCCCTGGGTCAAGAAGAGCCACTAGACAAGGAAATGGCAACCCACTCCACTATTATTGCCAGGGAAATGCCATGGACAGAGAAGCCTGGTGGGCTATAGCAAATTAGGTTGTAGGAAAGTACTAAATATATAATAAAACGTGTTTCCAAATATGAATTTATCATGTTGGGAAAAAACTTCCACATGGTATACAGAATTCTTTGGTCAAAATTATCCACATATGGTTGATAAACTCAATGGCTTATATATGGCAAATTAGTTTAATACCTAGGAAACTACTAATAAAACATCTACCTTATAGAAACCATTTCTTAATGGAATAATTGGAAAACATAATATAATTTCTCTTATAGACAGAATTCTTGTAAAAGAAGCAAAGTAACTTGTAAATACAAGAACAATGTAAACGTCATACCTAAGAACACCACCAGCATCTACCAAGTTCTTTTTTAGCAAGTTAAAGGCTTTCTCCTGCTCCATTCGGATTATCTTCCTGTCAATTTTGGGGTCTGTAGGAACTCTATAGTCAGGAAATTTCTGTACTTTTTTAATGTAAATCCTTTTCATAAGAAAAAGAAGAATTTGCTCCATTAAATTATAATCTCAAGATTATCTAACTTGTCAAACAGAAGTTTAACTTAAGCATTACTAAAGTTTAGAGAAAATTTGATTATCTAGAAAGCGTTCAGATCATTATGTGAAAGATATGCCATATTCTCAGTATATAATACTTTAGCAAATTAACAGTAGTCATTACTTTAGTAAAAATGTCTAAATACTATGCAACTAACTTTTTTTCCTGGATCTGTCTCTTCTCCATTCTCCTGCTCATGCCTGGATTACTGTAATGCCCTCCTTCTGGGGCTTCTAGCTGCCATTATATGAATTTTTACATCCACTTGATACATCAATGCCATAATAATTCTTCACATTTATACCACTGTTGAAATCTATTTGCTCCTTAATCAAGTAAAAATCATTTAGCAGCATTCAGAGCATTCTATATGATTCCAGTTTACTTATCCATCTTTTAACTTCTTCAAATATTATATTGCTTTTCATGTGAAGGGTATCATCTCAATGTTCCAACTCCCTCCTTCTCATGATACACAATGTTGTTGCTGGGCACACAGTCAGTTCAGTTCAGTTCAGTCATGTCCGACTCTTTGCAACCCCATGGACTGCAGCACGCCAGGCCTCCCTGTCCATCACCAGCTCCCGGAGTTTACTCAAAATCATGTCCATTGAATCTGTGATGCCATCCAACCATCTCATGCTCTGTTGTCCCCTTCTCTTCCCACTTTCAATCTTTCCCAGCATCAGGGTTTTTCAAGTGAATCAATTCCTTGCTTCAGGTGGCCAAAGTATTGGAGTTTCAGCTTCAGCATCAGTCCTTCCAATGAATATGCAGGACTGACTTCCTTTAAGATGGATTGGTTGGATCCCCTTGGAGTCCAAGTGACACTCAAGTCCTCTCCAACACCAGAGTTCAAAAGCATCAATTCTTCAGCACTCAGCTTTCTTTATAGTCCAACTCTCACAACCATACATAACTACTGGAAAAACCATAGCTTTGACTACATGAACCTTTGTTAGCAAAGTAATATCTCTGATTTTTAATATGCTATCTAGGTTGGTCCTAACTTTTCTTCCAAGGAGCAAGTGTCTTTTAATTTCATGGCTGCAGTAACCATCTGCAGTGATTTTGGAGCCCCCCAAAAATAGTCTCTCACTGTTTTCATTGTTTCCTCATCTATTTGCCTTGATGATGGGACCAGATGCCATGATATTAGTTTTCTGAATGTTGACTTTTAAGCCAACATTTTCACTCTCTTCTTTCACTTTCATCAAGAGGCTCTTTAGTTCTTCTTCCCTTTCTGCCATAATAGTGGTGTTATCTGCATATCTGAGGTTATTGATATTTCTCCCGACAATCTTGATTCCAGCTTGTGCTTCATCCAGCCTGGCATTTCTCATGAAGTACTCTGCATGTAAGTAAAATAGAGTGACAATATACAGCCTTGACGTACTCCTTTCCTGATTGGGAACGAGTCTGTTGTTCCATGTCCAGTTCTCTCTGTTGCTTCTTGACCTGCACACAGATTTCTCAGGAGGCAGGTCAGGTGGTCTGGTATTCCCATCTCTTCAAGAAGTTTCCAGTTTGTTGTGAGCCACACAGTCAAAGGCTTTGGCATAGTCAATAAAGCAGAAGTAGATCTTTTTCTGGAATTCTCACTTTTCCTATGATCCAATGGATGTTGCCAATTTGATCTCTGGCTCCTCTGCCTTTTCTAAATCCAGCTTGAACATCTGGAAGTTTACAGTTCATGTACTGTTGAGGCCTGGCTTGGAGAATTTTGAACATTACTTTGCTAGCCTGAGATGGGTGCAATTGTGCGGTAGTTTGAGTATTCTTTGGCATTGCCTTTCTTTGGGATTGGAATGAAAACTGACCTTTTCCAGTCCTGGTGAGTTTTCCAAATTTGCTGGCATGTTTAGTGCAGCATTTTCACAGCATCATCTTTTAGGATTTGAAATAGCTTAACTGAAATTCCATCACCTCTACTAGCTTTGTTCATAGTGATGCTTCCTAAGGCCCACTTGACTTCTCATTCCAGGATGTCCAGCTCTAGGTGGGTGATCACACCATCGTGAAGATCTTTTTTGTATAGCTGTTCTGTGTATTCTTGCCACCTCTTCTTAGTATCTTCTGCTTCTCTTAGGTCCATACTGTTTCTGTCCTTTATTGTGCCCGTCTTTGCATGAAAAATTCCCTTGGTATCTCTATTATTTTTTTAAGAGATGTCTAATCTCTCCCATTCTATTGTTTTCCTCTATTTCTTTGCATTGATCACTGAGGAAGACATTCTTATCTCTCCTTGCTATTCTGTGGAACTCTGCATTCAAACGGGTATATCTCTCCTTTCCTCCTTTGCCTTTCCCTTCTCTTCTTTTCTCAGCAATTTATAAGGCCTCGTCAGACAACCATTTGACCTTTTTGCATTTCTTTTTCTTGGGGATGGTCTTGATCACTGCCTCTTGTACAATGTCATGAAACTCTGTCCATAGTTCTTTAGGAACTCTGTCTGTCAGATCTAATCCCTGGAATCTATTTCTCACTTCCACTGTATAATCATAAGGGATTTGATTTAGGTCATACCTGAATGGTCCAGTGCTTTTCCTACTTTCTTCAATTTAAGTCTGAATTTGGCAATAAATGATCCACAGTCAGCTCCCAGTCTTGTTTTTGCTAACTGTATAGAACTTCTCCATCTTTGGCTGCAAAGAATATAATCAACCTGATTTTGGTGTTGACCATCTGGTGACGATCATGTGTAGAGTCTTCTCTTGTGTTGTTGGAACAGGGTGTTGACTATGACCAATGCGTTCTCTTGGCAGAACTCTATTAGCCTTTGCCCTGCTTCATTCTGTACTCCAAGGTAAAATTTGCCTGTTATTCCAGGTGTTTCTTGACTTCCTACTTTTGCATTCCAGTCCCCTATAATGAAAAGGACATTATTTTGGGGTGTTAGTTCTAGAAGGTGTTGTAAGTCTTCATAGAACGATTCACTTGAGCTTCTGTAGCATTATTGGTCGGGGCATAAACTTGGATTACTGTGATATTGAATGGCTTGCCTTGGAAATGAACAGAGATCATTGAGATTGCATCCAAGAACTGCATTTTGGACTCTTTTGCTGACTATGATGGCTACTCTATTTCTTCTAAGGGATTCTTGCCCACCGTAGTAAATATATTGGTCATCTGAGTTAAATTCACCCATTCCAGTCCATTTTAGTTCACTGATTTCTAAAGTGTCGATGTTCACTCTTGCCATCTCCTGTCTGACCACTTCCAATCTGCCTTAATTCATGGTCAGTTTTCATTCCAATCCCAAAGAAAGGCAATGCCAAAGAATACTCAAACTACCACACAGTTATACCCATATCACAGGCCAGCAAAGTAATGCTCAAAATTCTCCAACCCAGGCTTCAACGGTACATAACAGTGAACTTCCAGATGTCTAAGCTGGATTTAGAAAAGACAGAGGAACCAGAGATCAAATTGTCAACATCCGTTGGATCATTGAAGAAGTGAAAATTCCAGAAAAACATCTACTTCTGCTTTATTGACTATGCCAAAGCCTATGATTGTGTGGATCACAACAAACTGTGGAAACTTCTTGAAGAGATAGGAATACCAGACCACCTGACCTGCCTCCTGAGAAATCTGTATGCAGGTCAAGAAGCAACACAGAGAACTGGACATGGAACAACAGACTGGCTCCAAATCGCAAAAGGAGTATGGCAAGGCTGTATATTGTCACCCTGCTTATTTACCTTATATGCAGAGTACATCATGAGAAACACTGGACTGGATAAAGCACAACCTGGAATGAAGACTGCCCAGGAGAAATATCAATAACCTCAGATATGCAGATAACACCACCATTATGACAAAAACCGAAGAAGAATTGAAGAGACTCTTGATGAAAGTGAAAGAGGAGAGTGAAAAAGTTGGCTTAAAACTCAACATTCAGAAAAGTAAGATCATGGCATCTGGTCCCAGTACTTCATGACAGATAGATGGGGAAACAGTGGAAACAGTCAGAGACTTTATTTTTTTGGACCCCAAAATCACTGCAGATGGTAACTGCAGCCATGAAATTAAAAGACGTTTGTCCCTTGAAAGAAAAGTTGTGACCAACCTAGACAGTATATTAAAAAGCAGAGACATTACTTTGCCAACAAAGGTCCATCTAGTCAAAGCTATGGTTTTTTCAGTAGTCATATATGAATGTGAGAGTTGGACTATAAAGAAAGCTGAGTGCTGAAGAATTGATGCTTTTGAACTGTGGTATTCGAGAATACTGTTCAGAGTCCCCTGGACAGCAAGGAGATCCAACCAGTTCATCCTAAAGGAAGTCAGTCCTGCGTGTTCATTGGAATGACTGATACTGAAGCTGAAACTCCAATACTTTGGCCACCTGATGCGAAGAGCTGACTCATTTGAAAAACCCTGATGCTGAGAAAGATTGAAAGTGGGAGGAGAAGGGTACAACCGAGGATGAGATGGTTGGATGTCATCACTGACTCAATGGACATGAGTTTGAGTAAACTCCGGGAGTTGGTGATGGACAGGAAGGCCTGGTGTCCTGCAGTCCACGGGATGGCAAAGAATCGGATACCACTGAGCGACTGAACTGAACTGATGGACCTAACATTCCAGGTTCCCATGCAATATTGCTCTTTACAGCATCAGACTTTACTTCCATCACCAGTCACATCCACATCCAGTGTTGTTTTTGCTTTGCCTCTGTCTCTTCATTCTTTCTGGTACATAGCAGATAATCAAAAAGTACTTTTAGAATGATTGAGAATAAAATAACTTCTTCACATATAGTGACTTTCTCCCAAATTCGGTCTGAAGTTCTAAATTGGTTATACTTCAAAGCAATTGTTTAATGGGTCATGTTTAACGGTCAGGTTTTAACACTGTCTAAAGTTAACATTATCAGATTAAAGCTTAACTGGCTTTAAAAATTATTTGAGAACGCTGAGACTGTGATACGAGATGTATTGCTGAAATAAGCATTTCAAAGCTCAACTAAATTTAACATTTACATGTTACTTTTAAATTTTATCTTATGATTTGAAACACTATAAATGTGTGAAACAGAATATTATTACTGAAAGACATTATAAAAATCTTTCATTCGTGTACATTTTTCATCCTCAGTCAAAGCAATGACTAACTCAGTAGTCCTATTCTACCTAAAACTGACTATGTTGGTCTTATATATTGCTGCTGTGAATATAACTGGTAAAATCACCACCAAGCAACTCTCCAACTCTCCAAAAATTGCCAACATTTAAAAAGAACACAATACTTGCCCTAACAATCTAATTTCAAGGAATTTATTCCATTGATATAGAAATAGCTACAATGTTATTAGCTGTAGCTTCATAAATAATAATGAAGAATACTTCTCAGTGCCTACAGTTCATTGGCGGAGGGTTAATTAAGTAAATGATAATTCATCTACAAGTGGAATATTATATGGCTGTTAAAAAGGAACCATGAAACTAATATAATGTTATATGTCAATTCTATTTCAATTTTTAAAATCAATTGATCAATCAATAAAAAGAAGGAATCAGCTCATTTATATACAGACATGGAGGCAGCTTTGAGACATATTGGGAATGAATAAAAAAACCATAGAGTAAAACACCAAGGTGCTATGATATAGTGAGGGAACTATGATTAATATCCTGTGATAAACTACTGTGGAAAAGAAAATGAAAATGAGTAATTACATGTATAATTGAATCACTTTGTTGTACAGCAGAAACTAACACATTATAAATCAATTATACCTAAATTTATAACAATTTTTTAAAGTGTATATAGTAGTATATGTCTCTACAATCACACTAGTATGAAACATAATAGTTTTGAGCAAATAACCACATTAGGCATTCAGAATGGAAATATATCCATGTGAATTCATAGAAGAAAAGAAGGTAGGCTACTACCCAAATTTAAGGAAAGAAAATATTAGTAATCTTTATTGAAATCGTCAACATTTATGAGGGCAAAGTGGTATATATATATATATATATATAGGCATATATATATATATATATATATATATATAGGCATATATACAGAATATCTTTGAAAAGTTACTCAAGAAACTGTAAGAGTTGTTGCCTTCAAGTGGGACATGCAGGGTAAGAGGAAACAGATTTCACTGTATAGTTTCCAGTGCAGCTTAAACGTAATAAAAACATGCACATGTGCATATTAACTATACAAACATAAGTACTTAATAAAAAATAAAAGAAAATGAAGCTTACCGGGCTGGACAAGTGGCTTTGTAGAGCTGACAAGACCTATTTTCCAGCTCACCAATTTTTTTTAACTGGAAACCTTTTCTCCTTGGCCCATACTGACACTCCATTACCACAGCTCTACTCCCTGTGGGCCAAAACCAACTATTGATATTAATTCAAGTATCCATCTGCACTGGGTGCTAGATTCAAAACAACTCAGTAGTAGCAGTGACAAAATCTATACTTCCAATTACACAATCTTAAGGAAAGAAAATATCAGTCTGACTGAGATATACAAACACATAAATATAAAAGTTTATTATAATATTTACCAATTGTATCAAATGATGTGAGGAAATCAGCAAACACCACATCTACTGAATGTCAACTGATATTTACATACACATAATTTTATTAATAAAGTTTATTACCTTATAAGTAGAAATTAGCAAATGCTACATTTGTTAACAAATATGAAAGTCTTTTATATTTTTATTTCCTTTTTAATTGATTTCCTTATTTCTAGTTGAGCTGTTTGAATCACATGATTACCAACCTCTAAGATGGCCCCCAATGATCCTGGCTCCTGGTACTCATATCCTTGGTAATTCCATCCCCTTGGGCATGAGCTAGACTTATTAACTTACTTCTAATGACTATGGCAGGAGTCATCAGTCAGTTCAGTCGATCAGTCGTGCTCAACTCTTTGTGACCCCATGGACTGCAGCACACCAGGCTTCCCTGTCCTTCATCAACTCCCAGAACTTACTCAAACTCAAGTCCATCAAGTCGATGATGCCATCCAACCATCTCATCCCGTCATCCCCTTCTCCTCCTGCCTTCAATCTTTCCCAGCATCAGGGTCTTTTCCAATGAAACAGTTCTTTGCATCAGGTGGCCAAAGTATTGGAGTTTCAGTTTCAGCATCAGTCCTTTCAATCAATATTCAGGACTGATTTCCTTTAGGATGGACAGGTTTTATCTACTTGCACTCCAAGGGACTCTCAAGAGTTTTCTCCAACATCACAGTTCAAAAGCATCAGTTCTTCAGTGCTCAGTACAGTTCAGTTCAGTTTAGTCGCTCAGTCATGTCTGACTCTTTGCGACCCCATGACTGCAGCATGCCGGGGCTCCCGGTTCATCGCCAACTCCTGGAGTTTACTTAAACTCATGTCCATTGAGTTGGTGATGCCGTCCAACCATCTCATCCTCTGTCATCCGCTTCTCCTCTCACTTTCAATCTTTCCCAGCCTCAGGGTCTTTTCAAATGAGTCAGTTCTTTGCATCAGGCGGCCAAAGTATTGGAGTTTCAGCTTCAGCATCAGTCCTTCCAATGAATATGCAGGACTGACTTCCTTTAGGATGGACTGGTTGGATCTCCTTGCAGTCCAAACGACTCTCAAGTCTTCTCTGACACCACAGTCAAAAGCTCAATTCTTTGGCGCTCAGCTTTCTTTATAGTCCAACTCTCACATCCATATGTGACTACTGGAAAAATCATAGCTTTGACTAGACAGACCTTTATTGGCAAAGTAGTGTCTCTGCTTTTTAATATGCTATCTAGGTTGGTCACAACTTTTCTTCTAAGGAGCAAGGGTCTTCTAATTTCATGGCTGCAGTCACCATCTGCAATAATTTTGAGCCCCTCAAAATAAAGTCTCTCACTGTTTCCACTGTTTCCCCATCTATTTGCCATGAAGTGCTGGAACCAGATGCCATGATCTTAGTTTTCTGAATATTGAGTTTTAAGCCTTTGCACTCTCCTCTTTCACTTTCATTAAGAGGCTCTTTAGCTTTTCTTCCCTTTCTGCCATAAGGGTGGTGTCATCTGCATATCTGAGGTTATTGATATTTCTCCCAGCAATTTTGACTCCAGCTTGTGCTTCATCCAGTCCAACATTTCTCATTACGTACTCTGCATTTAAGTTTAATAAGTAGGGTGAAAATATAACAGCCTCGACATACTCCTTTCCCGATTTGGAACCAGTCTGTTGTTGAATGTTCAATTCTAACTGTTGCTTCTTAACCTGCCTACAGATTTCTCAGCAGACAGGTCAGGTGGTCTGGTATCCCATCTCTTCAAGAATTTTCCACAGTTTGTTGTGATCCACACAGTCAAAGGCTTTGGCATAGTCAATAAAGCAGAAGTAGATTTTTTCTGGAACTCTCCCTTTTTCAATAATACAATGGATGCTGGCAATTTGATCTCTGGTTCCTCTGACTTTTGTATATCAAGCTTGAACATCTGGAAGTTCATGGTAAATGTACTGTTGAAGCCTGGCTTGGAGAATTTTGAGCATTACTTTGCTCGCCTGTGAGATGGGTACAACTGTGCGGTAGTTTGAGTATTCTTTGGCATTGCCTTTCTTTGGGATTGGAATGAAAACTGACCTTTTCCAGTCCTGTAGCCACTGCTGAGTTTCCCAAATTTGCTGGCATGTTTAGTGCAGCATTTTCACAGCATCATCTTTTAGGATTTGAAATAGCTCAACTGAAATTCCACCACCTCTACTAGCTTTGTTTGTAGTGATGCTTTCTAAGGTCCACTAGACTTCTCATTCCAGGATGTCTGGCTCTAGGTGGGTGATCACACCATTGTGATTATCTGGGTCGTAAAGATCTGTTTCGTACAGTTCTTCTGTGTATTCTTGCCACCTCTTAATATCTTCTGATTCTGTTAGGTCCATACCATTTCTGTCCTTTATTGTGCCCATGTCTGCATGAAATGTTCCCTCTGAATCTCTAATCTTCTTGAAGAGATCTCTAGTCTTCCCCATTCTATTGTTTTCCTCTATTTCTTTACATTGATCAGTGAGGAAGGCTTTCTTATCTCTCCCTGCTATTCTTTGGAACTCTGCATTCAAGTGGGTATATCTTTCCTTTTGTCCTTGCTTTTTGTTTCTCTTTTTTTCTCCATTATCTGTAAGGCCTCGTCAGACAACCCTTTTGCCTTTTTGCATTTCTTTTTCTTGGGCATGGTCTTGATCACTGCCTCCTGTACAATGTCATGAACCTCCATCCATAGTTCTTCAGGGACTCTGTCTATCAGATCTAAACCCTTGAATCTCTTTATCACTTCCACTGTATAATCATAAGGGATTTGATTTAGGTCATACCTGAATGGGCTAGTGGTTTTCCCTACTTTCTTCAATTTAAGTCTGAATTTGGCAATAAGGAGTTCATGACCTGAGCCACAGTCAGCTCCTGGTGTTGTTTTTGCTGACTGTATGGAGGTTCTCCATCTTTGGCTGCAAAGAATATAATCAGTCTTATTTTGGTATTGACCATCTGGTGTGTCCATTTGTAGATTCCCTGGTGGCTCAGATGTCAAAAGTGACAGGATTTATTTTTGATATTAAGTTATAAGAAGACTATGACTCCCATCTTAAGATACTTTCTTGGTCAGTTGTTCTCTCTCGTGAAATCAGATGTCTTATGGTGAGGCAGCTCTGTGAGGAGGCCCACCCAACAAGAAAGAAGCCTGCCAACAGCCACAGGAGTCAGCTTGGAAGCAGATCCACCCCCAGGCAAGCCCTAAGATGACTGTGCTCCAGCCAACTAATTGCATTCTTGTGAGAGAACTTGCAGCAGAACCTCCTTGCTAAGCTGCTCCTGCATTTCTGACCCATAGAAACTGTGAGACAGTAAATATTTGTAGTTTTCACCCACCACATTTGGGGTAATTTGTTACACTGCAATATATAATACAAGTAAGTAGATGTGAAAACTATACAATTTAAGATGCTAAGCTGAATATCCTAATCTATGTAGGGTATAGCAAACCTTGCAAATATAAAGCCAAACACACCAATCATGAATAAAAATGTTGATAAAAATGATACTAACTTCTTCTAAGTAATGGTAAAGGAAAATCAGCTTGAGAAACTATTTTATAATACATAAAACAAAGAATTAATATGCAGAATAAAAGAACCATAAATAATTTTTAAAAAATAAAAACTAACTACCAAACAGAAAAATGGGCAAAGACTATGAACAGGCAAGTCAGAAAGGAAAAAAAAGGATATTAAATAAACAAATAAAAAGATGCTCAAATGCACTAGTAAGCAGGGAAATGCAAATTAAACAACACTAAAATACTCTCACACTCCTCAAATTGACAAAAATAAAAATCTGACAATACTCTAAAACAACTGAATCTACTGATCAGTCTTAAAAGTTAAAAATGCTGTATAGGTAGCAATAACAAGTATACAGCACACCTATGAAGTATTCTTCCAAAATACTTTAATGAAGACTAAATCTTCATTTAATCAAACTCCTATCTAACAGTTTATAGGAAATAAAGGAGATAAAAGAACATGTTAAAAAAAACACCTGAGACGGAAGCAGCAAAATCTTGAATACGGCAAACTCTAAGAACAAACTACCCAGAGGAAAAGAGAGAAATTTTTAGGTGAGAAGAAACTTAACCAAATTTAATCTGTGAACTTGGTCTGCGTGTGAATTTGAACAAACCTCTGAAAAAAAAATTATGAGCTAAATGGAAACGTGAACATTGGACAATTGATGACAATAGAAATTGGTATTAATTCTTTTAAAGTGCAATAATGGAACCATTGTTACATTTATATATATAAAGAGTTCTTATATTTCAGACATATACTTTAGTATATATTATATACCTTAGTAATTATAGATAAAATAATATCTGGAGTTTCCTGTGAAATCACCTTCGAGAATGAAGTAGATAGGGATATAAATGACACAAGACTGAGCACATGCTGATACTTGTAGAAGCTGGAAAAGGATACATGGAGTTATGAACTTTCATATATTATCACCTCTACTTTGATGTCCATATGAAAATTCCCATAATATAAAGATGTTTTTAAATCTGACAATGCTAAATCATAGAACAAATGTGGGAAAGGGAAGTTTTCATACTTGCTGAAAGGACCAAAAATTAATACAAGCTGTCAATCCCTCATGTATGATTTTGAAATTTAAAAAGCAGAGAAAACAAAATTGTTTGGAATACATTTGGCTGTAAAACCTGGTGTGAACTTCATGGGGCTATTTATAGTCTTTATTTATTCTTTTTACTGTAACTATAAAGTCTTACTGGGTTTGAGCAAGTAATATTGCCTATAGAATACTTGCTGGGAGCATTCTGTAATATTATCATATTATAATCCAAAAAATTTAGAATTCTGAAATACATCTGGAAAAAAAAATTTAGAGAAGGGATTTGGACCTGAACTATCATCTTAGAGAGAAACTCGTGATAATCTTGTGAAGACAAAGTGAGAATACTTCACAACCCAGCAATTCTACTTTAATGCACACAAAACTGAAAAACTAGTTTGGATTTCTGACCCACAGAAACTGTGTTTCAAACTAATATTTTAGAAAACTACTTACACTTCTGAACAGAAAATACGTATTTTGAAGGTTAGTCTACAGAATTCTTTGTAATATTGAAAAGTTGGAGACAACATAAATGATCATTAGTAGAAAAATAACTGCAGTTTGGTCACATGCTGAAAAGACCAAATTTAAGCAACAGTTTATTATTATGTAATAGTCCATATTATATGATATTAAATTATATAATAATGAAATAGAATTAACCAGAATCTGTAAGTATCATGGAGAGAGTTTCAAAATGAGTAAGTGAAAAATTTACTTAATAATATCTATATTTTATTACTTACGTATACTTTAAAATATTTAGAATAATAAAAAATATTATAAATACAAACATGTATGATGAAGTACAAAAATACATACCATATTCACAGAGTAGCTGCCTGAGGAGAGTTAAGAAGGGATTAGACAAGAGGGAGGGAATATATGTATACCTATGGCTGATTCATATTGATGTTTCACAGAGTACAACAAAATTCTATAAAGCAATTATCCTTCAATTAAAAAATAAATTAATTAAAACAAAAAAAAAGGGATTAGAACTAGGCAGCAGAATAAAACCTGTGCAGAAGGGGTTACATTTATCTCATCTTTCTCTAAGGAGTTCTCTTTACCCTCAGAGGTCCAGGATGAGTCTACAACTCTTCTGGTAGAATTGCTCACCCAACGTAGTTCGGAAACGAACAACTTATTCTTAGGTTCTTTGTGGTCTGACTAGTCCTAAGATGACACTTTGGGACTTGCTTGAAACTCTATTGCTTTAGTAAGCACTAGCACGGTGTTTGAGAATGCTGTAACACACCTGATGTCAGAATATCAGAATTCTATATCATAATTCCAAATTGTATACCAATCCTATACAGTATCCCCAGAGTTATAAGCTATACAAAACAAACTGATTTTTTTTCCCCACAAGACAAATCAAGACAGAAGGAAAGAATATCTGGATTGGATGGGGGGAAAACACCCAACTACAATAGCTACACATACTTAAAATAATAAAACTGCTCTATGGTTTAATTTTTATTAAATAGGTCTACCTTGAATTTAGTTATTTTTTACTTCTCATTTTTCAGTATAAAGTATTATTTATTTACCCTAACATACTAAAATATAATTTTACAACATAAAATAATTGGTTGTATTTACTGTAAGTTTTCTTTTCAGTTTAATACACATTTTCACCAATTAACAGTCAGTTGTCATCTACCAAAATAAAAATGTATCACCTTAGGAAAATCACATTTTCACAATGGATCATGGCTGCTGCTGAACTTTTTAAAAATAAATCTTTACTAAAGTACCTGCATTGACAAATGGGATTCCATCATAGGGGACATACTGGGATTTCCACATCAAGCGCGTAGCTGGCTTGGCTGGGCTCGGAGACTGGCGGGTCCCCCAAACACTCTGTGTCTGCTGCTTGTGAAATGTTAGGACGCTTTCCAATTCAGTCTCACTTACACAGTAGCCACGGTATGAATCTCCAATTTTCTGCATGTAGAAATTCAGTAACAAAATTATCAACAAATGTGCTTCATTGTACAAGAAATTTAATAAGGTGGTTGCCTAAGATGAAAGACTCATAATCTTGCAAAAGAGAACATCATTTCTGCCCTCAGGTCAATGGTGTCTATTACAACCAGTAGGTCTGAGCTGAATGCAAACATCATCATCAAATAGATATTTTGTAGTAGTTTGTTAGAGTATAATGCCAAACTCACTGCCAAAGTATCTTTATTAAAATCTTGTTTGAGAGAATTAATACTTAGTGAAGATAGCTTGAAGAACATATTATATATTCATTCTCCCAAATAAAATTCTACCCCCGGATCCAACCAGATCAACATAAAATTAGCCACAAAGTACTGGTTCCCTGTGGGGCTTCTTCTACTGAAATAGATTTTTTTTTTAATGTATTTGTTCATTTATTTACTGGCTGCAAGGCATGTAGGATCTTAGTTTCCTGACCAGGAATCCAACCCATGCTCTCTGCAGTGGAAGCACTGAGTCTTAACCACTGGACCATCAGGGAAGTTCCTGAAATAAGATTTTGATATGATGAATGAATCTATTTGAAAACCTATGAAAATTGTGATGGCTATCTCTTATAAAAAATGATGTCAAAGAATTTGCTTATTATATCAATATTCTTTTAATGAAGATCTTCCTCTGAGAGAAATTCTGGCCTAGTATCAAAAATAGTTAGGTTTTATCTTATGGAAATTAACATAATTACTTTTACCTAACACATACAGACCTTAGTAACTAACTAGGTTTCCCCTTTTTAAATACAGATACTTAAGATTACAGATGTGTGTGCATGTAAACACACACATGTAATTCATTAAGATAAACATTCTCACTTTCACTTCATAATTCCATTCTTGTTTTTCTTTATTCTTCAGCTTCCATTTTAACTTCTACCTTGCTAATTTATTTTTAAGTATTTTTGTAAGCTGTCTTAAATTCTCCCTGAAACAAGGCAATGTATAAATTTATCATGTAAATAAATTGATAGTATCTATCTCTCAACTAAGAAAAAAGCTGTCTCTATACCAATAGACTTCTCTATACCAACTGGACTTCCCTGGTGGCTCAGATGGTAAAGCATCTGCCTACAATGCAGGAGACCTGGGTTCAATCCCTGGGTCGCAAAGATCTCCTGGAGAAGGAAAGGCAACCCACTCCAGTATTCTTGCCTAGAAAATCCCAGTGACAGAGGAACCTGGTAATCCATGGGGCTGCAAAGAGTCGGATATGACTGAGCAATTTCACTTTCTTTCTTTCTTTATACCAATAGAGAATTTTTTTTTAACTGTGATCACTTAAACTGAAATGCATTTAGATCTAGAACTGACTCCATGTAATGGCAACCCATTCCAGTACTCTTGCCTGGAAAATCCCATGGACGAAGGAGCCTGGCAAGCTACAGTCCATGGGGTCGCAAAGAGTCAGACAGGACTGAGCGACTTCACTTTCACGTTTCTCCCTTATAGGGAATAAGAGCAGAAATGTGGAACAGGGATTTTGTTGATCCTAATTAGACTAAATATTTCACCTGGCAAGAATAAAGTTAACAAAAGTAAGGTATGAACACACTGTTGTAGGTATACTCTGAGCCGTAATAAAAAAGAGACAATCTAATGCCAAACAATACATTATCTATAATTTCCCTTAAAAATAATGAAAATGCCTGTGCTTATGAATTTTCTTCTCGCCTAGATAGTTCTTCATCAAAATATCACCTACAAATAAAAGCAGGGACATAAAGTCTAGCCATGACATGTTTTTACAAATAAAATAGAGCATATAATGTTGTCAGTGAAAGGAAAAGTTCAGAACTACAATATAGTCAAACCCATATCAGGAGATAAAAGTTTAATTCAGTATTGAAATTTTTCCAACTAATAAATTTTGGTCAAATCTAAAAAATGCCTATAAGAAAAACATCATTAATAGAAACTCAAAAAGTAAAAAGGACTAGGAAACAATATTTTAAAGCAAAATGCATAAAATACTTCTTCAGTCATTAACCAAAAATGTTTTTCACTATTGATATAGCTTGAAGAAAAAAAAAGAATCCTTCACTGGAGCTAATTCAGGCTGTTAAACAGTTTCAACTAATTTCTTGCAAGATATACGATGTTAGATAAGCTACACAATGTACCATGGTATAAAATGAAGTAATTTGGCCACATAATTGCCAATGCTTTAATGTCTACAGCATTTAATAAAGTTTATGATAATGATTTTAAAAAGTTTCATCAGGACTTCTTTGGTGGCACAGTGGATAAGAATCCGCCTGCCAATGCAGGGGACACGGGTTCGATTCCTAGTCTGAGAAGACTCCACATGCCATGGAACAGTTAAGCCTGTGCACAACTACTGAGCCCTCGCTCTAGAGCCCAGGAGCCGCAACTACTGAAGCCCCGTGCGCCTAGAGCCTATGCTCCACAACAAGGAAAGCCACTGCCACGAGCAGCCCACACGCAGCAATGAGGAGGAGCCCCTACTTGCTGCAACTAGAAAAACCTGCACAAGAATCAATGAAGACCCAGCAGAGCCAAAAATATATAAATTTCACGGTTGACAAATCGTTCTGGTTTTTAAAAAAAACAACAACAAAACCCTTCATCAAACAACAAGAATAGTAACTTTAGGAAGAAACCATTGAAAAACCATGACTAACAAAAAGGTGAGGGGAAAAAAAATCTTACTATCTATACATACATACAAGTATGTAACTTAGAAAAGCAAAAACAGTGATAATGTCCTAACATACATAATACATCAATTGACTTCATGATAAGAAATTTCCTCAAAATGCTAAAACCAACATAATGCTTTTCCTTCTTGTATTTTAAGAATGTTTAAAACAATGAAGCATTTTAATAATTAAATACTAATTATCATGTATGGTTTATATGTAGAAAACCATGATCCCTTTCCTCAAAAAGTATATAGTCTAAATGTTATGTAATAATGAATAACCCAAGCTAGCAAATAATGAAGAATGGTTATGGTAATAATTTTCAAAGAATTTTGAGAGAGAAATAGGCAAAAAATAATTATTCGAATATTTCACAAAAGATATATAGGACTTGCACTGGGATTTGAAGAATAGTAGTTAGAAAGGTAAGTACAAGGAAAAAAATAACATTAGGAAATGGATATAAAAACAATTGAAGAGGGACATAAAGGAAGATTCTAAAGTGCTAGTATAAAGTAAGAAGACTGGGCTAATACAAATCAAAGATAAACTGGAGAAAAGTAAGAAATAAAATAGGACAAGATTAAGTGATAACTGATTATGAATGATTTTGAAAGCTAGTAACAAGTGGCTAAATGATGTGGAAAAAATAACACGGAGCTTACTGGGCAGTGAGAAAAGATAATGAAAGCAGTATGTCAAGATAAGTAGTTTTAGGGACTTCTCTAGTGGTACAGTGGTTAAGATTTCACCTTCTAATGCAGAGAGTATGGATTCAATCCCCTGGTCAGGGAACGAAGACCCCACATGACTCATGGCCAAAAAACCAAAACATACAGAACAGAAGCCATATTGTAACAAATTCAATGAAGACTTTAAAAATGGCCCACATCAAAAAAAAAAAAAAAAGATTGGTAGTTTTAGAAAACCACACAGTAAGGACTAGAAATGGAAGAGTCAAAGAGATCAATGGGGAGGCTGTTACTATAACTGAGTTCAAGATTATAAAAGGCTATGTGGAAGAGGCTCTTTTTAAACCACTTTAAAGGAAAAACTAAAAATATCAGGTGATTATCTAAATATGGGAAAAAAATTAATCGAAAACTTTATATCTAAGAAAATGGTATTTGTCATTATACAGACAAAAAATTTAGGAAGTAGAGCTAGTTGTGGTATGTTAGATAATTTCTGTTTAGGATATGGTGAATTTGAGGTAAAGTTCAAGTAAAGCTTCAAGTAAGTAGCTGGAGATCTGGGCCAAAAGCAAGGGAAGAATTAAAGAACTGGTCATAGAGAATTGGGATCATTTTTATAAAAGTGAGAATTGAAAGTCAACAAAGTTGGGAAGCTCTTCGAGGGATAAGAAACAGAGAAACAAGATAAGGTCAAACAGTGAACCTTAAAGAATTTCCACTGAGAATATGAAAACAAAAAAGTGCAAGCAAAGAAAGTGAAGGAATGATTAAAAGATTAAACATAAAGAAACATGAAGTTTCATGGAAGACAAGGAAAAGATTGTAAGATAAGAAATGTAAGTGAAGAATGAAGGGATTTGTATGATCTCTGCTTTAACAGATCTTATAATCCCTAAGGAATAAAATTATAGATGAGGAGCACAAACATAAAATATTACAGACACAGCCTCTATTAGTTATACTCAAGTAGATAATGAATTATATTTATAACCAACTAAGTCAATCTACGTAAGGATTACTTTTTAACTCACCTCACAGCTCCTAAGACGGCAGGCCCATATAGGTGTGTTAGAAGAAAGTGGCTGGAGTGGAGCCAAAAGAGGTTCTTCGAGTATCCTGGGAGAGGTGAGAATATATATTAATATATATTACCAGGTACACAGACACATAGAGCCATTTAGTTGCTTTTTCCTCTTGCCAGTCAAAGACAATACTGAAGTCATCAAGGAGAAACTGTAATGATGAAAGATTATTCTGATGGTTGTAACTATGCTTTTTTTCAATCACTACTATTTTATCAATTGCTAAAGTCTAAGTTTGTTTTTCCAAATACCTGTAGTTTCAACAAATTCAACTGCTTTATGTGTCTTTCTCAGAGCGTATTTTGTATTCTTATACATTTTTCATTTAACAAAAAATGAGCTAATAAACCACCTTCAGGTGACTTATTAATAGTAACACGATATTATGTTTAAGATTAAATGTCACTTAACTTGTGTTTACTTTAACATATTTTCATAGAACAATTAAAATATCAATACAAAACCCATGTCTGTATTTCCCTAAATTATTATAAAGAGTGTTATTTTATGGCAAAAATAAAAGCTGAAATAGATATCAACAAAAACATTTTAAACAATTTACCACAGAGGTGATAAAATGTGATGAACCATTAAAAATTACAGGACCTAGAATAGATATTTATTTTAAAAACTCTATTAATGCTAGCTGTTTTCAGAGTTCTTCAAAGATAACAGGCAAGCGTCACTGAGGTAAAGTAGCGCTTTGATCTTTTACAGCTTCTTAAGTAGTTTCCTTGTTGCCAAGATGCTATTAAAATGATTTGAGGATGTACTTGATGATGCCTTGTTCCATTCCTTGCATTTCTGATCTTCTCTATAGGAAGCCAGCCTTAAATGTGATATCATAAAAAGTGATTTCCATGGTGATATACAAAGACGAGCTCCTCTTTCTCACTGACTCACCTGGTCACTGTCTTTTTGGGCAATGTGAGGGATGCCTGTGGATGAAGAATGTAACTACTGTCACCGTCTGCTAGAGCATCCACTCTTACAGCTGCTAAGTTTCTGTCACTGGGTTTCTCTTCGGAGACATCTTAACAAGAATAAGAGCAAAGCAACATTAATACTTTAAAAGACGATGAGAATGTAACTAACTGAAACTAATATATGTGAAACAGGAAAGGGAAGATATGCTCTGAAGCTAAAGATAATAAAACTGATACTTTACAGATAATTTCTCTCATAAACTTGCTTTTAAACTGTAAAACTGATTATTGAAGTTTTATAATTAAGTTTTGGAACTTATATTGAACAGCTAGGATATAAAAATGGCAGAAGCAACTTATATTAAAAGAACCACAATATAAGAGGAAAATGTAAAACTCCTTTTTGTTTCTATATCATGTTTATGTTTTCTGCAAACTATGTTTTTTTCTCTTAAGTTTTAACAACTGCTATCAAAGACACAGAATCATAACACTAAATTAAGAATATCTACCCTAAATCATTATCTAAGAAAAAACCACAACAGTGTAGCTATGATGTTAGAAAAGAGATTCAAATAGATGGAAAAGGAAAGAAAGCAAAAGGAAGAGAATAGGGATAATAGGGATATTATCAAATAGGTAAAGAAAGAATAAAATAAATAAGGAGAATGATTCTTTCGCAATCTGAAGGAGCAAAGTAAAGAAGAAAAGAGCAAAGAGGAGATGAGAAGAACATTTTACAAATGAATGTCACATGCCTAACAACAATATGGATAAAAATACAAATATAAAATGTCTCCAGTAGCAATTAGCACTATGTTCTTGTTATTATTGCTGTTATTATTACTGTTATTAAAGTTAAGAAGAATTTATTTTATGCTCACTGGTCATTTGGGAGGAAGCAAGAGTCAACCAGCTTCATAGAATTCCAAAATGAAATAGACAGCTAACCTAGACAGGAGTTGAAAAATGAACTTGAAATTTATTTGGGCTAAGAAACTTTTTCTAATCATTCAGTTCACAATCTTACCCAAAGAAATCCACTTTAGCACTGACTTTCATGGGGTGATTTTCTGAAATATACATTTGTTCTTTGAAACATTCTTAAATCCCCTATATCCCATAATTACTCACCTTGAGGACTATTCTCATCCACAAGTGGTCCCTGAGGTATAATCATTTGTGTCATTCCTGTCTGGGGAGATGGAATTACACGCAGCACCTGTCCATTTTCTGATGGGCTGGCAACAATCATCTTGGAAGCATTTTAAAAAAATCAAGTGCATAAGTCTATAATGATTCAACAGAATCACTACTTAGAAAACTGTTAGACATGCCTATCTCAACAACGGATACTATCATTTCCCTCACTTTATAGATGAAAACACAAGGTACATAACATTTTACTTCCCCCCCAAGTCTCTCAGTTGATAAACGGTAAAGCTAGGATTCAAAACAGGCAGTCTGACCCTATGTTCTATGATCTTAATCATTGCATGGGTATGAAGTCTAATTACTTAGTAAGCTGAACAAGTCTCTGACTGGATTAAAGATAATGTATTATCCACACATTTGACCTATTTGTGTGATAATCACTAGTCTCATAGTTTAATTTTCATTTAAAAACAGTAACTTGTAAAATGTTTAAACAGGATTTTTATAGCTCCGCATTTTTTATATGCTGTCTTGATCCATAAGGAATAATACAGACTGCCCCCAAAGTTTGAAAACATATGGAAATTGTATATTTATTATTTCCTTTTTTTTTCTCAGTTTAGCAAATGAACTCATTGCCTCAAATTTAGAGGAATGTAAACTGAGAAAGCATGTAAGCTGAAGAAAAACATTTTGAGCCTATGATTTAAAATATAACCAAAATATTATTTTAAAATAAGTTTATCCTTTGTTTCCAGACTTTCTAGACACCTTATAAACTTTATTACCTAAAAAACTACTAACAGTTTTACTGCTTTACCCAAAACCCCCTGTCCTCAGTTTTCCCTAAGGCAGGAAACTCTCCTTAAGCACTCCAACCTCAAGTCTCCCTTTTGGTATGTAAAACATGGAAACATTACCAATGGCCTGATAGAGACAGTATTCTTACTCAAGAGGGTCATTTGAAAAACTTTAAATTTGGGGGGGGGGGGGGGGGGGGCATCGACAACAAACCTAAACCACAACAAAATAGAATGCCTTAAGTACAATCATAAACATTTCCCAGAAATTCAGACTAGGAATTGTTTCCTTCCACCAATGTTTATCGTGTTTGTTGAGCTAAACATATCTTGCCATACCTCTTATCATCTCAGCATGAAAAAAACCACTGTAAACCCTTGATGATGACAACTGCCTTTCATTGGTTGAGTTCATGCTAGTGGCAGGACTTTCCACATAGTACCTTAATCTTCATAAACTATGTACATTTTATACATGAGGAAATTATCACACAGAGGTTACAAAACCCATGTAAAGTAACAGAGCTATATATACAGTTCTGAGCTGAAATTCAAACCCAAGCAGTCCTACTCCTTTTAACCACTACTCTGTACTGCCTTAGTCTTCTACCCATAATCGCAAGTGTACTATGTTGCCTCCCAATACCTGATGATGTTACTTAACCTAAAAAAAAAGACAAAAATAAAACAATACGAAAACCCTGCTGGACTTTAAAAAGACAATAATAATAATAGTTTTAAATTCTTTCCATATAAATGAGATTAGATAGATGTGAAAAATAAATCTGCTGCAATACATTCTATTTGAGGCCAACCATGAAAATTATCAGAAAATCTTGGCTAATGAGTAGTTTTATATTTACTTGGCTCTTTGTGCACAATATTTCTAGTAAATAAAAAATATCATCCCTGATTCACTCTAAAACCTCTTCCCATCCATAGGAGATTCACCCACTACAGAAACTTTGCTAGTTCACTGATAGCTTAAAAAAAAAGTCATTTCTTACAAAAAGCTCTACTTGTTAGGAGATACTGATAATGGGGAAAGCTATCTATGCATATATGAAGGCAAGGGGCATATGGGAGGGAAATCTGTATTTTCTGCTCAACTTTACTGTGAACCTAAAACTGATCTTAAAATTAAAAGTCTATTTTAAAGTAAACAATAAAAATTTAAAATCTCCACTAAGTTTCCCAGAGTATTACCAGCTTCTGATCTTTGGAGAAAGTAACTAGTTACATTTTGTTGCTTACATTTATTTCCAAGTTCATAACATGTTTCCTTATTTCACAACTTCAAATAACTCTCTATATCACCTCCTACCCCAAATAGTGTAAAAATCACCTTTATAATTACTGCAGATAGAAAATTTAATACAATTACAGAGAGAATGAAACCTCCAACTTTTTTCAGACCCAGATAAATAAATAATTTCAACATGCTTTTTAGGAAAGTTACCATGTGTAAAATGAGCACCCTTTATACATTCAGACTCTTATATCCTTCCATTAGAGTATACAGACTTTCTAAATGTTCTGATAGAAACTAGAATAAATGTCAAATATCAGGGGAAATTACAGAAGTATTTCATTCTGAACATGAAATATGAAAATGGATCTGTTCACATCTAAATTATTTGTTATTAATCTGATGGTGATAACAGTATGGTTACAGAAGCTTACCCTTACTTTGCATTTCAGTCCTGAAGCCCAGAAAATGTTGAGCTTGAACATAACACAAAAAAGTTGTCTACAATTAGCCCCCTCTCAGTCAATAACTCTCAACCCCAAAATTTAGGTGGATTAAAAGGGAGCCAAAGGACATAGATTATTAACTCTAGAATGCTCTAGACTAGAAACAAAAACAAAGGTTAATTTTGGGTTATTATAAATGGCTGCCTACTTAAGCATAATTGATATTTGAAGTTAAGATTTTAAAAGTAATTTTTATTACTAAATTAAAATTTACTGCAGGAAAATTTGAAAAAACAACCAAAACAGATATATTATTGTTCATATTATTGATAATATATTATTAATCAGAGAGCAATTTAGAAGTTTTTCTCAATTTTATTTCAATCAAAACCATCTTTCACCTTTATTACTCAACTTATGAACTTGGTCATAAATACTGCCTAACAGTTTAAAGCACCATTTTCAATTTTATACATTGTTATTCACATGACATCTACATATTGACCTATAAAATCAATAAGAGTATGTCTAAATTCCATCATTTCATTGGTACTTTCATTGCTTTCTTTTTCTTCAAGAAAGCACACCAGCATGTGGCATGCAAATCAGTAAATGAGATACTGATAGAGCAAATAACCTTGAGTTCAGTTAAATGTATAAACAAAAAATAAATGTAAGTTATATGTAAGCTCTGGCACGTTAGCACTAGTGACCAATTATGTTACATTTCCAACTGGTCTCAAAGCACAAGTTTGCCTAGACAAGGTGGTAGCTGGGCTATATTGGTTTGAAGTACTATTTGTAGTTGTGAAAGGAAATAATCTATTTCATTTTATTTCTGATTGCACGACACAGCATGCGTTAGTTCCCCAACCAGGGATCAAACCTGAGTCCATGGCAAAGAAAGCATGGAGTGTTAGCCACTGGACCAGCAGAGAATTCCTAGGAAATCTTTTAAAATCCTTACATAACTTAAAAATGAGTATCATAGAGACAGTGTTTTCAAAGGAATATAAATCAATAGTGTCAAAAAATTAAGGTCATCAAGTTAGACTAATACATTTGCCAAACAGAAGAAAATTGGTTATTTTAAAAACCTACTCACCATTTGTGCGTTAGAATCCCCCAATGACTGAAGCTCATATTGAATAGGTTGCCCATTTTGGTCCACTAGATGGAACTGCTCTGCAGAAAGGGTCTGTGTCTGAGTCAGGGGCCCTGGTATATTCTGAGATGTGAGTGAACTGTCCTCTTCAGGAGTAGTAACAGGTAAAACTCTAGGCGAACCATCTTGTCCAAAAGAAGGCTCACTGGAGTCCATATAGGTTAGATGCTTTTGTAAACAAAAAAGTCACTTGAGTGTTTGTAGAATATGTCACAATTTTTTAAAACATAGAATGTTTATGATAAAAAAATGGAAACATTCATTTTTCAGTTCATTATTCACTTTACTTTTTATAAGGGTTATCAATTCAGAATGATACAGACAGGAGTTCTTAAGTGAAACTGTTGAATTTTATTATTATTTTACTGAAAATTGTTCATTGGAATGCAACGTGAAATGATGAAATGTAATTCAACATGCATATTTTTCTTTATACATAAATCTTCATGAATATATCACTTTATTAAGTTCTATAATATAAAATTAAATAAATGACAGGATTATGGAAAATTAAATGTTAAAATTCTTGAATATATTAAATATAACACTATTTGTTTTCCCTTTGAATGGAAAAAAAGTTCCCAGTTGAATTCCTACTTTAAATACCTGAGAATCTGTTTTTGACTCTTCAGAATCATTATGGTTGACTTTTAATGAATCAACAGACTGTTCCATGCTGATATCATATTCAGTTCCATTTTATTCTGTTGTTTAATAGCTGAAAGAGTTTAAATGCCTGATCAAATAAAATACATAATATTTTTATAGAATGTTTGTCTTAAATAAATTCCTCATCTCTCTGTATTACCCCATACAACTTAGGTTAAGTCATTTATACCCTGTAAGATTAAGAAAATAAATTTGTTAAATGATTTGCAAAGGCACCAGAGTAAATTCAAGGCAGAGCAAAGATTAGTGTTATGTAGTTTACTCACCCTATCCTTAATTATACACATGTACTAGTTTATTAAGATTGCTGCTATGTGACAGACACTTCTTACATGCTTTCAGACACTTCTAAAATTCTCATTTTACAAAGATTTACTCTAAATGAAAATGTTTAATTTTATGAGATATGCCATATGATAGCATTACATAATTTTAAATGATATTTTGGTGCAGATGGAGATTATATACATACAACTCTTACCATAACATAAAATTATACCACTTAACATTGCAATGACAAGCTTTGAAAAGGAAGAAATCTGTATTCCAAAAAGATTAGGTGTAGTACAGTGGTTTTCAACAGGTGGCGATTTTGCCCCCACATATACCTCCAAAATTGCCTTATTCCCTGGGGATATTGCTAAATCACTGTATGTCAAACAATAAACTTTGACCCTTACCTCATATCAAAGATTAACCTGAAATGTATCATAGACTATAAAACTATAAAACTTCTAGACAAAAGCAGTAGAGAAAATCTTTTGACTTTGTGTTTAGCAGAGATACCTTAAACAGGACACAAAAAGCATGAAATATAAAAGTCTACAAATTGGACTTTTTTAAAGTGATGAAATTTGCTCATTACAGATCAGGAGAATATATTTGCAGAACATACACTTAGAAAAAACTTTTTCTGTATTCAAACTCTGTAAAGAACTGGTTTGGCTCAATTATAAGACAACAACCCAATCAACAGTAGGCAACATATTTGAAGGACACTTCACTAAAGAAGCCATAAAACTATATAGCTAAAGCAAGACAAATGCTGTATGACCTCTCTCATATGTGGAATCTTAAACAAATGTAAGCTCACAGATACAGAGAACAGACTGGTGGTTGCCACAAGCAAGGGGGTTGGCAGTGGGAGATATAGATGAAGAGGGTTTAAAAAAAAAAAAGGAAGAAAATTCCCTGGCAGTCCAGTGGTTAGGACTCAGTGCTTTCACCACCAGGCCTGGGTTTTGATCCCTGGTTGGGGAACTGAGATCCCGTATGCCACGTGGTGCAGCCAAAAAAATCAAAACAAACCTTTCTAAAAAAAAAAATCTTATATTTAAAAAGCAATCAGAGTGTCTGTAAACTAAAGCCAGTAACAAACCATAGTATATGAATTTAAAAATTATCTTGAAATTTTTGGTTAAGTTACTGTACTCTAGACAATGCTGCAGTTAGGATGAACAAGAAAATGCATTACTTCTTCATTAACTTATAAAATAAAAATTGAGAAAGCTTTGTCTATAAAACTGTATAAAACAGTTGAAGACAGTGCTCTGTAGTCAAATGGTCTGGGTTTAAATTTCAGCTTTATACTTAGTTAACTACTCTGAGATTTAGTTTTTCTCTCCTGCAAATTGGCATTTATACTGCATCTCCCTCACAAGGCTGTTAAAAAGATTAAACAAAATAATGTATGCAAAGGGCTTGATGCAATTCCCAGGACACTGTCAGTACCTAATAAATTATTCCTACTACCTATAATTATGTAAACTAAGATTAAAAATACACCTATCTATAAATAATTTGATTCTTGAAGACAAAAATCTGTTAAATATCAGTCATCTCATTGATGTAATCAAAATTTACCTGGGCTTAGTATAAAGCTTCTATATGTACTTTTCTATACTATCTTTAAAAAATTACAAAAAGTCTTACATTTTCAGATGACCTACTAGTTCTATTTCAATATTACTGTTTTAAATTCAACATTTTGCATGTAGTAAAAAACAAAGGGTCAGTCCAGATTTGATGAAAACCAATGTCAACTTTTATGAATTCCAATTACTAGTTCATTAAAGATCCCACTCAGTTCTAAGATTTTATGTTCCTAATAGTTGATTATCCTGATGACTTCTAAAATTAATTTAACTGTCATTTATTGACTGACTTCTAATGTGCACTGAGTATAAAAATAACTATTCAAACAAAAAACGTTCACAGAGTTTAGATCCAATTAATTCACGTCCTACTGAGGGACTTAAAATTGAAACTACTGCTGTCAAGAATACAATTTTTTTAAGTAAATTAAATACATTGAGATATTTACTGTCTAGACATGGTGACATTAAGAAATATTTTTGATTCTTGCCTGGGAAATCCCATGGACAGAGGAGCCTGGCAGGCTACAGTCCATGGGGTCGCAACGAATCTGGATTGCCCTTTTCCAGTGGTCAGAAAATCTAGGCTGTGTTCAGAACCAGAAAGCAGAAAGCCAAAGTCCTTAGGCAGCTGAAATAAAAACCTTTGATGAAAAGAAAAAAAAAGAAATATTTTAAGACTTTATTCTAATTTTTAAATATCAGCACTATTAACACAGAATAAGGATTATTAATTTAATTATCATAGCTATAAAATCATTTAATGCTTACTGAATGCTTATCATATTTTTTTTGAACCCCATCGACTGTAGCCTGCCAGGCTCCTCTGTCCATGGAATTCTCTAGGCAAGAATACTGGATTGAGTAGCCATTCCCTTCTCCAGGGGAATCTTCCAGACCCAGGGATCAAACCCTGGGTTGCAGTCAGATTCTTTACCATCTGAGTCACCACAGAAGCTCACTTAATAATTACTAGCTAGTATTATTAATAATTACTCTTGTTCTGTGATGTAGGACCTAGTATCAACAATTTATAGAAAAGTAAATTGAGGTTCAGCATTATACAGTTATCATTTATTGAGCACTCACCACAGTAAAGCACTAGGCTCAGTGTTGTATACATGTCATTCTATTTAATCCTTTCAACAACACTGTGATTCAGTTACTTAGTCCAGTTTCACATGTAAGGCATTAAGACTTATTTGTTGTTGTTAGTCATTAAGTCATGTCTGACTCTTTGTGACCCATGGACTATAGCCTACCAGACTCCTCTTTCCGTGGGATTTTCCAAGCAAAATTACTAGAGTGGGTTGCCATTTTCTTCCCCAGGGGATCTTCCCGACTCAGAGAGATGGAACCTGCATCTCCTGTGTCTTCTGCACTGAAGGCTGATTCTTTACTGCTGACCCATCAAGGAATCCCTTTCTTCATTAGTCATGGCTTTAATGTTTTGTTTTGTTTTTTGACAGGTTGGCAAACTAAACGTGCTAAAGAAATTCTTAATTTCTGTTCTCAACTATTCCTGGTTGAAATTTAATTACAGGCAGTCTCTAATACACAAAAGCCCTCCTACAAGAAATCTAAACATCTCTGACCTCATGAAAAAGCTAGAATTCTAACTATGCAGGAATTGCAGTCACTGAGAAAATATTCTGTAAACAGATCCAAAAGCAGACCTTAGGACAGAGAGGTAAAAAGTGAAAACAGCTTAGGGGAAAAATTCTGAAAACTTACTCTCAGGTTCCTAATATGTACCCTGAGTCCACTGCAAATCACCCCTTACTGGTTTATGTACACTTTTCTTCACTTGCTTTCCCTTACCCTATTTGAAATTTGATCAATGAAATTTTCATTGGAGTTAACAAGGTCTTTTTTCTTAAAAAGAAAAACTCTGGAGAGATTATCAGTCATTGACAAATTTGTATATATTTATATAATAACTTTTTTCCTTTAACATACGTTAAAAACAACTACCCTGAAAAATTGGAACTTGGAGGTTAGAAAGCAAGTACGTTTGAGGCTCAGAGCACTTTAAAAGGGATTTTGCAGGCCTGAGTGAGATGCTGTAGTGAAGAGGGAGGCAGGATGAGTGCCCTGGAGAAGGGTACTAGTGAAAGTGAAGGTCGCTCAGCTGTGCCCCACTCTGTGACCCCATGGACTGTATTCTCTGAATTCTCCAGGTCAGAATACTGGGGTGGGTAGCCTTTCCCTTCTCCAGGGGATCTTCCCAACCCAGGGATTGAATCCAGGTCTCCAGCATTGCAGGCGGATTCTTTACCGGCTGAGCCACAGGGGAAGCCCGCACTAGTAAAGGGATGGGATAATAACACAGGACGCTTGCCACATATAAACTACTTACTTCAGAACTTTGACCAGACTGCTGCTGCCGCTGCTGCTAAGTCGCTTCAGTCGTGTCCAACTCTGTGCAACCCCATAGACGACAGCCCACCAGGCTCCCCCGTCCCTGGGATTCTCCAGGCAAGAACACTGGAGTGGGTTGCCATTTCCTTCTCCAATGCATGAAAGTGAAAAGGGAAAGTGAAGTCACTCAGTCGTGTCCGACTCTTCAGCAACCCTATGGACTGCAGCCTACCAGGCTCTTCCGTCCATGGGATTTTCCAGGCAAGAGTACTGGAGTGGGTTGCCACTGCCTTCTCCTTGACCAGACTGGAATTTTGCAAATGGAAGAAAGGTAACTTCTTTCCTACTGTCTTCTGGGAATTCAAAACTCAAAATTTTCCTTTATGCAGTACATTTAGTATGGAGTAGTACTACATGATAAAAAAGGCTTTTGTGGTTATTGTAAGAAAAAGTGGGTGTCAATATCTGTTGACCTGATTTATTGTTGAAATGGAGAAAAATACTTTTAAAATTACAGACATCCTTTTCAAAAAATAATTTGAATAAAGTGAAAACTATTACTCCTGCCTTCCCTAATTCTTCCATCAATTTGCATTATACTCCTCAATCCTGACAACTGCAGTGACTTAAAATACCCAAATTTCCCATCTAACCTCGATGTCAGCACATACTATAGATTATTATCCCTAACTTTCAATTAACCACCTCAAAGTAAGGTTTCAAAGAATGAAGATATTAAGACTAAATTGCTAGGAATAAAATGTTCTATTCCAACTGGTAACCATAAACAAAACAAAGTACCTATACAAAACGCGTAATTTGACTTTTTCATTAATATGTAATAGAGAATAGTTAACTTTTATAGAGCTGTTACTTTCAATTAGTCAAAAAATAAAATTATTACCTTCAGGCAGTAGCTCAAGTTTAAATTCAGGTCTCACGCATTCTACTATCCCCAGAAATACCCTCTTTTCCACTGAATTTCTTCTTTGGGGAGCACTAAATCATGATGGTTGTGACTTCATTTATTGAAAGTTATAATTATGTCTTCACAGCAGCATTTTCTCTGTAAAGAGAAGGTATTCAATGTATATTTATTTTCCTACACATAGAGAAATCTACTAGCTTTTGTTATGCAGATTTTACTGTAGCCATTACCAGTCTGGTATAGTTAACCCAACAATTAACTCAAAGTGAAACAAAGCCTGGAACTACCTTTATGGAAGACTGCCATTACCTCTCTGTGCTGGGCATTCAGACAAAGGCCTTGTTTCAAACTCTCACATTCTGTAACTACTACAGAAACAAAGATGTTCACAGTAAATTGCATTTTTCTCCACAAGGGAAATACTTAGTGATTGGACATATTTACTAATTCGGAGCCACAGAAGCTTGAGAATAAAGGCCCCCCTCCTCATACAGCACCTCCCATAAAATCTTGGGATTAAATTGATAAGCTTATTTCCTAAGTAGTATGGAATGGGATAAACAGAAAGAAAAAAGAAAGCATTAAATCTATAATCTAGAAGGTTATAAATAATTGGCGTTCAGAACCCACACTAAGGCCATTAAATTTTGCTGGCAAACTGCTTTATAGAATATTTCATGTCACATTTTAAAAAGTGGATTTTATCTTATACCGAAAGCAAATAGGAAGAAATTGTTAAATCAGAATGTTTTAAATTCATAGGAAAAAGGGGCTTTTTATTATTTATACACATGTATTGAATATATGGTAGAGGGGAAGACACCATTCACTCTGTAGTTACTCAAATTTCCGTGGATTGTAATAGGGCTACCTCTGTTTTGATTTTGTTTAACAGCAAATTTATTTGTTCAAAACATTAAAGGTAATTCTCACTGTTAAGTTCTAAAAAATTGTCTTAATATTTGATTGTTTTGTTGTTTTCTCTAGAAGCATTTGTGTGGTAAAATTTATCTGTTAAAAGCCAATAATCTAAGAGTAAATCCCAAAACAGATTAATTGAAAGATGAAGCCACTTGAGTTTAGAGTTTCTCTTAATTCTAGGTACCTTGATTAATGTCCCAAGATTTAAAAGATATTAAAATCTTATATTTAAAATTAGTGTCTGATCTTTATTAAACTACATTAAAAAAATACTGCTCAAAAGTACTTTAGAAAATACAATTTCCCTCATCTTTTAGGGTAGGTAAAACAATACAAATGTTCCTTCTATGATGTATACAAAATTGCTATGAATCAGTGGTGTCAAAAATTACATCAAGACTCCTAGTTCACAAATATTTTACAAAGTATTTTTTAACAGATGGACTTTGAAAGTTACAGTGTGTTAGAGCAACATCAAAATGGTAAATGTACTCAAATATATATAAACAATAAGCAATACATTTCAACTTTTCGTTTTTCAGTGAAAAAAACTTAAGGTCACTATTCACAGTATTTCTTTTATTTAAGGTTTGCCCTCTCTACTGGATAAGGAAATGGCAATCCACTCCAGTACTCTTGCCTGGAAAATCTCATGGACAGAGGAGCCTGGTGGGCTGCAGTCCTTGTGGTCAGAAAGAGTCGGGCACGACTGAGTGACTTCACCTTCACGCATTGGAGAAGGAAATGGCAACCCACTCCAGTGTTCTTGCCTGGAGAGTTCCAGGGATGGGGGAGCCTGGTGGGCTACCGTATATGGGGTTGCAAAGAGTCGGACACAACTGAAGTGACTTAGCAGCAGCAGCAGCCCTCTCTAGAAACTTCCCTGTAACCTTGGTTTCTACTTATTACTTACCCTGTACATACCTCTTTTTATCTCTTTGCTCTTTGAGGGAGTTACAAATTATTTCATTTAATCTCCACAATGATTCTGAGATAGACCTTATTATCTCTATTTATAGATAAGAAAACCAAAGATGTCAAGTAACTTGCTTAAGATCACATAACATTAACAGCTCAGATTCTAAACTAAGAAGGAAAAAAATCACCAAAATCAATAGGACTCCAACACCCACGCTGTCTTTGTATCAATATCATACCACACCATGCCATTACATACAGACAAAACAAAAGTTTAATAAAGGGAAACATTTTCCAACTGTAGTTATCCAGACAACAGAGTCTCCATAAGGACCTTAGTAAACAAATCATGTAGGAAATCATTAGAACCAAAAGCTTGATGTTAATGTTCCAATAGTTAAGAGAAACATTCAAAAGTAAAAATACTAACTACTCTAGGTATTATATAAAGGAAACACTGAATATGACACATAAGCCACTGATGAAATAAAACCAAAGCCCTCATACTAGGTGTTCAGGTATCTTGAAACACCTTAACTAGAAGTGTTATAATAACTAAAAGTAATATATATATATATCTCCTTACATATCCATATAAGGGATATAATACTGTATCCCTTAACTAAAAGTCTCAGTCAAATGAAAAACGTATTTTAGTGAATTCAACATTCTACTTTGCAAGTTGAAGTTTTATCTTATTAAGCACATATTTAGGTTCTGTATCTTACTGATCATAGAAAAATTTTTCATTCGAATTAGGATGAACCTGTATTGAGTATCACAATAGTATTTTCTTATTTTGATAAATTTCAAATCGATAGCTAAAAATGAATTAACCTGATTACACATTTAACGCTGCATTTTAACAAATAATATATTATCAACTAAAAATTATCTGAAGAACCTATACGATTTATTTCAGGTTCTGATTTTAAATTCAGACAATTTTACTACTGTAACTAAAGAATCACTTATGATTAAAGGCAAATGATGTTTGAAGTTGTCAAATTTCTTTTTACTTCCACCAAATTCAAAACTATGTATTACGTTGCAAGACTTCAATTGAGAGTTTCAAGTTTCAGGTGGTCTAGATAATGCATACAAACCCTCACAATTACACTGAATCACGTGGTTACATGGCCACCGCTTCTATCTGCAAGCCCAGTCCTTTCCTAGACCCATTAGCACAGAGGTTTTCCCTTCTTATTCCTCTAACCATGAGGCTAGTCTTTCTTAAGTTGTTCACATCCGCAGAGCTCCTAGTTAAACTAATACATAAAGGACAACCATGGAATAGTTGACATCTACTATGAGGCACTTAATCTCACTGCTGACCAAGATGTGGCACAGAGAGGTTCATAAATAAGCTGAGGCAGGATTAAACCCAGGCCTTCAGGTTCCACAGCCTGCACTCTAGGAAGGTGAGTAAACTGAAAATACTCCTAGTTTCATTATCACTGCGCTCTGTTAACTGATTATTTTTCGCTTATAATTGCTCAAATTCCTTCTCATAGTCTATGGTTGACTTAAACACCGTATGTCTTTTGTAGTACATCTTTAAGCAACGTAATAGAGGAACGCTTCAGTTGTCTACACCTGCACACGGTCCGCTTTGCCCACAATCTTGCAATCCAGTTGTGCCTTACTCTAAAATGCTGTCTTTTTAAGCCTCCCTCTTGAAGCTTTTCTGGCGAACGCCTTAAAAAGCGACTGAGAGAGCTGGATAGTATCTCTCCATCCATCCTCCCTCAGAAAAACAACTACATTCCATTAGAATAGTTCTCTGGACCGTTTGAGAGTAAGATATAGGCGTCTGGATAATGTCAAGACCAAAAAAAGTTGAAAAAAAAAAGAAAAAAAAAACAAGCGCAGGGAGAAGGTGTGGGAGGACGCCTTTCGCCTTCCATAAGCAAGGTATAAAAGTGAAAGTCGCTCAGTCGTGTCCGACTCTATGCGATCCCATGGACTGTAGCCTACCAGGCTCCTGCATCCATGGAATTTTCCAGGCAAGCGTACTGGAGTGGGTTCCCATTTCCTTCTCCAGGGGATCTTCCCCACCCAGGGATTGAACCTGGGTCTCCCGCATTGTAGGCAGACGCTTTACCCTCTGAGCGACCAGGGAAGCCTAAGGAAGGTATAAAGGATGTCATAAAGAGAAAAAAGAACCCTGAAAAGCGGGGCCGCGCAAAGGACCACATAGTGGGCGCTCCCGCCCAGGGGTCCTGTCCTCCTCTTCCGTGCCAGTGCGTACTCAGGCTCGGCAGCCCTCCTCACACCTAACTCGGATATCCTCCAGCCTGCCTGTCCCGGGTCCGGGGCCCCCGTCCGGGCAGGGACCGGGAGGGGAGCAATAGGCCTCTTCAGGTGGGGCCCCGAACACGGCCCGAGGCGGGGCCCGGAAGACGCCACTGAGGCCCGCGGCTCCCGGGGGCGGGGGCTGGCGCTTGCTCAGGGACCCGGCGGGTCAGGAGGTGACAGGAGGAGGCAGCAGAAAGAAAGGGCGGGGGGGGTGGGGAGCGGGTTGGGAGGTAGCGTCTCGCCCGCCGGCGTAGACAGCTCTACCAAACCTCCGACTTCCCCAGTCCCGCCGCCGCAGAGCGCCCTAGAGGGCGAGAAGGGAAGTCCACAAAGTGTTGGAGCAGAGGGGAGAAAATTCAAAACGAGTCTACTCAACCTCGTCTTGGTTCCGAGGCCGCGCCATGGAGACCAGTACAGTGCGCAGCCGCGGCCACCGGGAGCGCGCAGCGCAGCCGCTTTAGAAAAAGATCCTGATCAGCCACCGTCGCGTGTTTCCTTCCTGATTGGTTCATTTTTTTTTTTTCCCGTATCCCCGCCTCTCACCTGGATCTAAAGCCTGAGGCTAGTAGCTGGAGCCCTAGAGAAATCTCGGTAGACTGAGAGTCTTGATTGGGAGTGTGCTTGAGAAATTAAACCCGGAAAGACTTTAGCAAATTAAAGCTGAAGGCCGAGGAAATATAATAGGTCGTTGCCTGGAGTCGGAAAGGTTTAATGCAAAGAAGATAGCCTGAGGGCAGCGTGGTAAAAAAGACTACAATTCCCAGTGGCTACATCATCTGAGAAGCGCTGCTTTCTGGGAGTCGTAGTATCTAAGAGCTGTGTCTGAATTATCGCGACTAAGGATAGCCTGTTAACATTTCAAACAGAGAGAAGTCGGTTTGAAACGGGCCTCTATCTCCATAATCGATCGCAAGCTTAAATATATATATATTTTTAAATACAAAAAAAATTGAAGAGACGCGACGCCTTTAAAACTATGCCTCGCTAATCGACGATTCCTACTCTAGGAATAGGTAGTTGATGTTTATGGGCTGGATCTTGAGGAAGGGCAGCCTCGTGGTCCCTTCTGGCTGAGGCCCGGGGAAAGAAAGCGGAAGCCCTGGGATCGACTGCATCTTTTCTCTGACACGTGCAGCTTCATTTTGAGATCCCCGTTTTTGTAGTACTGAAAGACCAGAGTGCCGATTGTCTGATTGTTACTCATACGTTTCTCTAGGTACGCCATGGCTCAGCTCCAGACACGCTTCTTCACTGACAACAAGAAGTAAGTGAGCGTACTCCCTCTCTCTCCCTTCCTCACTCCCTCCCCTCCCCCGCCCCGGGCCCCCGAATTCGTTCGTAGGACCTCTTCCTTGTGCATGCCTGGTTGTCTTTGCCGTCAATTTACCTGTTCCCTTTTTGACTGGATTCGTCGCTTCAGCGCGTTTTCTGCGGTACCTTGCGAGGACTTCTCTCCCATCGTTCCTGCCTAGCTTCTCAGGCTGTATATACTTTGAATTGTAAGGGTAGAGAGACCTGAAGGGTTTCAGGTTTGCTTCCTGAATGAAGTGCATTATGCAACTGAGCAGTGAACAACGGACCATATCGTTAGTCTGGCGGCTAGTGGTGGTGTCTGAAAACATGAACTTCGTTTTCTTAAGTAGGTGATAGATGATGTTTTTCCAAACCACGCTAGAAGGTGGAGCTCCCAATAGGGAGTTGGTAGAACTGATTTTTGATAAGACTGTGAGGTCAATTCAGTTATAATTTGGGGTATTTATATACATATATCTACACATATACGTATGCATGTTATATATGTGTGTGTATACATATATACACACCCGTATGTGTATACTTATATGTATATGAACATTTTACCAGTTTTACAAATGGTCCCCAGATACATAGCAATCGTTTGAAGCGTAATTGTATTCTGCTTCGTGGCATATATTACACTATTAATTTTTCTTTTTGTTTGCCTAGTCTCTTCAGCTATATTTTAAGTCTCCTGATGGTAGAGACTACGTTATGCTAATTGGATTGATTGAGTCAACAAATGTTTGTCTAGTTTTTCTGGTACTGATGATAAATAATAAATATAAGCTGTATTAACAAGTTAATGTCAGCTAAAAACTAAAACTGCAAGGAGATCCAGCCAGTCCATTCTGAAGGAGATCAGCCCTGGGATTTCTTTGGAAGGAATGATGCTAAAGCTGAAACTCCAGTACTTTGCCCACCTCATGCTAAGAGTTGACTCGTTGGAAAAGACGCTGATGCTGGGAGGGATTGGGGGCAAGAGGAGAAGGGGATGACAGAGGATGAGATGGCTGGATGGCATCACTGAGTCGATGGACGCGAGTCTGAGTGAACTCCGGGAGCTGGTGATGGACAGGGAGGCTTGGTGTGCTGCCATTCATGGGGTCGCAAAGAGTCGGACACGACTGAGCGACTGAACTAAACTGAACTGAACTGAAAAACTAAAAAACTCCCCCATCAATTAAGATTACATTTTTTATTCCTTGTTTGTAGTTTTATGAATTGAGCTGGTAAATCATACTCACACCTCTTGTACTGTTGCATACAGCATATATGAATTGTATTATCAATACAGATGAGTATATATACTTAGTCTAAATAGTTCTAAAGGAATAGGTGATGCAGTAGCATGACTGCTGTATTTTTTCTAATTAACAGGTTTATGGAGATTATTGTTGATTCACACAAAATTTTAAGAAATACTAGAGCAACTGCAACTCTATTTAAATTGCTGTGATAAATGGCTAAATGCCAAATGTGTGTATATGTGTTTGTTTATATATTTAGATTTCCACAAAAGTTAACAAAATCTAGAAATTAAACTTTCCTCTCCCTTTTATATAATATGTTCTGATCAGTAAAATGAAGGGGGAAAGTAGATTTATTCATGTATATGCATATAATTTGCCGTGAAGTGATAGGACCAGATGCCATGCTCTTAGTTTTTTGAGATTTGCCATCACTTCATGGCAAATAGAAGGGGAAACAGTGGAAACAATGGCAGACTATTTTTGGGGGCTCCAAGATCACTGAAGATAGTGACTGCAGCCATGAAATTTAAAGACACATACTCCTCAGAAGAAAAGTTATGACCAACCTAGACAGCATATTAAAAAAGAGACATTACTTTGCCAATAAAGGTTCGTCTAGTCAAGCCTCTGGTTTTTCCATATGGTAGTCATGTATGGATGTGAGAGTTGGACTATAAAGAAAGCTGAGCGCCAAAGAATTGATGCTTTTGAACTGTGGTGTTGGAGAAGACTCTTGAGAGTCCCTTGGACTGCAAGGAGATCCAACCAGTCCATCCTAAAGGAAATCAGTCCTAAATATTCATTGGAAGGACTGATGCTGAAGCTGAAACTCCAATCGTTTGGTCACCTGATTCGAAGAGCTGACTCATTTGAAGACTGATGCTGAGAAAGATTGAAGGCAGTAGGAGAAGGGGACGACAGAGGATGAGATGGTTGGATGACATCATCAACGGAATGGACATGAATTTGAGTAAACTCTGAGAATTAGTGATTGACAGGGAGGCCTGGTGTGTTGCAGTCCACGGGGTCACAAAGAGTCGGACACAACTCAGCGACTGAACTGAACTGATGCATATAATTTACATATGCATGTATGTTCATGTATAAGTGTGTGAATTATGCTTCTCTCCCCCTCCGCCACCCCCATCTTACTGACCAAAACAGTAAACCAACACTTCCAGTTTCTAGGTTTTGATACCTTTTGGAGAACCTAAATAAGTCCTTACTTTTTTCAACATGATAAATATATATCCACAGCCTTACTACTCAAAAAAGTATAGTTTGAAGGCCAGCGTCACTTGGGAGCTGGTTAGCAAAAGCACAATCTCAGACTTTACCTCAGATCTACTGATTTAGAATCTACATTTTAACAAGATTTGAAGCCTCTTCCCCTAACTCCCTTTGCTGCAGAAAGAGATTTCTTATAGATTTGATGAGCCCTGTAAGTTCTACCTAAACCTCTTTTACATTCTGCACAAATAAAACCGTAATTTAGACATTATGGAGACGTTTTTGGTTTTGGTTTTTGTAACAACTATTAAGCTGTAATTCACATATAGTAGATGTTACACATTTGAAGTGTTCAATTCACTAATTTTGAGTATATTTGTAGAATTGTGCAACCATCACCACAGAAAATTTTAGAACATTTTTCATCACTCTTTTGCTGTTGTTACCGTTTTCCCCCCACCCTTCCAAAAATTTCCAAATACCCCCAGCCCAGGGCAGTCACTTATTCAATTTTTGTCTCTAACATTTCCTATAAATGGAATGATATAATATGTGGTCCTTTGTGACTGGCTCCTTTCACTTAGTATGGTGCTTTTCAAGCCTTGTCCATGTTGTACTTCATTCCTTTTTACAGATGAATAATACTCCATTGTGTGGCTATACCACATTTTGTTTTCATTGTTCAGTTGATGGACTTCTAGGTTGTTATCACCTATTGGGGCTATTAAGAATAGTGGTAATGTGAACTATTTGTGCACAAGTTTTTGTGTGAACATATGTGTTTATTTTTCTTGGGTATGTACTTAGGACTGGAGTTGCTGAGTCAAGTGATAATTCCATGTTTAACTTTTTGAAGAACTGCCAGATTTTTCCAAAGCAATCGTACCATTTTACATTCCTGCCAGCAATGAATAAGTGTTTCTCCATTTACTCACCAACACTTAATATCTGTCTTTCTTGTTGTAAACATCCTGGTGGGTATGAAGTGATAACTCCTTGTGGTTTGATTTGCATTTCCTTGGTGACTAACAGTGCTCAACAACTTTTCATGTGCCTGTTGGTCATTTGTATGTTTTCTCTGGAGAAATATCTATTTTGATCCTTTGCCCATTTTAAAAATAGGGTTGTCTTTATTATTGAGTTATAAATGTTCTTTATATGTTCCAGATGCATGTTCCTTGTCAGATATGTGATTTGCAAGAATTTTCTCCCATTCTCTCAAAAGAGTTTCTGATCTGCCTGCTGTTGTGGGTGCCTCTAATCTAGTCACTGCAGTGCTGCCCCAGAGAGATCTAACGAAACAAAATTTTGATGATGTTTGTTATTTGACTTAGACAGTGGTTCCTCATTGCCTAAGGAAAGAAGTCAAAAGTACTGCATACAGCATCCAAGCCAATCCATGCACATCTTGTTAGCCTTGTCCTTGGTCACTGTCTAGAGTAAAATAACACTTTGGAATAGGTTGGTTGGGCAGTTTAATGACTTAGCTTTTTATTTGTGTATGCTGCTTTTTTGCACCCTTTCTTTCTGTCTTCCCCCGCGTCAGCCAGGGAAAACTTACTTTTCTATGTGTAGTGTAAGAGTGTTTTTCTTTTTTTATACATCCTTTCAGACTCTGCTCTCTCATCCTCCTTTTCTCTGGTTGAAATACCCTACTACTTCCTTGTTCTCTCATTTTATGTATTACTTATTACATTGTTCTTACACAGTTTCCTTGTATTTGTTTATTTATAAACCCTTTTCAAGTACAGAGACCACAGGTTAATTCATTTTTTGCTAACCCCATGTAGCAAAATGTCTGGCATGTATTAGATACCCAGTAAATGTTTGTTGAATGAATAAATGCGCGTTTGTTAAAATATTTGTAAACTTGATTTGATGTATCATTTCCTTTTTGTAGATATGCGGTAGATGATGTTCCCTTCTCCATACCTGCAGCGTCTGAAATTGCTGACCTTAGTAACATCATCAATAAATTGTTGGAGGCCAAAAATGGTAGGTATATACCATGAAATGTTAGGAGAGGGCAAAATGACTAACTAAATAAAGTACATCACATTGTTATTTATAGCCCTTTGGGGACATTATTCTATAATACTGCATGCATTTTATAGTGGTAAAATTTATAAATTATAACATATAATTTCCCTCCTACATGATAACTTTGAAAAATGTTTTAAATAAGTTTTTAGCGGAAAAAATCAGTTTAATCTGCTTTTAAGGCAATATGGAGAGAAGATGGTTGAGATTTAGGAATAAAGATTTTTAGGGTAAAAGTTCTTGATACAGAGATATTCGTATAGCATTTCCTATCGATATAATATAGAGATTCTGATGAATAGAATCATCAGACATCATTTCAAAGATGTCATATATCCTGCTCGCTGAAAAACTCTTTCAAACTAGAATAAGAATTATTTTCTTGGAATAGAGGCTTTGTAGTACGAGTACATGGTTTTGTTGTTACCCAAGTAAAAGTTGGACACAACTGAGCACTCAAGCAAATATTTGCATAGTTTTCTAAATTGTAGATGAACATTCATTTATCTTTTTGTATAAATCGAATAACTGTGTTACTGCTTTTGAGTTGAAGATGCAAATGATTCAGATTTTTTTTAAAAAACTTTATTTTGTAGTGGGGTGTAGCCAATTAACAATGTGATGATAGCTTTAGGGGAACCACAGAGACTCAGCTGCACATATACATGTATCCATTCTCCCACAAACTCCCCTTTCATCCAGACTGCCAGATAACATTGAGCAGAGTTCCATGTGCTGTACAATATCTCCTTGTTGGTTATCCATTTTAAACATAGCAGTATGTACACGTCCATCCCAAAGTCTCTAACTATCCCTTCCCACCAGTAAGCATAAGTTCGTTCTGTTAATTCTGTGATGCAGATTTTTAAAAAGCAACAAGACAGAGAGACGGGGAATTCTTTAAAAAAGAGTATAGCTAATAAATCAGATAGAATGAAGAATTTTTAGCATTTCGTAACTCCAGATGAAGTGATGGATTTAAGAACTGATCATCAGTAACGACTAAAGCCATTTATTAGGTAAAAGGCTAACAAAGAACATTGTGATGGATGGGAACCGACTGACATCCTCTGAACTCAGAGATAATTTAATATCGTAAAAAGAGTCACAGTGAAGTAGCGTGCTTCATGCGTGTGTGCAAAGACGCTTCAGTCGTGTCTGACTGTGACCCTATGGACTTGGACTGCCAGACTCCTTTGTCCATGGGATTCTCCAGACAAGAATACTGGAGTGGGTTGCCATGCCCTTCTCCAAGGGATCTTCCCAACCCTGGGATCAAACCCATGTCTCTTATGTCTCCTGCGTTGGCAGGCAGGTTCTTTACTACCTGCACCACCTGGGAAGCCCCCGCATGCTTCCTAATGTGATACAATAGGAAAAAATACTGTGTGTAAATATTTTGCCAAAAGTAAACCCAAAGTCTAATCAGGCATTTAGGTCTGCCTAATGTACAGGTTGTGTGTAGGTGGTAGAGAAACATGTTAAGGGATACCTTGGAGATTTAAACAACCAAAGCCAGAATGTGAGTATTAGACCCAATTTCTTCAGTAAATAAAAGGCAGAGGAAAAGAAGGATGGAGAACTGTTAAAAATATTAATCAGATATAATGTGAGGACTTTGGATGCCAATTCTAAAAAAACTCACTGTAAAAAGACACTTACAAAACAAGGAAATGCGAACATTGTCTGGCTTTATGATATTAAGAGAAATAATTTTTAACACTGTGACTTTTTATTTATTTATTTTTTTTTAAAACAACTTTATTTATTTATTTAGACTGCACTGGTCTTGGTTGTAGCACGCGGGTTTGGTTGCTCAACAGCATGTGGGATTTTAGTTCCCCAGCCAGGGATCAAACCCACGACCCCTGCACTGGAAGGCCAGTTCTTAGCCACTGGACCACCAGAGAAGTCCCCACTGTGACTTTTTAAAAGTCTTTATATTTTAGAGATACATACTGAAGCATTTACAGATGAAATTATATCATTTCTGAGTTTTGGTTTTAAATAAACCTGCAGAAGAGGAGGGGGAGGAGTACAGGTGATTGTCCATGAGTTGACAAAAGATTCAAATGAGGATTCATTATGTTATTGCTACTTTTGGGTATTTTGGGATTTTTCATAGAATACAAAGGTTTTTTTTACTCAGAATGGTTATACTATCCACAGTAAAAATATTAATACCAACAGAGCAAAGTATTTCTGTTCTTTAAAATCACATAATATGGAATACGTGGTCCTGTTGTACCATGGGGAAAGTCTAGGGAAACTTCGAGGCCACACTGGGATAATAGGTACCTGTTTGTTTTGGGTCTCTCATTTATGTCTGCCAATACCACTTCAGGTCCTAATACTGATAATTTTATTACGTATTTTCTGTAGAGTTCCACAAACATGTGGAGTTTGATTTCCTCATCAAGGGCCAGTTTCTACGAATGCCCTTGTTCAAACACATGGAACTGGAAAACATCTCATCAGTAAGTTCAAATGTTTACCTGCTCTATTTTACTGAAGGTATTACCAGATAATGTAGGAAAACTCCATTTAGAATCAACCTGAATCTACAGCAACCAAGAGCCTTTTGATTATTATTTTTTCCTAAAAATTTGAACCTCAGTTTCTGTACATTCAATTTTTAAATCCTCTCTTTTCTTCTAAGAGAAGAAAATTATTCAAAGAATGCAGATAAATGAATATGGAAAGATAATTTCATGTTTGTGAAGTTATCAAGAAACATATTAAGCAAATATGTTTACTACTAGTAAAGGTGTATAAAGTGATTGTACATATATATAAGCTTGTGGGTTGGGTTTATGTGATTTTTAGTGATTGCCCTCTTCCTCTAATTGTCAAACTTACCTTATTATTGCTTTTATAATTTAAAATATAAATTATAATTGCTTTTATAATTAAGGTGGCAATTTTTGAAACTGTAATTAACATATACATAAAATTTATCTTTTAACCATTTTTAAGTGTACAATTCATTAAGTACATTCCCAATGCTATGCAACCATCACCATTGTCCATTCCCAGAATTTTTTCATCATCTTAAAGAGAAGTTCTGTATCCATTAAATTATATGCTTTATGATTTTATAGTTTCTTATATTCTTTTTTTCCACTTTAAGCATAAGTTTTCCAAGATCATTAATATTTCTTAATATTACTCTTAGCATACTGTTAGGTCAAATAAAGTTTTTCACTTTCTATATGGCTCCAAAATTTTTGGATTTGGAAGAGGAATTATATGAAGGAGGTAAACTGGGGCTCCTTTATTTTCATAATATACTATTTAAAAACTGCACCACCTGATGGATTTCTGCTTTTTCTCTGTGACTAGGAAGAAGTTGTGGAACTAGAGTACGTGGAGAAGTACACTGCCCCTCAGCCGGAACAATGCATGTTCCATGATGACTGGATCAGTGCAATCGAAGGGACAGAGGAATGGTATTGCCAGATGAATGTTCTTGTTTTAAATGTAATATGTGAATATTTTTCTTTGATTGCCTGTTCTTTGTGAAAGTAATTTATATATATATATATACACACACACATACATATATATCTCGTCACCATGCCAAAGACCTTTAAATTTAGTATAGTCAAGAAGAAATATACCTATTAATAGGTTTTCTTTTCTGTCTCAAGATGTGATAGTGACACTTATCTTCCGAATATGTTGTGTCTCTTAGGGCATTTATTTGATTATGTTGGTTTTAAGACTAAGAATATAACTTGTTTCATAGAGGGGGAAAAAAACCTTTTCTAGCCACAGATCTGCTAACCTACTACCCTGAAGATGCAAGTCATGCTATTTTAGGGCTGAAAAGAACAGATTGGAATCAGAAGGTGTGACTGGGTTTAGAACAAAACCCTACTGGCCTTACTTGTAGAAAAACACATCAATAATGGATCGTAGTAGGAGTCTGCATTCAATGAATGTCTCCCCAGAGTTATTACATAGTTATGTTTTTATTGGTTTTACTTTTTACTTTAAATGGTTCTACTGGTTTTCTATTTAATGGTTTTCACTGGTTAAATACAAAGGACTATTAGGCTTTTCAAACAATTTGCTTAGCCTCCCTGGGAGTGGTAGTATTTTACAACAATAGTAAAAATGATATTTACGGTTTGTCAATTATATTTTTATTTTTAGGAGGGGGAAAATCCAAATGTAACGTCTTCTGATTTATTCTAGTGTGTTTTGAAGTCTTAATCTTTATATTAAAGGTTAGAAAATATAATTTGCAAGGTTTACTTTATCATTGCTTTAGAAATAAAATTGATTTCAGGGTTTGAAAAAGGTGCTTTTTGTATCTCATAGGACTCTTTTTTTTTTTCTCCTCATAGGATCTTGACTGGTTCTTATGATAAGACTTCTCGGATCTGGTCCTTGGAAGGAAAATCAATAATGACAATTGTGGGACATACAGATGTTGTAAAAGATGTGGCCTGGGTGAAAAAAGGTTAGGACTCTTTGCCTACACTGAGAGGAATCCTAGATAGGGAATTGGAAATAAGCCATTTTCAATGCTGGGGCAGAATTGGAACAGGATAGGAAATGTCTCATGCCTTAGTTATTATGGGGACTTTAAAATACCCAGTGTTTAAGAAAAGACATATTTTCTAAAAATCCGTGAATCAGTAGAAGTGAATCCTAAAATTATGTCTTGTAATATACATTTTCAAGTTAATAGTGAGTGTGTTAAATGCATATCTTTTTCATAGTTTTTTTTTTTTTTAACCTGCTCCACATGGCATGCAGGATCTTAGTTCTCTGACCAGGGATCAAACCTGCACCCCTTGCAGTGCAACTGCAGGATTTTAACACACTGGACCAGCAAGGAAGTCCCTATAGTATTTTTGAAGAATCTTCCCTTTTTACCATAAGCTAGTTTTTTTCCCAAAGGTCTTTTACCTTTTAAACATCTTTCTCAACAACCACAAAAAAACTTATTTCTTCAGTTTCAGAACACTGTAAAATTTTTGTACTAATTTGTTTCTTGTGTTCTCCTTTCTTAAGACAATTTGTCTTGTCTACTACTGAGTGCCTCTATGGATCAGACTATTCTCTTATGGGAGTGGAATGTGGAAAGGAACAAGGTGAAGGCTCTGCACTGCTGCAGGGGTCATGCTGGCAGTGTGGATTCCATAGCTGTGGACAGCACAGGAACCAAAGTAAGTAGCTATTGTGTTAGTAGTACTGTGTTCAGTTAGAATTTGAGATTCTTGTGCGAGTAAGTTCTTTTCTTCATAAAGTCACTGTGATTGGCCTACTTTTATAACAGCTGAAGAATATGATTTCAAACCAGAAGTAAATACTCATATGATTAGACATATCAAGACTCATTCCCTCCCTCTAGGTATCTTTGGTTTGGAATTTTATATAAACTGCAGAAATTTTAAGAACTCAGGTAAACAAGTAATTTCTTTGTGTAACCTTCCGTTTTCAGTCCTTCAACTACTCATAGTGCTGTCATCAGTTAAAAATGTCTAGCTGATCACCTAAGGCTTGGCGTACACTAAAGCTGGCGTTAATCGAGGTTGTTTTACAATTATTGCTGATCTACTCTGTATCATGACAGGATGGTAAAAGTTAAAACAAACCGTGAGGGCAACACAGTTTTTACTAAGAGGGGTTATAAACTCTTCATCTGAAAATTCTTCAAACCACAATTACGTATTCTAGATTTAAGACTGTTTCTTCAATAGTTCTTTGCCAGTTAGCATAGTAGAGGACATTTCTGCATTCAAAGATTGATGTGTATTCATTCTGAGCCATAATGAAGGTTTACATGTTGTTGAGTCGAACGCTAAGTGAATTAACTGTTCCCTGTCTCTTGGCTATAAGAGACAGAAACTCATCCTGAAATTTTTTAGCTTAAAAGATCTAAGGAAGGAGTGATGAATCACATCATGCGCAGGGTGATGATCGTTTTCAAACTAGTGGAGTAGAAGCTCGAATGTGGCATACCTCCTCCTTCTCTTGTCTCCCCATATTGACTTCATTTTCTCACCTCAAACTGGTTTCCGTACATGGCAATAAAACCTAGCCTTCGGTATTCCCAGGTTTTACACCCTGTACTGTCTCTGGGAGATGAATAACTTCAACTCTCTAGAACACAAGTTTTCCCAAAACAGGCTCTGAAGGAGGAAGAGACTTATTGGCACAGCGTCGGTCAGTGGCCCACCCTGATCTAAGCAACCGTGACCAGGGTATAGGTCCCGTAAGAATGGTAGTTCTTTAAACTGCCATGAGATTGAGGATACAACTTCCCAGAGACTAGGAAGACAAGCAAAAAGACGATGCCATAGTCGTAAGGATTTCATGGCAAAGTAAAGGTTTCAAGTTAAATAGCAGGGGGAAAAAAGGCAAATAATATGATGGATTATATTTCATCCTGTTTTTCCCTTCATTTTCTTTAGTTTTGCAGTGGCTCCTGGGATAAGATGCTAAAGATTTGGTCTACAGGTAAATGAAATATTTCTTCTACTTTCTCTTATTAGTGGTATTTTAAGAATTACAATGTAAAAAAAGACTTTTTTAGCCCATAATTTGCCATAAAAATTGGACCATGGCATTTGGGTCACAAAGTACTATATGCATGCTTAGTCGCTTCAATCGTGTCTGACTCTTTGTACCCATGGACTGTAGGCCGTCAGAATGCAAATGGGATTCTCCCGGCAAGAATACTGGAGGGTGTTGTCATGCCCTCCTGCAGGGTATCTTCCTGACCCAGGGATCAAACCCAAGTCTCTTACATCTCCTGCACTGGCAGGTGGGTTCTTTACCACTATTGCCACCTGGGAAGCCCAAAACAAAGTACTATAGTAGAGAGAAAAATTACTAATTTCTGTCTTTCTGCCCCACCACTCCCTTATTTATTGGGTAGTGTCACTGAATCCCTGCAAGTATCAGTGACACGTCTGGTGCAGTGGGACTTAACTGCCTTAGTTCTCAGAGTTCCCTTATTCAGAAACCTGGAAATAACTAATCTTCTGAGTCATATTGATACTTTAGTATTAGAGAAATTTCTTAGTTAAGGTGGCTTAGTTTAAATAATTTTTTTAATACAATTTTACTGAACTTTCTTACTTTGAAAAAATAGAAGGAACAATCAGAGGGAAAGGGGGGCTCAAGGAAGGTTCCTTGATAATAGTAAGAAAACACTTCTGGAAGAAAAGAAGGGGAAAAACCCACATATGTTTTAAAGAATAGTAGTACAGAACTATTTCTTGCAAAGGTTAACAGAATATCTCTGCTAACTTTTGAGGAAATTGCTCTATTGCTACTGTACAATTTCCCTCATAGCTCAGTTGGTAAAGAATCTTCCTGCAGTGAAGGAGACCAGGGTTCGATTCCTGGGTCAGGAAGATTCCCTGGAGAAGGAAATGGCAACCCATTCTAGTATCCTTGCCCGGAGAATCCCATGGACAGAGGAGCCTGGTGGGCTACAGTCCATGGGGTCGCAAGAGTCAGACACGACTCGGAGACTAAACTGCCATCCCCACCCTAAATTCAGTTCACAGAGTAGAAGTGGAGAGGGGAAGATAATCAAGAAAAGCCTAAACAGTTTTAAATAATTATGTGTAAGATGGCAGGAAATACAAACCCATTTTAGTTTATTTTTTTCCCAAAAATTCATTAAAGCAAGCAGTTTTGAGGCAAAACATTTATGGAGGAATTTTTCCTTTTGTGAAATACTTTTTGATAGTGCTGGGTAGATGACATATAAATGAATAGTTACCGTTAAGATGCTTATAGTCATTCTGGGAAAAGCACATGACATTTATAAACAGTTACAAAACATTAAACTCTATGGTTTGTTTATCTGGGTTTCCTACCTAGCCAAATGCTGGATAACAAAGTTTTTTGTTTTTGTTCTTTAAAACAAAACTATGAAACACTTTTATTGATAGGAAAGTAAAATAGGTCTTCCCATGTGGCTCAGTGGTAAAGAATCCACCTGCCAGTGCAGGAGATACGTGGGTTTGATCCCTGATCTGGGAAGAGTCCGCATGCTGCAGAGCAGCTAAGCCCATGGATCACAACTATTGAGCCCGTGCTCTAGAGCCCAGGGGCTGAACTCATGAGCCTGCACACCCGAGAGCCTGGCACTGCAACCAGAGAGTAGCCTCTGCTCACTGCAGCTAGAGAAAAGGCCATGCAGCAGTGAGGACCCAGCACAGCCAAAAATAAATACATAAAATTAATTTTTTTTAATGCAGTAAAAATAAAAGTGAAATAGTCAAGAAAAATAAAGATGGCTGGAATGTATGTCCTTTTAACATGTTTATTTACCATATCATTCCCTTTAAATACACTCTTGTCAAAACTCTCCTACAACTAAAGTAGTAAGCAACTTTTCATAGATCTGGTAACTGATGAAGGTTGATAATGATAATCCTTATAAGATACCAAACTGGTTAGATTTTAGGATTTTAATGTACTTTATTTTTTGCTTTTTCCTTTTGGAAGATTGGTAACCAATGTATTGTTTTTAGATAGGATTTTCCATTAACCAATATAAAAAAAAATATATTCATTCCTAACCAGTTGAGATAACATGAAGTATATGCCCAGAAATATAAGAATCCTTTGAGATTGTCTGTAATTAATATTTACTTTAAATTTTAAATTTATCATATCTACTTCTCTATGATGTAGTTCCTACAGATGAAGAAGATGAAATGGAAGAATCCACAAATCGACCAAGAAAGAAACAGAAAACAGAGCAGTTGGGACTAACAAGGGTAAGTATTCGTGAGAACTGACGGTACTTTACTGTACTTAGTTTCCTTTTGTCTTGGTACTTCAACCATAATTAGACTTTCTTTTAGTAGATTACTAAATTTTTATTATGAAACTGCTGCATTTTGAGTCACTGAATATAATGGCATTAAGCTTTTTACACTGTTCATGAGGTTCTCACGGGAAGTATACAGGAGTGGTTTGCCATTCCCTCCTTCAGTGGATCACATTTTGTCACAACTCTCCAGTATGACCTGTCTGTCTTGGATGGCCCTGCACGGCATGCCTCATCACTTTATTCAGGGGAGCAGATCTTGTAAACAGAGCGCCTGAAGAACTGTGGCCAGAAGTTCGTAATATCGTACAGGAGGCAGCAAACAAAACCATCCCAAAGAAAAATGTAAGAAGGCAAAGTGGTTGTGTATAGCAGGGGAAAGAAGAGAAGCAAAAAAGCAAGGGAGAAAGGGAAAGTTACACCCAACTAAATGCAGAGTTCCGAGAACAGCAGAGGCAAGAAGGCCTTTTTCAATGAACAGTGCAAAGAAATAGAGGAAAACAATAGAAGGGGAACAATTAGAGATCTCTTCAGGAAAACTGGAAATATCAAAGTAACATTTCATCCGAAGATGGGCATGGGTACAATGAAGGACAAAAATGGTAAAGACCTAATAGAAGCATAAGGCATCAAGAAGAGATGACAAGAACACACAGAAGAACTGTACAGAAAAGATCTTAATAACCCTGATAACTACGAGGGTGTGATCACTCACCTAGAGCCAGATATTCTAGAGTGTGAAATCAAGTGGGCCTTAGGAAGCACTACTGCCAATAAAGCTAGTGCAAGTGATGGAATTCCAGCAGAGCTATTTAAAATCCTAAAAGATGATGCTATAAAAGTGCTACACTCAGTATGTCAGGAAATTTGGAAAACCCAGCAATGGCCACAGGACTGGAATAGGTCAATCCTCATCCCAATTCCCAAGAAAGGCAATACTAAAGAATGTTCAAACTATTGTAAAATTGCACTCATCTCCCATGCTAGTAAGATTATACTCAAAATCCTTCAAGCTAGGCTTCAGCAGTACGTGAACTGAGAGCTTCAGGTGTTCAAGCTGTGTTTAGAAAAGGCAGAGGGACCTCAGAGATCAAATTACCAACATTTGCTGGATCATTGAGAAAGCAAGGGAATTCCAGAAAAATATCTACCTCTGTTTCATAGACTACACTAAAGCCTCTGACAGTGTGGATCACAATAAACTGTGGGAAATTCTTAAAGAGATAGGAACAGACCATCTTACCTGTCTCCTGAGAAACTTGTATGCGGGTCAAGAAGTAACAGATTCTTGTATGGAACAAATGACTGGTTCGGGATTGAGAAAGGAGTACAACAAAACTGTTTATTGTCACCCTCTTTATTTAACTTACATGCAGAGCACCTCGTGCAAAATGCCAGGCTGGATGAGTTACAAGCTGGAATCAAGATTGCTGGGAGAAATATCAACAACCTCAGATATGCGAATAATACCACTCTAATGGCAGAAAGCAAAGAGGAACTAAAGAGCCTCTTGATGAGGGTGAAGAAAGAGACTGAAAAAGCCGGTTTAAAACTCAGTATTAAAAAACTGAGATTGTGGCATCCAGTCCCATCAGTTCATGGCAAACAGAAGGGGAAAATATGGAAGCAGTGACAGATTTCCTCTTCTTGAGCTCTAAAATCACTGCAGATGGTGCCTATAGCCATGAAATTAGAAGATGGTTGCTTCTTGGCAGGAAAGCTATGACAAACGTGGACAGTGTGTTGAAAAGCAAAGATATCACTTTGCTGATAAGGGTCTGTATAGTCAAGACTATGGTCTTTCCAGTAGTCATATACGAACATGAGAGCTGGACCATAAGGAGGGTTGAAGAATTGATGCTTTCGAACTGTGGTGCTGGAGAAGACTCTTGAAAGTCCTGTGGACAGCAAGGAGATCAAACCAGTCAATCTTAAGTCACCCCTGAATACTCATTGGAAGGACTGATGCTGAAGCTGAAGTTCCAATACTTTCGCCACCTGATGCAAACAGCCAACTCATTGGAAAAAACCCTGATGCTAGGAAAGATTGAAGGCAGAAGGAGAAGACAGCAACAGAGAATGAGATAGCTGGATGGCATTACCGATTCAATGGACGTGAACTTGGGCAAGCTCCGGGGAGATGGTAAGGGACAGGGAGACCTGCCGTGCTGTAGTCCATGGGGTTGTAAGAGTTGGACATAACTTGGCAACTAAACAACAACAAAAAGCTAGGCTTACAGGTTGGTAGGTTATTTAGCTATTTTATTTGATCTCATGGTGAATTTTAAAGTAAGATCTTTTAATTGTTAGAGCTTACACAAAGTTAAATATCTCATTACCTAACTGTTGAATGATAATGTTTCACAGACGTAAAAAACAAAATTATGTTTACCAAAAGGGAAAAGGTGGTGGTTGGGGTGGGACACGTTAGGAGTTTAGGATTAGCCGACTACTATATATAACAACAAGGTCTTAACTGTATAGGACAGGAAACTATATTCAATATCTTGTAATAAACTATAATGGAAAAGAATCTGAAAAAGAATATGTAACTGAATCACTTTGTTATATACCAGAAACTAACAAACATTGTAAATCAACTATACTTCAATTTTAAAAGTAGTAATAATATTAATGTTTCATACATCAAAGATGTAATTCTAGTACATCTCCTAAATCACTAGAAATCAAGAGTTCTGAAGTTTTGATTCCGTCATTTCACTAGTATAGCCAATTAAATTACACTCAGAAAGTTCATTCATATTTGCTCTGTTCCTTTAGAAGGATATTTATTATGATCTGCATGAATTAATATACTAAATGAGAGGAACAATACTGAGTCAGATGTAGGAAATCATATTTTTTTCTTTCATTATCTCACAGCTTTAATGGATATGCAGTGAATTAGGTACACATTTGCACCTTAATTCTTATAGTCCCCAATAAAAAGATAGCTTATAAAGTTGTTGAAAATGAGGAATAAAGTATGATCACAAATAATTCATCAAACTCAGGTACACAGCAATAAATAGTAGCACTTACTGTTTTCAATAGGAAATAGTGATTTACAATTTATACATTTAAACACAGACTGCTGAATTGCAAGTGGAATGATTCGCAACTCAGCTTCCTTATCATTTTTCTCATAGGACAAATTAAAATTATAAATGCCTTATCAATTGGATAATGTGCCAGTGGCAATTTATTGATGCATATATCTGATCAACCTTTAAAGAATATGTCTTGAGTAGAAAAAGAGTTCTTGAATGATCAAAATTCTTTACTCCTAAGGCAGCTTTTTTAAAAACCTTTATATTAATTAAAGTTTGGCATACATATAGTGAAGTATGCAGCTCAATGAATTTTTAGTTGTGTATATGCAAGTAATCACTATCCAAAGCAAAACATCAAGAATTACCAACACCTCCTAGAAGACTCTCTCTAGGCTCCCTTGAAATCAGTAGCCTCCTAAAAGTGATCATTCTTCTGACTTATATCACTTAGATTAGTTTCATCTAGCTTTATACTTCATATATAGGGGCATGCTGCTGCTGCTGCTGCTGCTAAGTCGCCTCAGTCGTGTCCGACTCTGTGTGACCCCATAGACAGCAGCCCACCAGGCTCCCCCGTCCCTGGGACTCTCCAGGCAAGAGTACTGAAGTGGGTTGCCATTGCCTTCTCCGATAGCTCATTTTTAATCACACTTTGCAGATAATATGTTTTTATAAATTGAAGCTTTGTGGCAATTATGTATCAAGCAGGTTTGTTGGTATATTTCCAACAGCATTCATCACTTCATGTCTGTGTCACACTTTGATATCAATAAATCTCATAATATCTCAGACATTTTTAAAAATTAATGTATTTATTTTTTGGCTGCACCAAACAGCATCTGAGATCCTAGTTCCCCGACCAGGGATCCAATCTGCAACCCCTGCATTGGAAGCGCAGCGTCTTAACCCCTGGTTGTTCAGTCGATCAGTCATGCCTGACTCTTTGCAACCTCATGGACTGCAGCATGCCAGGCTTTCCTGTCCTTCACTGTCCTTAACCACTGGACCACCATGAGAAATCCTCAGACTTTTAAATTATTATTATTGTGATCTGTGATCTTTTTTTATTATAGAATTTTATTTATTTATTTATGGTTACCCTGGGTCTTTGTTGCTGAGCAGGCTTTCTCTAGTTGCGAAGAGCAGAGGGCTACTCTTGATTGTGCCTGCAGGGGCTTCTCCTGTTGTGGAGCACAGGCTGTAGGTGAACAGGCTTCAGTAGTTGCAGCACGCAGGCTCAGTAGTTGTGGCGCACGGGCTTAGCTGCTCTGCAGCATGTGGCATCTTCCCGGACTAGGGATCAAACCCACGTCTCCTGCATTGGCAGGCAAATTGCCATGCACTGCATCACCAGGGAAGTCCTGATCAGTGGTCTTTGACGTTACCATTGTAATTGCTTTGGCGTGCCATGAACCATGCCTCTGTAAGACAGTGAACTTAATCAGTAAATGTGTATGTCCTGACTGCTCCACTGACAAGCTCCTCCCCCATTTCTGTCTCCCTCCTTGGGCCTCCCTATTCCTGAGAGTCGACAATATTGAAATCAGGCCAGTTAAAAACCCCCACAGTGGACTCTAGGTGTTGAAGGGAAAGGCAGTGTCTCATGTCTCACATTTTAAACCAAAAGCTGGAAATGATTAAGCTTAGTGAAGAAGGCATGTCAAAAGCTGAGAAGCCAAAAAGCTAGGACTCTTGTACCAGTTAGCCAAATTGTGAATGCAGAGAAAAAGTAGAAGAGCTATTTGAAGTGAAAATCAGAAATAATAGGAAAAGTTGGGTTGTGAAGACTAAAATAAGACAAATTTCAAAAATAGTTGTCTTCTCTCTAGATTTCTTTCTAGTATTTGACTTCTCTTAACACGAATAACATTCTCAATCAGTTCATTTAATGGTCATTTGTTTCATATTAATACATTAACATACGATAGGGTTTTTTCTACATTTTTTTCTCAAAATGGCTTTTCTCCAGTATCATTCTACTGAATATAGAAGGGAAAGGCTACCCATGCTGGGGTCCAGCCCCGGTGGATCCAGGGAATTCGAAGTGGGGACGGCGTTGGCGAGGGAAAAACTTATTTATTTATTAACATAAGATTAGATTAGGAAGAAATAGTATAGTAGGGAAATTAAGTGGAGAAAAGAGGCTGATTAACTTGGTTTACATGGAAAACCAATAAAGTTCCAGACAAGGAACTTGCACCATCTACGTTAGGCCGCCGGCACCTTGGGCTCTCTCTCTCACGGATCTGAAAAGCCAGGACAAGTAAGTAGACATGGAGAGCCTCCACGTTCCAAAGGAATTCAGCCTGAAATTAGAGTAAAGAGGAGACACGGGGGAAACCACTCCTGCCAATGACTGGCCCCCCCTCTATTGTCCTTCAAGGCCTTTTATACATTTGATTTTACATAGAGATCAATGGGTAATACAAAATTATGCAGCGTTAGCAGCCCAGACTCTTTCTGTATATCTTTTTGTATACAGAAGGTCTCAGGTGATTTACATTATCTTCTGGCCAAGAGGCTTGTTAACACTTTTTGGCTCTCTTCCTTAATGAATGTTAATCTCGTTTCCCCTGAAGTGTTTTTCTTTAATCTGCATCTCCTTAAAGCACTAAAGTTACACCTCTATAGAACCGAGGCGCAGTGGGTTATAACAAAGAAGGTACTTAACTCAAAGATCTAATGTTGCTACTTGTTTTTTCTATATACCAACTATATCAACAAGTAAAAGATATGAAAATTTGGCAGCAAGACTCAGTCCTATTCTAATGATTTTGACTCCTCGGAAGCCCTTGCATTCCTAGGATGTTTTAAGCCTCCTGTGCCTCCTGCGGTCAGGAGGCCTCAAACAATCACACGCGCAGCTGTACGAGTCCTGCAGGCAGGCTAGAAAGCCGTCAGAGGGGTTTTTGGATTGAAACACCCTTTCAAATGCAGAAGACTAAAGCCTTGAGATGACTTTTTCCAGGCAGGCATATTCTTATTTTGAGGGGTACACACTCAGGAAATACCAGGGGGAAACCTGAGATCTGACTTGACCTTGCCCATCAGATCTCTGCCGCATGACCTTGTCACAGGTGGGATTCCTCACGCTGGCTCCCGGCATACCCACTCCAGTATTCTGGCCTGGAGAATTCCATGGACTGTATAGGGCACGGGGTTGCAAAGAGTCGGACACAACTGTGTCACTTTCACTTTCATTCTACTGAAGTTTGTTTGCAGTTAACAGTGCCAAAGTTGACTTTTCTACCTCTTTTTTTTAAAAAATTTACATCCTTGGTGGCTCAGCAGTGAAGAATCTGCCTGCCAATACAGGAGACACTAGTTCAGTCCCTGGGTCAGGAAGATCCCCTGTTGAAGAAAATGGCAATCCATTTCAGTATTCTTACTTGAGAAATCCCATAGATGGAGGAGTCTGGCAGGCTACAGTCCATGGGTTCACAGAGTCAGATACAACTTAGCAACTGAACAACAAAAACAAGAAAATTCACTCTTTTTGGTGTACAGCTTTTGAGTTTTGGTAAATACATATAATATGTAACTAATACATATTCAAGATATGGAACAGTTTGCCATCCCCTAAAACTCACGTTGCGCATTTGTAGTCAACCTTTTCTATTTATATACTCTTAACAACTACTATCTAATCTTCATTCCTAGAATTTTTTTAGAATATCATATAAGTAGGATCACACAGTATGTAGCCTTTCGCATCAAGGTTTTTTTTCCCCCACATAATATATTTGAGGGGAACAACAAAGATTCATCCAAGTTATTGGGTATATCATGGTTTGTGCTGTGCCTTGTCGCTCAGTAGTGTCCAACTCTTTGCAACCCCATGGTCTGTAGCCCACCAGGCTACTCTGTCCATAGGGATTCTCTAGGCAAGACTACTGGAGCAGGTTGCCATGCCCTCCTCCAGGAGATCTTCCCAGCCGAGGGATCAAACCCAAGTCTCCCACATTGCAGGCAGATTCTTCACCGTCTGAGCCACCAGGGAAGCACCATGTCATGGTTTATTTATATTCCTTTCAAATTCTGAGTAGCATTCTATTGTATGGATATATTGTACAACAGTTGGTTTAATCATTCACCAGTTGAAGGATATTTGGGTTGTTTCTGGTTTGACAGTTATGAATAAAACTGCTAGAAACACTTGTGGGCAGTTTTTTGTATGAACCTAAGTTTCCATTTTTCTTGAAAAGTCCTCATTTTTCAATTCCAATTCCATACCTAGGAATGGAATTGCTTATTCATTTAAGTCTGCCCATCATTTTACATGTCATTTCCTATCCTGGAGTCTCTGATTATCTCTATGTTACCTTACTTTAATTTTGGATCACAACAGAGGCTGCCCTGTTCCTCACTTCTCTATCAGGTTGCTTTACCTCTTTCAGGAAAATTTTAGAGCTGGAAAAGAGATTGTAGGGATCATTTGGTCCAGGAGGTGGCAAATAACAGCCCAACAGGAGCTCTCACTCTGGCCTATTTTTGTGCTATAGAGAGCTGAGGGATTTTTACATTTTTAACAGGCTTTAAAAACAAAGAGGAATATGCAGAAGAGACTGTATGTGGCCTGGAAAGGCTAAAATTTTTTTTCTTTCTGGACCTTTATCAAAAAACTTTGCTGATGTCTGATCTGGTGTAATTCCCTTAACATGTAAGGAAGTGAAATGTAACAGAGTTAAAAAAGTATCCCTCATTTAAGAACTCTTTCCCTCAGAACTCTTTCCCTCTTTCTTTTACATTTTCCTTGTGTTTAATACAGACACCTTACCTAGTTTGAGGATTTTAATTTGAGAGGGACATTAGAGATTTTGGAGTTTTAATAAATGAACCAGGGACATTATTTAAAGATTGGATGCTGAAGAAATGAGGCGGTGAGAATAACTTATTGAAATTAATAAACCTGGAAGAGTCATGTAGAAAATGGCAGCACGTTAGCTCAAACCTACATCTTTCTGCCCCCAGGGCTTTTTCTTCTAGCTTCTACATGTGACATGTTTGTCAACTGGGAAACTTTAGTGTCGATATTAATATCCCTGAAAATGAAAAGTAGAGCAGATGGAGTAGCAACAGAATCTTGTGGAAAGACTACAAATTTTGGAGTAATATTTGGGTTCAAACTCAAATCTGCCATCTTTAAGCAGCATGACCTTGGGCAAGTTATCTTTCTCAACTGAAGTGTCTCTTAGAGGGTTGCTGTAAAGATGAAATAGGGCAGGACAGGTGGGCTAACGTACCTGACAAAATATCTGGCATATGGGTTTCAGAAGTAATAGCTACTATTATTTTTTGATCACTCTGAACTGAAAATGCTTTCCCTTTTGGGTGTCTTTTCATTTCTAGACTCCCATTGTGACCCTCTCTGGCCACAAGGAAGCCATTTCCTCAGTTCTGTGGTCAGATGCTGAAGAAATCTGCAGTGCGTCTTGGGACCACACGATTAAAGTATGGGATGTTGAGTCTGGCAGTCTAAAGTCAACTTTGGTAAGACTTATAAATTCAGTGCTTCTCTGATAGAGCTTTTTAAAAAAAAAATTTACTTATTTTAACTTTGAGCTTTTAAGTGGTAAACTTCTAGGAGATGATCACTTTTAGCCTACTCTGGTTACATGTTCTTTCCTTTTTTTTTCCGCTTCCCAGACAGGAAATAAAGTGTTTAATTGTATCTCCTATTCTCCACTTTGTAAACGTTTAGCATCTGGAAGTACAGATAGGCATATCAGACTGTGGGATCCCCGAACTAAAGGTGAGTTATGTAAATCTCCAGGAGAAAACATGGGTGAATAACATCAATGTCTCTTCTCACTAGAGCTGTATATGAAAGACCAGTTCAGTTCAGTCGCTCAGTCATGTCCAACTCTTTGCAACCCCATGAATCGCAGCACACCAGGCCTCCCTGTCCATCACCACCTCCCGGAGTTCACTCAAACTCATGTCCATCGAGTCCGTGATGCCATCCAGCCATCTCATCCTCTGTCGTCCCCTTCTCCTCCTGCCCCCAATCCCTCCCAGCATCAGAGTCTTTTCCAATGAGTCAACTCTTTGCATGAGGTGGCCAAAGTATTGGAGTTTCAGCTTTAGCATCAGTCCTTCCAAAGAACACCCAGGACTGATCTCCTTTAGGATGGACTGGTTGGATCTCCTTGCAGTCCAAGGGACTCTCAAGAGTCTTCTCCAACACCACAGTTCAAAAGCATCAATTCTTCGACGCTCAGCTTTCTCCACAGTCCAACTCTCACATCCATACATGACCACAGGAAAAACCATAGCCTTGACTAGACGGACCTTTGAAAGATGATTTTCTAGAAATTTGACGTGGGGTGCGAGGGAGGTGTTCTGCCTACTTCTCTTTTCTAAAATTTTATAATCATTATCTGTTTTGTTTTGTTCAGATGGTTCTTTGGTGTCACTGTCCCTAACCTCACACACAGGTTGGGTAACATCAGTAAAGTGGTCTCCTACCCATGAACAGCAGCTCATTTCTGGTTCTTTAGATAACATGGTTAAGCTGTGGGATACCAGAAGGTAATTCCTGTTTATGATTAATAAAAGAAGTATATCAATTGCCTGTTGAATACAAAGAAAATGAACACTGAAATAACTATCCAAAAGCAGAACGGTGAAAAACATGTTCTTGGTCATATGTCCTGAAATGATACTTAATTGGTATCAAAAAGGAAGGCCAGGATCAAAGGAATTTTCTCAATATGTTATCTTTTGCATTCTGGATGAATTTATGATAGTTTTATCTTTTGCCAAAAAAAAAACACACAAGTTTATGAAATCCATCTTTCTCACCTCGTTACATAAAATAGCAAAAAAGAATCCTGAGCCTTAATATGACAAAGAATTGGAAGGCAAGTGGCCTAAATGAATGAAACTGATCAAATTAGAAATTAGGTTAATAGGAAATTAAATAAAAAAATATATTTTAAAGATAAAAATTTACAGATTCCTTTCTTTACTTAGGGCTACAATAATAATATATGCAAAGGCCTCCAAGAGAATGTATATATAATTTATTTACATATTTCTACAAGTAGAATGGAGAGGCAATAACCAAACCCATAATCTGTTAATGATACAGGGAGAGACAGTCAAGAAACACTCAGAATTTTAAGATTAAGTGGTTACTGGGACAAGGATGGCAAACTAAAATTTTCAGAAGCGTGTAAGTGATTATGCACATATATTTGTTTAATACTATGAAATGCATATAACACGTTAATATTTTCATCTTTAGTTGTAAGGCTCCTCTCTATGATCTGGCTGCTCATGAAGACAAAGTTCTGAGTGTAGACTGGACAGACTCAGGGGTAAGAATTTATCAGTTATTTGATAGAGAGGAAACTATATTATTAGAATAAGTTTATTGTTTGTATTCACAGTTATTAGTTTCAATGTATCTGATATTTATAATTCTGTATTCTAAGTTAATACTCATAAAACCTCATCATTTAAAGAAGAAAAAAGTATCCTTTACTATTAGGAGTAGAAAAATTTGAATATTTTGAAGCAAGTTTTTTTTCTCAAGAGTATTTTTAATAAAATTTTTACATCCATAAACTTGCTGCTTCAGATTGTGTCAAAGTATTTCCTACTTAGAAAAATGTTATATAATATGGCTATATTATAAAATGTACTTAATTACACTTTAGTTATTTTATTGCCTAAGAACTCTTTCTAAATACAGGTAGGTCCTAGGGCTATTTGAAAAATCTGTAATACCCACTTATCTATAAACAATTAATGTGCTGTTCTTTACAAACTTAATTTTCTTGAACAGGTAAAACTATATTACCCTTCAAACTTTTCATAGAAAGTATGATAGCATATTATGCCTTAGCCAAATTAAAATCATCACTTTTAAAGTGTTAATATACTGTGTATATATGTGTGTGTGTGTGTGCTATAGTAGTGAAATTTGATGCAATTGGCCCATCTGAGTATTAACTGTCAGTGCAAGTTAATTGCTTATCTGTAATTCTTTCTGTAATCAGAATATCTACTGATAGTTTAATTAGGTTTAGCTATCATATGATATAATTGTATTTACTTCTGTGTTTGTTTCTTCCCCTCTCGCTTTATGCAGTTACTTCTCAGTGGAGGAGCAGACAATAAATTGTATTCCTACAGATATTCACCTACGACTTCCCATGTGGGGGCATGAAAGTGAAAGATAAATCTGACTACAGAGGTTCCTTCTGTAAACAAAATCAATAGAGAATACTCAGCTAACACCAAGACAGATACAGGAAGCAGCCTTTTAGATTAAAGTTAATATACTGTTTCCCCCTTGATGATAGTGTTATCACTGTCTTTTTATTTTGTATTTATTATACAACAGTTGTGTTTATTAAATATAAAACATGGCCTGCATTCTCTACCTTATGAAAACCTTTGAAATTAAACTGAGTTTTTAATTTTTCTTCTAAAGGTATTGGTTTGAATTACGATTTGCTTTTGAAGTCCTATAAAAGTATGTATTAAAAGTTCAGTAATTGTTCACATTTTTATTTCTGAGGGAGAAACTTCACTCTTTAAAGTTAGCGTTTAAGAAAAGCATCTAAAAAGTAATAAATTTTAACAGAAAAAATCAGAAATACAATCTGTGTTTGGTAAAAATGTGATTCTGTAACTGTAATAATGTTCTTTGTAAGTATTCAGAACATTAAAACATGTAGATGTTGCCAGTTATTAAGAATTTGTTGAAATATTTTAAGTGAAGTACTTTGTTTTAAAGATAAGTCAGGGCAGTTCCCTAGCGACCCAGTGGTTAGGACACCATGTTCGAAATGCTGGGGGCCAGGGCTCTGTCCCTGATTAGAGAACTAAGATCCCACAAGTTGCATAATGTGGCCAAAAATATAATAAATAAAAGATTTTAAAAATACATAAAGACAAGTGAGAATCCTTTAGAAATAGCATACAGATTTCATGGTAACCAGGAATCTCTCTCCCACACTTATACTTGTGTATAGATGAGAATTCTTCAGACAAAACCTTTCAGTAAGTTTTAGGTAAAAACATTCTAAAATTTTTGTATCATTAGCACTTATCTAAATCCATTTATTATATGCCAGATATTTAAAGTGAATGTCTTAAAATGTGACTTTAATGGATTGGTATTTCTCAAGCAGAGCACCTCTGCCTCTAAATAATAAACAGGAAATTAGTTTGGTCTCATCATTAGACTCTAATGCTATGTATCTCATATGAAGTTTCCTATTACAGAGGTCTAGAAAACAACCGGAATAACCTGGCTGCAACTGAGAGCCAGACTGAGTGGATTAAACCATGTGAATGATCAGTCCTCTAGTATATGGAAGTTCAGAGGCAGTCTAGTACTGTTAAAGTAGTTTTGTTCCACACTCCTTAAGGACCAGCACTCCCTCTTGACCCTGCTTCAAAGGACAACAATGAGTTTATATTCCTGTTCTGGATGGTTCTTTCTGAATGAACCGTAAGAACAGAGTTGCAGAAAATATTTTTCTTAATTCACCCAATCTCTTCTGCTCCCATGTAGCATGCCTGTGAGCATACTACATGTTAAAGTGAAGGTAAAGGGCCTCCCTGGTGGCTCAGACAGTAAAGGTCTATCTGCAATGCAGGAAGCCTGGCTTCGATGCCTGGGTTGGGAAGATCCCCTGGAGGAGGGAATGGCAACCCACTCCAGTATGTTTCCCATGGACAAAGAAACCTGACGGACTCCATGGGGTTGCCAAGAGTGGGACACTGACTGAGCGACTAACACAGACACAAAGAGGCCTATTTACTAAATGAAGGACAAAGAAGGAAGTGGCAACAAAACCTGTTTCCAAGCTTGTGCTTAATGATGGTGCCAATGCAGGATACATTCATGGTTTAGGTATTCTCCTTTGCGGTGGATGTAGTATCAGTGGCCAAGTCTCTTAGAAAAAGACTGATCTTTACCAAACCTCTTATGTAACTCAAGTGGTTAGAGCTTACTCTCCAAACAGGAAGAGCATGAGAGGCCAACAGAAACCTAGAAGACTTAAGTCCTTTTAAAACATAGTGCTTTCCTTCCTCCCATCATTTGTCTTGTCTAAAAAAGTAGAGGGTCCCTTTCAATAGTCCATTTTCCTCCATTTTAGTTACACCAGAGACAGAGGCCTTATGTGGACTTGTTTGCTCCTAAGATTTGCTTGGAGAAATGACTGGAGCTGCTTTTTCACAGCTGGAATTTGGGAACCAGACAGTGCAGTGTTCAGGACCTGCAGACCAGGACAGAGTTATCTATGCTGTCTTGCCATAGTAATGCCGTTCATAAACATGTTAATCCTTATTTTAACCCCATCAAAGTGTTAAGAAATTTCTTTTCTGTTTGGCAACAAACTTCCTAATTTTAAAGTTAGGCTCAAAATATACTCTAATTGCTGAAAAAGTCAGTCCAAGGAATAAGGCTGACCTACCATGGCCTCCCTGGTAGCTCAGATGGTAAAGTGTCTGCCTGCAATGCTGGAGACCCAGGTTGGATCCCTGGGTCAGGAAGATCCCATGGAGAAGGAAATGGCAACCCACTCCAGTACTCTTGCCTGGAAAACTCCATGGACAGAGGAGCCTTGTAAGCTACAGTCCATGGGTTCACAGAGCAACTTCACTTCTACCATGTGCCAGGGTCTCTGCTGGGGTGGAAGGGAGGGGGGAAAATGTATGGAGACTACCTTCAAAAAGATCACATTTTCACATGGGAGATGCTCAATTAAAAATTGGTTACAACAGTATCCTAAAGTGCAAAGAAAGATGTGAACCTAAGGTAGAAAGGAAGCATAGACAAAGGAGCAGTTAGCTTTGTGGGGATCGAAGCGGCCACCAAGAAAGGCATGTAGAAGAGTGACATCTGATTGAGATTTGGACAGATATTTGGTTGGGGAAGTGAAGATGGAATTTATTTCTGGCAGGGGAGGAAGCACAGAAAGATCAGAAATGAGAGCTCAGAAATACCTTGTGGCAGAAAGTGAGCAGAATATTTTCATTTGCTAAGAAGTTTTATTTTCCTCTTAAATAAAGCTGCCTTCCAGGTCTTATGTAAGATGATGATCTTCCTATTTGGAAACTGAAAATAAAACCTGGCTGTGATGATTACCTAGAGATTATTAAAGTAGAAATTTTAGTTACTTAAGATTTTTATTCTATATAAAATGATATAATAGCTTTTCTATGAATAGATGACCAATATTTTTCATATTCTTTGAATTTAGAATGACCATATTGGAACTGTTGTCAACAATGCATAATATTTTGGAATGCTTCTCAGCATTATCAGGAGGAAAGTACAAATCAAATTTTAAATTGACATAAAATACACATTTGAACAAACAGCCCTACAAAGTGAAACTATCTGGGAACTTCTGATAATAACATTGAAATCTGTTTATAAAAATTATTTTGGTGTACTGGGTTGGCCAATGTTATAGTTTTGAAAAATCATTTGCTTATAAGGAAAAATATTAATCTTTGGAATCCTTCTGGGCTTCCCTGGTACCTCAGCTGGTAAAGATTCCACCTGCCATGCAGGAGACCCCACTTCGATTCCTGGGTTGGGAAGATCCCCTGGAGGAGGGCATGGCAACCCACTCCAATGTTCCTGCCAGGAGAATCCCCATGGATAGAGGAACCTGGTGAGCTACTGTCCATAGGGTCACAAAGAGTCGGACACGACTGAACAACTACACAAACACACTAAACCATTCTTAAAAGGGAAAAAAATGACACTTTAACAGTATGCATGAGCAAGGGTATTCAATTAATATGTTTTATTTTAAAAGCCACTAATTAGAATCAGGTTTCATTTGACAAGTGATATCTAAACTTTGCAAATCAGAAATTGCCAGGTATAAAATCAGCAGGAATTTTGTTAAGTAACTTTATTTTTTTTTTAATTTAAATTTTTATTTTTACTTTATTTTACTTTACAATACTGTATTGGTTTTGCCATACATTGACATGAATCCACCACAGGTGTACATGCATTCCCAAACATGAACCCCCCTCCCACCTCCCTCCCCATAATATCTCTCTGGGTCATCCCCGTGCACCAGTCCCAAGCATCCTGTATCCTGCATCAGACATAGACTGGCGATTCGTTTCTTACATGATAGTATATGTGTTTCAATGCCATTCTCCCATGTTAAGTCACTTTAATACTGACATTTTTTAACTATTGTAGACTTCTATTAGTAACCACATTCATGTTTTATTATGTTACAGAAGCCAAATATATCTCTAATGTAGCTTAGTAGAAAAGGGGTTTTTTGGTTTAATATAATTAGATTAACTATCGTTATTCCAATATTAGTTCCATTGGTTCCCAAGTTTGAGGAAGTGTATTATCTTCCAGTGGTGTCTATAAAAAGAGCAAAAAACTATCCCTCTAACAATCTTCTGACATGGCTACTAAAAGATTTATTTTATTTGGTTGCACTGCGGGGCTTGCAAGATCTCAGTTCCCCCACCAGGGACTGAACCCCTGCCATGGCAGTGAAGGCACTGAGTCCTTTAAAATAAAAGATCTTTATTTTAAAGAATATTTGCTAGAGAGGTCAAGTTATTTGACCAGATTTCATGCAGCCAGTAAATAGCAGAATAAGAATCCGAATTTGGATTTATCTCAGAGTTCAAGCTCTTAATCATACAAATTCTGCCTATTCTTAAGTCATGCATAAGAACAATTATTCTTTATACATGTGATGAGTAAGTGGGAAAAATGTCTTCACCTAGATGAAAGAAAGATTGTATACAAATATAAGGGGCATTTATTTGGTACCAAATTACCATGTTCAGCTTTGCATGTTATTGCCTTTAGAATTGATCTCGATTTTAGTAGACCACTTAATGTATTACCATAATAATATGTAAATGTATACTTTCAAGATCCATTGCTATATTTTCACATAGGAATTGTGAAATATAAGCAAAATAGGAACTTTGAAAATTATCAAAAAAAGTTCAATGATTGTTTCAGGAGGAGGAAATACCTTTTTATGTCTCTTAACAATTCACATTTTAAACAATTCATTTCACTAATACTAATTCTAGCCTTACAGAATCAACAAAAATGCAGTATGGCAAAGTAAGCATACTCACCTTGCCATGTGTAAGTAATTACTAGCATGAGCATGGGGGAGATAGTTTCTCCACACTCTGACTGACTGCCACTGACCTGCTGCTTCTGACTTCCTTGATAAAATCAGATTACAAAGAAAGTGGAGCACCTGGAAGAACTGGAGCTATTTCCATGGCATCAGGCTTCAGGACATCAGGTTCAACAGGTCCCTAATCCTTAAGAATAAAACAGGAGGGTAGAATTCTTAATGTGTTTTCTCATATCAATTGATGTTTTATTTGGGATGTTAACTGGAGGCTTATCGATCATAATCCATGCTTTAGTCAATCCTAAAGGTTTATCAACCCTGAACATTCATTGGAAGGACTGATTCTGAAGCTAAACTTCCAATACTTTGGGCAGCTGATGCGAAGAGCCGACTCAATGGAAAAGACCCTGATGCTGGGAAAGACTGAAGACGGGAGGAGAAGGGGAGAAGATGAGATGGTTGGATAGCATCAACTACTCAATGGACATGAGTCTGAGCAAACTCCAGGAAATGATGGACAGGGAAGGCTGGCATGCTGCAGTCCATGGGGTCACAAAGAGTTGGACACAACTGAGTGACTGAACAACAACCAGAGGCTTGCTTGATGGTGCAAAAATAAAAGTAAAGATCATTGCTCACTAAGGAAATCTGGACTCCAGGTTGGGATCCTAGATTGTGGATCTCCACATTCCAAGCCATCTAATGGTCCGCTTTTCTAGTTAGCTTGTGGAAGCCTGAAATGGACGAAAACACTGCTTATCCTGAGATAAATCTATTAGTATGTTGAAGGAAATGAAATAGCAGTTCACTGAATGTTTGTCACTTCTTAATGAAATTAAACCCTCCCATATAAAGTATTTTCACTGTGTTAAATCCTTTCATTTTATAAAAAAGGTTTTTCTTTTAATGAAACACTGAATTTTAACTACTGCTGCTGCCTCATTTTTAAGGGATTTGTACAAGGACATTTAAATAGTTCTTATCAATCCAACACCATGAGTGAGAAGACCTGATTCCTGACCGGGAAGTGTCAGTAGCTCTACCTTGCTTGCCGACACCATTCCTATACTGTGCTCCCACTTGCACGCTTTCCTTAGTGACCTGTAAAGCGAAGTGATGTGTAAATGCTACATTATTTGGCTCAGAGACATTGTATATCTCTCGGTAATTTTCCCTAATTGAGCAAAACCGACAGTTTGGGCCCTAGAGTCACTACCCTGACTTCTACTGTGTTCCTTGGAGGCCCTTTCTCTGCTTCAGGTTGACCTGTAGAAGCTATTAGTTGAATATCCTCTTGAGTTAAACTTCATCCAGTTGGAATAAGCCCTTTCTAAAATACCCCAAGAAACTTACTGTGCTGATAGTAACAGTCTTGAAGTCATCTTGCTTACCATGTTAGAAGCATTTATTCTTTGAGGAGAAAGGTGTTCAGTTCTTTTTAGGTAATTAACATTGTATACTTGTTAGTTAGCTATCCTTTCTGTTCATTTATTAATTGAATAAACATTCATCCATAAGGAAGTGTGCATTAGGCACTGTGCTAATAGATAAGGCTACTGACATGCACGTGGAGAAGCACCCAGTGGAGAGACAGGCAGGTAGAAACAGCAGAGGAGCTGAATTTGAGAGTAGAGGTATGCCTTTAGGAGGGACTCCTGAGTCAGGAAAGATCTGTGGAATTACAGCAAACATCATATTTGACAAGTTATAACTCTTACCCGTTTAAGGATCTGGACTGTGAGATTCTAAGGAAAGCTGAAGATTTTTTTCTTAAAAAAAAAAGCCAAATTTCTGCATATTATTTCATGTATTCACCTTTAAACCTCATATATCTCAAGGTTAGAATTCCTGGTCTAAAGACTTAATTTTCAGTCCAAATTAGCTCTGTAGTATAAATAGCTTACCCTTTTTCTTATTATAAAACCTTTTCCCCCCGAATTTTAAAGCTAAGTACTTTGTAATATTCTAGAATCTCACCCCATGTTTATGTTTTTCATAATGTTATAGGCTTTATTTACCACCTCGTTATTTTTCCTTGCTCGCCCATATGTCACAGCTGTGACTAATTCATATTTGTAAAGTTTTAAAGTTGATAACTTTTGTTAACGTTTAAAAACAAAGCACTTTGGGACTTCCCTGGTAGTCCAGTGGCTAAGACCATGCTCTCAAAGCAGAGGACCCAGGTTTGTTCCCTGGTCAGGGAACTAGATCCCACGGGCCACAACCTAAAAATACCACATGCTGCAACTAAGACCCAGGGCAACCAAATAAATAAAAAGAAAGCACTTTGAGTTTAAATTGTCTTTTACCAGTAACAGAATTTTACTTTTGCCTTATTTCGAATATTTTTTCTTGAGGTTTTTAGGTGCAAATTTTACCTTTGATTCTTGAAGATTAATTTATGACAAACTGTGGTTAAGTTGAGGCTTCCCCAATGGCTTAGAAGGGTTCGATCCCTCGGTGCGGGGGGGGGGGGGGGGGGGGTGGGGAAGATCCCCAGAAGAGCATGGCTATCCACAGCAGTATTCTTGCCTAGAAAACCCCATGGACTGAGGAACCTGGCAGAGCTACCGTCCATGGGGTCGCAGAGAGTCAGACATTACTGAGCACTCAGGCACAAATGTGCATCTCAGGTCAGTTATTAAATCGCTGCTTTAATCCTCTTTACACTTTTAAATAAGCTATACAGTAGGTGGACGTTTCCCGCGTGCCGCCACGCGTGATGAGAAGCGCCCGAGGACTGAGGGATGGCCAGGGCTCAGAAGCTTCTGTTCCCGCAGGGGTGGCAGCGCAGCGCCCGCAGGTGCAGTGGGGCTGGGAGGCGGCGGGGTCCCGGGCTCGAAAAACGAGCGCAGAATCCCCTCTACTTCCCTACGCCTCGGAGGTCGCCCACTCGGTACCTTAACGATTTGGTGTCTGTCATTTCACTTTATTAGAGGGATTCCGGAAAGGAGGAGCAGAGAGGGTCCCGGAGTTTCTTCAAGAACCGGCTAAGAGCCGGGGCCTCCGTGGGTCGGGGTTAGGCGGGAGCGAGAGGCGTGAACGCGGAGGACGCCGGGCCGAGGCGCCGAGGGCAGCGCGGCTCCCGCGTGCGCCAGGCCGCAGCGTTTAAATCTCCCGCCTCCCGCGGCGGGAGCCCGACACCTCCACGCTCTGGTGCGGAGGGGCACCGGCTGCGGGAGCGCCCCGGCGAAGGCGGCGGCGGCAGGAACCGGCACCGGGACAGACCCCCGCGCGGCCGAGCGGGACCCGAGGCGGCAGAGGACGGGCGCGTCGCGACTCCGACGTCGAGGTGAGCGTCGGCGGCGGCCTCCCCGGGCTCCCATCCTGCGGGGCGGCCGAAGGGCCGCGCCCTCCCCGGCCGACCGGGGCCTGGAGGCCAAACCCTCGGTTCCCATGGCGACGCCCCTGGGTGGCTGCGCCGGCGGGAGGCGCCCGCCACGCGCGCACGCGGTCTCTCGGGGCCTCGCCGGCCTTCCCGGTTCCCTTGGGGACCCCGGCCCCTGCGGCCTCCCTCCCGGACGAAGTCCTGGCCGAGCTCCTCCGGGCTTACTCTGGGCAGATCGGGCTGGCAGTGGTTTTAGGCTTGCCTGCGTCCCCTCGGGACTGAGGGAGTCCCGCCCACGCTCCCCCCGGGGAGCGAAGGAGCGCCGGGGCCTGAGGCTTGATTGAATGATTTCTCTCGAAGGTGGAGGTCGCTTCCATTAGAAGCAGATGCTCCCGGCCTTTAGGTGCTTTCCTGCTGACCTCCTTTTTATCTTGTTATTTTCCTGTCGTTATTTTGTAATGGGAATGTCTTCTTTAGAAACGAAATGGCTAGCAATGGGTAAAAACACAACCTAAGTGAAGGCGCGGTTTAAGACGAAGTGCGGCCGGCAGGAGCTGCAGAGTCCCGGCGCACAAATCCTGCAGCCCAAGGCCTTTATCCCAGCGCCACGGACCGATCCTAGGCGGTCATGGAAACTCGGATCACCTGGTCAGTGCCCAAGTGCTGTCAGCGGTTATATACCTGATGCTCCGAGAAAGATGGAGAGGGGAGGAAAAAAAAATCCATCCTGGCAATTAACCCGCGATGCTGTGGATTTGCCAGTAGAGGGGGTGGGGTTATTTTTCAAGTAATAGATTATCTTAATGCACGAAGCATAAAAACGATCATAAGCTGTGGATCACTGTGGAATAGCTTATTGGGAAGATAACGTTTAACCATGGTTTGGGGTTTTTTTCTAAGTATGTATTGATTTATTTGGTTCTGACTCAGTTAACGTACTGTAACGTGATATTCCTTTAATGATCTTCACATCAATATTTATGCAGTAGCCACAGGTGCCTCATCCTTTAGTAGGAGTTAATTATACTAATAATTTACTGGCCAAATAAACATCATCCAATGGTATGTATATATTTTTTATATGACCAAACTTTCTAGTCGCTTTTGTATTCTTATTTGCCTGACATATCCAGTATTCTTTGAAATTTTTTGTATTTATTAGTGCAAAATTACTGTACATCTTGACGTTGAAACAGTTATGTGCAAGAAGTTGTTCTAATTAACAGTAATTAATGTTAGGGTTAGGTGGTTGCTCACAGATCAGCCAGTCCAAAGTGTAAAAACTGCAAACATAAGACTGGTGGAAAAACTAGGAAGCCATATTTTTTTAGAAATATTTATTATAAAGCAATAAAATTTATACCAATAACTGAACTAGGAGAAAATATTAAATATCAGATATAAAGCAGTATTGTTTTGTTCTGTACTATCAAACTGTATTTCATTGTGTAGTAGTACATGCTTTTTATTAAAATTTTTCCCTTTTCCTTTGTTGTTTACCTTTTTCAATACTCATTGTGCCTCCTTTAAATTTTTAACAACAACAGATGGGGTGTGTGAAAGACTTTTCGGTATATCTGTGACTGGAAAGATTTCCTCATGTGAACTGGCTTTTGTTATATAATATCCTCATACCCTTTTCCATTGTGTTTTTCTTTCATCTGTTATGTGTTTCCTTTTTTCTGAAGTCAGACTTTTCAAACTTCTGCTCGCATCCAATATTTGCTTTCTATGTAATTCTTTATTGTATTATTATGATGATGATTTCGCCCTTGTTGAGTCATTTGCAAATATCACTTTAGGTTTAAAGTTTTTTTAATGCATGAACTCTTGATTCAGCCCTTATCTGTCCAGGAATTAATTTTATAGTATCTTAACATGTATTTTAAATAATGCATGTATGTTTATTAATTTCAATGTGGTTTGAAATAATAAAATCTAGAAGCAGTCTAAATATCCATCAGTAATAGACCAGTCAAGTAGATTATAGTACATCCATACAAATGAAATGTTATATATCCATTAAAATTGTATTACAGTTATGTAGAAAATTCCATGTCATATTCTTTTACCCTCAACACTGTACAGTCTCACTTTTATCCATAATGTAATGTGGCTGAGGAGATGCCTGAGGTCAGGATAAATAATTTAACTTGTAGGTGGTCCTTTTTTTTTGTCTAGATCCTAGTAGCATTCTTTTTTTACCTTTTAAAATTCAGCAACATTCCACAATATATCTTATTCTTGATCATTCTGTATTGATTTTACCTGGAACATGATGAACCCCTTCAGTTTTCAGCTTTGTATTCTTGAATATTTTGGCTTTTCCTTGTATCTGTCTTTCTCTGTCCAAGAGTGTTACATAGATTAGATCTCAATTGTTTATATTCCAAACGTATACATCATTTTGTTCTGTCTAACCACTTTGTTTAAATCTAACCACCTTTATCTTATAATCTTCATTCTGAATGATCTTCCCAGGTTTGTCATCAGTATTATTAACTTAGTTTTCTAAAGTATCTATTCTACTTGGAATTGTTTCTAATGTAGTTTTGAGTCCTCTGGTGTTTTTCTCTTATTTTTCTTTATATATTTAGCTTCCTTTAGCTCTTACTAAAAAAATCTCTTTTATGGAGTTTGTTCCATTTATCTTCAGGCAGACCAGTTTTTCTTTAAACCTGTTCTATGAAGCAATTTTTCAGATGTCTATCTTCTTCCCCTTCCTCGCTTTATGATCCCTCCTTCTTTCTTGTGGCTTCCCTGGTGGCTCAGATGGTAAAGCGTCTGCCTGCAGCGCGGGAAACCCGATTTCGATCCCTGGGTTGGGAAGATCCCCTGGAGAAGGAAATGGCACCCCACTCCAGTATCCTTGCCTGGAAAATCGGCTGCAGTCCATGGGGTCGCAAAGAGCTGGACACAACTGAGCGACTTCAGTTTCACTTTCTTTTCCTGTAGTGCTACTTTTTCATGTTATTTATTTTGCATGTTATTGTTGGAAAGAGCAGTTCTGTTCTGGCCTGCTTTTTGCCGAAGAGTAGTGAAGTAGTTATTATATATCCCTGTATCTTGGAATAACAGTTTCAGAGTCTACATAGGAGAATGGGTACCTTATTGTGATCTCTTCTTTAATTGGCTTCTTGGGGACACTTTTTATATGCTCTCTTTAAGCGGTTTCCCTTAGCATGTGTAGTCACTGGTTCCAGAGGCAGGTGAATACTGATTAATCTGTGATTATCCTAGGGTGCTTTTGTGTGCTGTGCAAAGTTCACTACCAGCTCGTTGTTCAGTTTCTCTGCAGCCATGCCTTGCCTCTTGGCAGGGAGAACTAAAAACACCCTGGCTGTTGTAGGGTTTAGGGAGCCCAGTACATAATACCTCTCACCTTTTTGTTATCCCTTAAGTCTCCGTCTAGTCAAGGCTATGGTTTTTCCAGTGGTCATGTATGGATGTGAGAATTGGACTGTGAAGAAAGATGAGCGCCGACGAATTGATGCTTTTGAACTGTGGTGTTGGAGAAGACTCTTGAGAGTCCCTTGGACTGCAAGGAGATCCAACCAGTCCATTCTGAAGGAGATCAACCCTGGGATTTCTTTGGAAGGAATGATGCTAAAGCTGAAACTCCAGTACTTTGGCCACCTCATGCGAAGAGTTGACTCATTGGAAAAGACTCATGCTGGGAGGGATTGGGGGCAGGAGGAGAAGGGGACGACAGAGGATGAGATGGCTGGATGTCATCACCGACTCAATGGACGTGAGTTTGAGTGAACTCTGGGAGTTGGTGATGGACAGGGAGGCCTGGCGTGCTGAGATTCATGGGGTCTCAAAGAGTCAGACACGACTGAGCAACTGAACTGAACTGAAGATTGATTGTGGTCAAGACCTAGGCAGATGGAGATATACTTTAATATTGAGAGAACTGTTAGAGGATGTGTATCATATCAATGGTCTTTTAAGATTTCTGTCTCCTAGTCCATACCTGAAATAGCCCATTCAAGGGAAAGTTTGGGTCTTCATAATAGACACACTTGCCTAAGACTTTTACCTCATTCTGATTAGGTTGCAAGTGGTGGATTAGAGGTTAAAAAAAGACCTAATTCACTAATTCTCTGGCTTGATAGATTAGCTCTACTCAGTCAAGAAATGTGGACCAGTGGTTAATTCACCAGTCAGGTTTCTCACTGTAGGAGAGAAAGGGCAAGAGGCTGGAAATATTTATAGAAAATTTCCCTTCATAGAGACCAGAAGAGCTTAAAACAAACATTTCCCACCATAAACACAATGATGTCTTCTTCAGCAGTCTTCTTTGCAAGCATATGATAGTGTAGGAAGACAGGCCAGGTAAACTGTCTCCTTAAGTCTAGCTGTGCTTGCACAAGAATTCACATCTTCAAGTTAGTGATTAATTATTGGAATTGTTCTTCAGAACCTACTCAATTTGCCAAAACTGAACCTGCTTCAGATTAGAGGAGATGCTGGTCAGATTTGGACATCCTCTTTAAATCTAATGCAGACTTCATTGTATCTCACATTATTCATTGGCTTCAGTGCTATCAGTTCAGTTCAGTCGCTCAGTCGTGTCCGCCTCTTTGCAACCCTATGGACTGCAGCGCACCAGGCTTCCCTATCCATCTCCAACTCCTGGAGCTTGCTCAAACTCATCAAGTTGGTGATGCCACCCAACCATCTCATCCTCTGATCCCTTCTCCTCCTCCCTTCAGTCTTACCTAGCATCAGGGTCTTTTTAGTGAGTCAGTTTTTCACATCAGGTGGCCAAACTATTGAAGCTTCAGTTTTAGCACCAGTCCTTTCAATGAATATTCAGGACTTATTTCCTTTAGGATTGACTGGTTTGATATCCTTGCAGTCCTAGGGACTCTCAAGAGTCTTCTCCAACACCACAGTGCAAAAGGATCAATTCTTAGGCACTCAGCTTTCTTTATAGTCCAATTCTCACATCCATACATGACTACTGGAAAAGTCATAGCTTTGACTATACGGACCTTTGTTGGCAAAATAATGTCTCCGCTTTTTAATATGTTGTCTAGGTTGGTCATAGCTTTTCTTCCAAGGAGCAAGCGTCTTTTAATTTCATGGCTGCAGTCGCCATCTGCAGTGATTTTGGAGTCTAAGAAAATTAATAAAGTCTGTCACTGTTTCCATTGTATCCTCATCTATTTGCCATGAAATGATGGGACCAGATGCCGTGATCTTTGTTTGTTGAATGTTGAGTTTTAAGTCAGCTTTTTCACTCTCCTCTTTCACTTTCATCAAGAGGCTGTTTAGTTCCTCTTCACTTTCTTCCATAAAGGTGGTGTCATCTGCATATCTGAGGTTATTGATCTCTCTCCCAGCAGTCTTGATTCCAGCTTGTGGTTCATCCAGCGCAGCATTTCACATGATGTACTCTGCATAGAAGTTAAATAAGCAGGGTGACAATATACAGACTTGACATACTCCTTTCCCAATTTGGAACTAGTCCATTGTCCCAAGTCCTGTACCAACTGTTGGCTTCTTGACCTGCAAACAGGTTTCTCAGGAGGCAGGTCAGGTGGTCTGGTATAACCATCTCTTAAAGAATTTTCCACAGTTTGTTGTGATCCACACAGTCAGAGGTTTTGGCATAGTCAATAAAGCAGAAGTAGATGTTTTTCTGGAGTTGTCTTGGTTTTCTATTATCCAATGGATGTTGGCAATTTGATCTCTGGTTCCTCTGCCTTTTCTAAATCCAGCTTGAACATCTGGAACTTATTGGTTCACGTACTGCTGAAGCCTAGCGTGGAGAATTTTGAGCATTACTTTGCTTCCGTGTGAGATGGGTGCAATTGTGCAGTAGTTTGAGCACTCTTTGGCATTGCCTTTCTTTGGGATTGGAAGGAAAACTGACCTTTTCCATTCCTGTGGCCACTGCTGAGTTTTCCCAATTTGCTGACATATTGAGTGCAACATTTTCACAGCATCATCTTTTAGGATTTGAAATAGCTCAGCTGGAATTCCATCACCTCTTTATGCTTTGTAAGGCCAACTTAACGTCACACTCCAGGATGTCTGGCTATAGGTGAATGATCACACGATCATGGTTATCTGGGTCATTAAGATCTTTTCTGTATAGTTCTTCTGTGTATTCTTGCCACTTCTTCTTAATATCTTCTGCTTCTGTTAGGTCCATATCATTTCTGTCCTTTATTGTGCCCATCTTTGTATGATATGTTCCCTTGGTATTTCTGATTTTCTTGAAGCAATCTCTAGTCCTTAACATTCTATTGATTTTCTCTGTTTCTTTGCACTGATCACTGAGGAAGGCTTTCTTATCTCTCCTTGCTATTCTTTAGAACTATACATTCAGATGGCTATTATCTTTCCTTTTCTCCTTTACCTTTCACTTCTCTTCTTTTCAGCTATTTGTAAGGCCTCCTCAGACAACCATTTTGCCTTTCTGCATTTCTTTTTCTTGGAGGTGGTCTTGATCACCACCTCCTGTATAATGTCATGAACTTCCATCCATAGTTCTTCAGGCAATCTGTCTATCAGATCTAATCCCTTGAATTTATTTGTCACTTCTACTATATAATTGTAAGGGATTTAATTTGGGTCATATCTGAATGGTCAGTGCTATGAGATGTGGTAATTTTTTTCTCATTGGGAACCTAATTTAACAAATAGAGGGATTTTTAAAATGTATTTATCATTGAGATATAGTTCATGTAGAATATTATATAAGTTGCACATGTACAATAATTTTTAAAGGTTATACACCACTTAGAGTTATTTTAAAACATTGGCTGTATTCCCTGTGATGTGCAGTATATCCTTGCAGTTTATTTTATGCATAGGAGTTTGTGCTTCTTAATCTCCTACCCCTATCTCCCCCTCCCCTCTTTCCTCTCTCCACTAGTAACCGCTAGTTTTTTCTCTATATCTGAGTCTGTTTCCTTTTTGTTATATTCCCTAGTTTGCTTTATTTTAAATTCCGGTTATAGGTGATACCATACAGTATTTGTATTTCTCTGACTTATTTTGCTTAGCAAAATAACCTCCAAGTCCAACTATATTGTTGCCAATGACAAAGTTCATTCTTTTATTATGGCTGAGTAGTATTCCATTGTATGTATATATACCGTATATTATTTATCCATTTGTCTATTGATGGACATTTAGTAAGTAGAAGTAGAAGTGTTAGTTGCTCAGTCATGTCTGACTCTTTCTGACCCCAAGAACTGTAGCCTGCCAGGTTCCTCTGTCCATGGCATTCTCCAGGCAAGAATACTGGAGTGGGTTGCCATTCCCTTGTCCAGGGATTGAACCCGGGTCTCTGACATTGCAGGCAGATTATTTACCTTCTGGGCCTTCAGGGAAGCCCTGGACACTTAAGTTGCTTCCATATCTTGGCAACTGTAAACAATGGTGCTATGAACATTGGGATACATGTCTCTTTTCAAATTAGTGTTTTTATTTTTTTCTGATATGTACACCCAGGAGTGAAATTGCTGGATCATATGGTAGTTCTATTTTTAGTTTTTTGAGAAACTGCCATACAGTTTTTGACAATGACTGTACCCATTTATCTTCTTACCAACAACGTACAAGGGTTCTTGTTCTCCACATCTTCCCCAGTATTTTTTGTATGTATTCTTTTTTTATGGAAACTTTTCTGATAGGTGTGAGGTGATAGATATCTCGTTGTGAAATTTTAATTTGCATTTCCCTGTTGTCTAACCATGTTGAGCATCTTTTCATTAGCCTGCTGGTCATCTGTATGTCTTCTTTGAAAAAATGTCTATTCAGATCTTCTGCCTTTTTAAAACAAATATTATTTCTTTTCTTGGCTGTGCTGGGTCTTAGTTGTGACACATGGGATCTTCGATCTTTGTTATGGCATGAGAGAGCTGGTGTGGTGACATGAGAACTCTTAGTTGCAGCGTGTAGGATCTAGTTCCCTGACCAGGGATGGAACCTGGGAGACCTGCATGGGGAGTGCAGAGTCTTAGCCCCCGGACCACCAGGGAAATCCCCTTCCGCCTAATTTTAAGGCAAAGAAAATAAAAGCAGGAATAAACAAGTGGGACCTAATTAGATTTAAAAGCTTTGTAGGCAAAGGAAACATAAATGAAATGAGAAGACAACCTACTGGATGGAAGAAAGTATTCTCTCCAGGGAAAGGAATGATACAGACATGCACTCATTCCCTCATCTTTTAAATCATTGCTTATCTAATAGGATAAACGTATTTTTCTTTCGTTTGTGCTTTAGTTACAAAAGTGATTAAATAACATTTTTGTGTAATGTTACACAAAACATTGGGCTTTTGAAGTCCTTTTGTGAATTGCCTGTTCTTGTTTCACCCTTATTTTTAAATTAGTTTATCTTTTCACTATTGAGTTATGAATTCTCTAATTTAAAAATACTTTTTCTTCTTTATATCTCACTTTATCCAGTTATTTCTTTTCCAGATTTACTTATGGCCCATTTTGTTATATGAATTGGGATTTTTTACAATATCTTATGTGATTTCTGTGCCTGGTTCCACCTAAGGTTTCTGGCCCCAAACATTCATCTGTATTTTCACATGTCACTGTTACAAGATTTTAACATTTAAATTTTGAACCATCCTTATACTGACTAAGGATAAAACACTTTTTTTCTCCAAATAGACAGTTAATTATCCCAACAATATTTATTGAATAATATATCCCTTTTCTAGTGATTTGAAATGCTACATTCATTGTAGTGGGCTAAATGTGACCCCCCAAAGATAATAGGTCCTAATTCCTGGACTGTGTATATATGACCTCATATGGTAAAAATTTTATGGATGTGACTAGGATTAGATTGTGTGAAGGATCTTGAGATTATTCTGGATTGCCTGGGAGGGTCCTAAGAACCATCATAAGTGTCCTCAATTTTTAGAGAGACAGAGAGAGATGAAACACATACAGAGAGGAGGAGGTGATGTGAAGACAGAGGCAGATTGGAGCTCTGCTGCTGTTGGCCGTGGACTACCAGCAGCCACCAGAAGGTGGAAGAGGGAAGACAGTTTTCTTCCCTAGGGTCGCACAGCAAGTACAGCCTTGCTAAGACCTTAATTCCAGATTTCCGGCCTTTAGAGCTGAGATGGCAAATTTCTATTGTTTTAAGCCACCAACTTTGTGGTAATTTGTTACAGCAGCCCTAGGAGATTAACATATAGACCATATACTACATTCCTTTCATTTTTTTTTAATCTCTTTGTGTATTTCTTTTCATTTGTTTCCACTGTTTTATGGTTCTGGTATCAGTGCCATTCTGTTTTAATCAGTAAGATTCACATTCAGGCTTATTTTTTCATAATTATTATTTTGTTAAAGTTGTACATGTCCATGATGTGTAAAAGTCAAGAGTTAAAAGGATTATAATGTTTAAAAGCAGTTCTCCCAGTCCTGCTCCTGCTCCAGTCTCCAGTGTCACATACCTTCACCTCTGTGTTTTCGCTGGTATTTTCTAAATCACATGTTTATCTGCTACATTTTGATTTATTAATTTAAAACATTATCTAAAAAAAAAACCATTATCTAACTTTCTGTATGGCAGATGAGGACTAGCTCTCCTTCACCACCACAATCTCCTTTTGTTCTTCCCTAGTATAGCTGTGTTATAATTTTATTAAACCAAGTAAGTGTTTATGTTACTGTGAACTAATAGGTATCTTTAAAACTTAGTCAAAAAATATTACTGAGATCAATTTCAAAGCACATACTGCCTATGCTTTCTTCTAGAAGTTTTATGGTTTGGGGTCTTATATTTAAGTCTTTAATCCATTTTAAATTTATTTTTATCATTGAGAAAGTACTCCAGTTTGATTTTTTTTTTGCACATAGCTGTCCAGTTTTCCCAAAGCTGTTTATTGAAGAGGCTCTCTTTTTTTCCCCACTGGATATTTTTGCCTCCTTTGTCATAGATTAATTACCCATGTAGGTGTGGGTTCATTTCTGAGCTCTTTGTTTTGTTTCATTGATCTGTGTATCTGTTTTAGTGGCAATACCATACTGCTTTGATGACTTTAGCTTTGTCGTATAGTTTGAAATCAAGCAGCATGATCCCTCCAACTTTGTTCATTCTCAAGACTGTTTTGGCTATTCAGAGTCTTTTGTGTTTCCATACAGATTTAGAATTATTTGTTCTAGTTCTGTGAAAAATGCCATTGGTATTTTCTTAGAATTGCATTGACTCTAGATTTCCTTGAGTAGTATGATCTTTTTAATAGTATTAATTCTTCTGATCCATGAGCACAGCTTATCTTTGCATCTATTTGAGTAGTCTTCAGTTACTTTCATCATCATTCTACAGTTTTCTTAGTATAGGATTTTTACCTCCTTAGATTTATTTCTTTTTGATGTGATTGTAAGTGGGATTGTTCTTAATTTCTCTTTCAGACAGTTCATTATTAACATATGAAAATACAACAGATTTCTGCATATTAATTTTGTAACCTTCAACTTTACCAAATTCATTAATAGTTTTCTCATGGTATATTTAGGATTTTCTATGAATAATATCATGTTACCTGCAAACAGTGACAGTGTGAGGTTGTTGGCAGGAGAGGGGAATAGGAGCTCCCTTAAAAATAATGTGTATGTGATAGTCTTTGTAATAACTAGTTTAACTCCTCAGACCATTTCTGTGGCCATGCCACACAGCTTACAGGATCTTAGTTCTCCATCCAGGGACTGAACCCAGGCAAAAGTAGTGAAAGCTCCGAGCCCTAACCACTGAGCCACCAGGGCATTCCTCTGACTTCTCAGATTTTTTTATGCAGTTAAACTAGTTCTGATGCGTTTCAGATAAGTAAAATTGCGACATAAAAATATAGATGGTGAGGTGAAGTCACTCAGTCGTGTCCAACTCTTTGCGACCCCATGGACTGTAGCCTACCAGGCTCCTTCGTCCATGGGATTCTCCAGGCAAGAATATTGGAGTAGGTTGCCATTTCCTTCTCCAAGGGATCTTCCCGACCCAGGGATCGAACCCAGGTCTCCCGCATTGGAGGCAGATGCTTTAACCTCTGAGCTACCAGGGAAGCTATATATATAAGTACTTAATATATAATAATAAATGAATGGTTCTTATTTTGGATAAAGGCTGCTGGTGTTAAATAATAATCAGTTCCTCGGTTCAGTCTCTCAGTCGTGTCAGACTCTTTGCGACCCCATGGACTGCGGTATTCCAGGCCTCCCTCTGTCCATCACCAACTCCCAGAGCTTACTCAAACTCATGTCCATAGAGTCAGTGATACCATCCAATCATCTCATCTCCTGTTGCCCCCTTCTCCTCCCACCTTCAATCTTTCCCAGCATCAGGGTTTTTTCCAATGAGTCAGCTCTTGGAATCAGGTGGCCAAAGTATTGGAGTTTCAGTTTTAACATCAGTCCTTCCAATGAATATTCAGGACTTATTTCCTTTAGGATGGACTGGTTGGATTTCCTTGCAGTCCAAGAGACTCTCAAGAGTCTTCTCCAACCCCACAGTGCAAAAGCATCAGTTCTTCAGTGCTCAGCTTTCTTTATAGTCCAACTCTTATATTCATACATGACTACTGGAAAGACCATAGCTTTGACTAGATAGACCTTTGTTGGCAAAGTAATATCTGTGCTTTTGAATATGCTGTCTAGGTTGGTCATAGCTTTACTTCCAAGGAGCAAGCATCTGTTAATTTCATGGCTGCAGTCACCATCTGCACTGATTTTGGAGCCCAGGAAAATAAAGTTTGTCACTGTTTCCGTTGTTTCCCCATCTATTTGCCATGAAGTGATGGGATCGGATGTCGTGATCTTAGTTTTCTGAATATTGAGTTTTAAGCCAACTTTTTCACTCTCCTCTTTCACTTTCATCAAGAGGCTTTTTAGTTCCTCTTCACTTTCTGCCATAAGGGTGGTGTCATCTGCATACCTGAGGTTATTGATATTTCTCCCAGCAATCTTAATTCCAGCTTGTTGTTCATCCAGCCCAGCATTTTACATGATATACTCTGCATATAAGTTAAATAAGCAGGGTGACAATATACAGCAGTAAATTTAAAAAAAACAAAAGCAAAAACCTTGATAATCAAGTAAACGTTTTTCATAAGAGTGATACAATAGCTAGTTGTACATGTTAATTGTCGCAGACTTGGAAACTGCAGAAAACTCTCTCATCTGTTATCCCACTGCAGAGAAAACCTTTGTTGACATTTTGGAGTGTTTTCTTCCCAGTTTTGCCTTCCCTCAAGTTGAATTTACTAGCAAACTCTGAGTCTTTCGGGAAATGCTGATTGTATTTGTAAGAAAATTCATGGCTTCAGAGCCAGAGTAATCAAGAATACTACATTAATATTAAACAGCAAACTTGTCTAATTTATTTCCTTAATTGCATCAAACAGTCATGTTGTATTTATTTAAGCCTTCACAGATCATTTTTCTCCAGGGGATTTCAGTGCTTCAGCTTGCATATTGCCATCGGTCTGTTTTGCTTGTTTCTTAGTGATTACACAGTAATGGAATAAGTAAGGTGAGTACAGAACTATCTCTAAAGAGAAGACTGATTTGTTTTATTCTAATATTTGTATTCCATATCCAGGAGATAGCTGCAAATACAGATTTAAATATTATATAGTGCAAAAATGAATAAAGTGTTCTACATGATGACTGTGTTCAAGTGAAGTGAAAAATATTGTACACTTTCTGGAAATAAAGGAGATTATAGACTTCCCCGGCAGTCCCGTGGTTAGGACTCTGTGTGTCCACTGCATGAGGCACAGGTTTGATCCCTAATCAGGCAAGTAAGATCCTGCATGCCCTGTGGTGAAGCCAGAAAAAGAAAAATAAAGGAAATTTCTAGTTTAGATGGCATAGTAAGTTTTGCATCAAACTCATAGTAATTATAAAAAATAAAACAAAGCCCAGAAAGTTTATCTTGGCTAGGTAATAAGATAAACATGGACTAGAAACAAAATAGAAGGACAGAGAGGTGAGTGGACTGGAACAAATGGTGTGAGCTCCCAATATAACATTAGGTCCTTGTTTCTGGGAATTCAGTTTCTGTAGCTTGGTAAAAATTAAAAGTGTTTCACCTGCAATGGCCCTTCAATAACCTGAATAAACGAAAGGTATTTCGGATAGCACTGCATCAGTTCAGTCAGTTCAGTTCAGTCGCTCAGTCATGTCCGACTCTTTGGGACCCAATGAATCGCAGCACGCCAGGCCTCCCTGTCCATCACCATCTCCCGGAGTTCACTCAGACTCACGTCCATCGAGTCGATGATGCCATCCAGCCATCTCATCCTCTGTCGTCCCCTTCTCCTCCTGCCCCCTATCCCTCCCAGCATCAGAGTCTTTTCCAATGAATCAACTCTTCGCATGAGATGCCCAAAGTACTGGAGTTTCAGCTTTAGCATCATTCCTTCCAAAGAACACCCAGGATTGCTGATCTCCTTCAGAATGGACTGGTTGGATCTCCTTGCAGTCCAAGGGACTCTCAAGAGTCTTCTCCAACACCACAGTATCAGGGGCCCTAAAATATCAGTAGAAACCCTGAAAGTTAAGTGGAGACAACTAAGGATTATAGGTCTAGTGATCTATAATCACTAGATAACAACGATTAACCAGAGAGAGGAAGAAAGAAAAAAGTAAAGATTATATAATAAGCTTGTAGAATTCAGCCAGTAAAATCAATATTTGGAACATGAATTTACTCCAGGTAAAAAGTCTAAGAATTCTATATATTTAGAGTGCTAAAGAGAAAAATTATGTAATGATGTTATTAAAAAGGATACAAAATTACAATATTAAAAAGTCAATTAGAAATCTTGGACATTAAAAAAGAAAAAGTCACTGGATTAAAAAAAAAAAAAAACCCTCAGTAAGTGGAATGAACTCTAGCCTGGACAGAATTGAAAAGAGAATTTATAAATTGGAAGGTTGTACTAAAGAACTTGTCCAAAATATAGGACAGAAAAACAGATATAAAAATGAACCATTTTTATCCAAAACATAGGACATATCAAGAATAACACCCAATAGAAGATTCAGATAAAAGAAGAAACTATGGCTGAAAAGGAATATTTGAAGGGAGTATAGCTTAGAACTTTCTAGTGCGAAAGGTTAAGATATGAACCTCCATAATGGAAAAAAACTCTACATAAATGCATCTTAGACAACCTCAGGACATCACAGATTAAAACACTTTTTCAAAGATTCAAAGAGAAAAAGGAGGGACAGTAAGAATGCATTCCAAAAAAAAGTGCATTCAGATAAAAAGGCACACATCAAACACATTAGAATGATTGTGAGGGGAGATGGATATGAGGAAGGGGTTAAAAAAGGAAAGTACAAGCAAGTGAAGAAACAAAATAATGAGTCTTGTATGGATCAATAATGATAGCTTTAAAAAAAAAGGAAAGTTGTTGCCAGTCTTATATTTTTGTAAACAATTAAACTGTCATTTATGAATGAAGGCAAAATAGAGATTCATAGGTACCAAAACAGAGAATTTCTCCCTACAGAACTCACTAAAAGAACTTTTAAAGTATTGTCCTATATAAGAGGAAAGAAGGAAAGTATAGGATAAAAGAAATAATCTTCTTCCACTTCCCATATGGGGAAGCCTACCATAAACCGAATTACCTGACTGGTTGGTGAATTTGTTTAGTACTGATGCTCAGTTAGGAGGACCAGTTACCTCACACTAAACTATATTCACAAACTTTGCTATTATCTGTAAATATATGTATATATATATTTTGACCTCCAGATACTATACTACATTATTTGTTTCTTACTAGTTTAGACTAATTTGACTTCCCTGGTGGCTCAGACGGTAAAGCGTCTGTCTACAATGTGGGAGACCAGGGTTCAAGCCCTGGGTTGGGAAGATCCCCTGGAGAAGGAAATGGCAATCCACTCCAGTACTATTGCCTGGAAAATCCCATGGACAGAGGAGCCTGGTAGGCTACAGTCTATGGGGTTGCAAAGAGTTAGACACGACTGAGTGACTTCACTTTCACCTTTCACTTTAGACTAATTCAGGGAAAAGGTATACCATTTTTTGGGTCCCCTCAAAGATCCCACAATTTCATGTAATGATGCGAACATCAGGAAATAAAAATGTGGAATTGAGTAAAGTAAAATATACAGATAGAAAGAGCTTTGTGAGACTAGGAGATGTGCTACTTATAAAACCATCTATAGACAAAAAATACTTAGGAATAAATTAAAAGCAATAAACTTATACTTTAAAAAAACTTCAAAACACTGCTGAGAGAAATCAAAGAAGACCTAAATAAATGGAGATGCATACTATATTCATGAGTTGAAAGACTCAAAAATTATTAAGATGCCAGTCCTTCACAAATTGATCTGCAGATTCAGTGCCATCCCAATCTAAATCTTAGAATTCTACATCTCAATAGTAAAAACAAAAAAACAAAGACTACCCAATTTAAACATGGGCAAAAGACTTAAAACAGTGGAGCATTTACAGAAGGCCAGTTGGCACATGAAAAAGTATTCACTATCATCAGTCATCAGAAAAAGACACATTAAAGCCATAAGGAAATACCAATACACAACTGGAATGGATAAAACTAAGAAGTCTGCCAACATTAAGTGTTACTGAGATTGTGGAACAATTGTAACTCTCACACATTGCTAATGGGAATGTAAAATGACAATTTTTTATAAAGTGTACACCAATCCTTTGACAGAAAAATCCATTTATAGGTTTTATCGAAGGGAAGTGAAACATTTGCCCATGAAAAGACTTGTTTAGGCATGTTCATAGCAGATTTATTTACAATTAATTCCAAGTTGAAAGTTAAAATATGGTGTTAATATTCATACAATGGATTACTATTCAGTGATAAGAAAGAAGGAAGTAGGAAAGGGAAACTAAGGTGAAAAAAAAGCAAAACGTTACGTATGGTAGGTTAGGCATTCGCTGGGAAAGGATACAAGGGAAATTTCTGGGGTGCTGGAAATGTTCTATAGCATAATACCTATTTGTCAAAAGTATATAGCTAAAAATTATACAATTCAATGTATGGAAATATAACCAAAAGGAATCATATAATGGTGATGAAAACGATTATGGAGTAAGGTGGTAGGGAAGACATATAAATGACCAGAAATGACAGAATGATGACTGAGCCACCATTTCACTGTTGTCCGTGTATGTTAAACTATATAAAACTTTTGAAGAAATTAAGAAAAAAGACAAGTCTTATGTTTACTCAGACAATTCCAGTCATCTCTTTACTGGAAGATGCAAATTACTGTTGTAATTTCCCTTTAGAATTTGTTAGCAGCAGCATTTCTAAAAGTCCCCAGCCATGAATTGTCTCAGTTCTTTATCTGATAATGTCTTTATTTTGATTTCATTTTTAAAGGACAGTTTCAATAGAGAATTATGAGTTGATAGTTTTTCTTTCTTTCAACACCTTAGATTTATCCTTCCATTACAGTCTGGGCTTTGTTGTTTTCCTTGAGAACTTGTATCTCATTTATGCATTTGTTCCCCCTTGATGTAATACACCATTTTTCTCTGCTTCAAGATAGGTTTTTCTCTTTGGATTTAAGCAGTTTATCTAGGCTGTGCCTGTTTGTGGTTTTCATTGTGTTAATCTAACTCAGCCCACCCCCCAGTGGCAAGCAGATTTAGCAGTACCCTCTGTCAAAAACAGCTTCCCTGGTGGCTCAGATAGTAAAGAATCTGTCTGTAGTGCAGGAGACTCGGGATTGATCCCTGGGTCAGAAGATCCCCAGGAGAAGGAAATGGCTACCCACTTCAGTCTTACCTGGAAAATTCCATGTACAGAGGAACCTGACGGGTTTACAGTCAGGGTTGCAGAGTCAGACTTGGCTGAGCAACTAACATTTCATTTCGATCAAAAAATCACAGATGTGCAGATCTCACCTTTCTCAGATTTACCTACCCAGCCACTGCGTTCCCTTTGCCAAGGAATGTGTGCTCTCTGCAGGCAGGATAGATTTCAAACAGGAAAGGGAGGACTAAGTTTATCACTCTGAAATCCAGTCAGATAGGGCTTCCTAAGCGGGTAAAGAATCTGCCTGCAATGCAGGAGACCTGGGTTTGATCCTTGGGTCAGGAAGATCTTCTGGAGAAAGAAATGGCAACCCACTCCAGTATTCTTGCTTGAAGAATCCCATGGACAAAGGAGCCTGGCAGGCTGCAGTCCATCGTGTTGCAAGAGTTGGACATGACTTGGTGTCTAAACCACCACCAATCAGATAAGTTACTCTTTGTCTCCTATGAAGAAAACTAGTAAGGGAGTGGAGACAGGCCTGAGATATACTTTTTTTTTTTTTTCAGGTGTATACTTTTGAGCTACGTTAGCATGTGAGTTGGGGTAGGGAAGAGATCTTCTCTTCTGATACTGTGAAGACTTGTACTTTTCACTGATTTTGCCGAAGCCTGCATCCCTAGTGGCTCAGTTCAGTTCAGTTCAGTCACTCAGTCGTGTCTGACTCTTCGTGACCCCATGAACCACAGCACGCCAGGCCTCCCTGTCCATCACCAACTCCCAGAGTCTATCCAAACCCATATCCATTAAGTCGGTGATGCCATCCAACCATCTCATCCTCTGTTGTCCCCTTCTCCTCCTGCCCTTAATCTTTCCCAGCGTCAGGGTCTTTTCAAATAAGTCAGCTCTTCGCATCAGGTGGCCGAAGTATTGGAGTTTCAGCTTTGAAATTAGTCCTACCAATGAACCCAGGACTGATCTCCTTTAGGATGGACTGGTTGGATCTCCTTGCAGTCCCAAGAGACTCTCAAGAGTCTTCTCCAACACCACAGTTCAAAAGCATCAGTTCTTCAGCACTCAGCTTTCTTTATAGTCCAACTCTCACATTCATACATGACCACTGGAAAAACCATAGCCTTGACTAGACGGAGCTTTGTTAGCAAAGTAATGTCTCTGCTTTTTAATATGCTTTCTAGGTTGGTCATAACTGTCCTTCAAGGAGTAAGCGTCTTTTAAATTCATGGCTGCAATCATCATCTGCAGTGATTTTGGAGCCCAGAAAAATAAAGTCAGCCACTGTTTCCCCATCTGTTTGCCATGAAGTGATGGGACCGGATGTCATCATCTTTGTTTTCTGAATGTTGAGCTTTAAGCCAACTTTTTCACTCTCCTCTTTCACTTTCATCAAGAGGCTTTTTAGTTCTTCTTCACTTTCTGCCATGAGGGTGGTGTCATCTGCATATCTGAGGTTATTGATATTTCTCCCAGCAATCTTGATTCCAGCTTGTGCTTCTTCCAGCCCAGCGTTTCTCATGATGTACTCTGCGTAGAAGTTAAATAAGCAGGGTGACAATATACAGCCTTGACGTACTCCTTTTCCTATTTGGAACCAGTCTGTTGTTCCATGTCCAGTTCTAACTGTTGCTTCCTGACTTGCATACAGGTTTCTCAAGAGGCAGGTCAGGTGGTCTGGTATTCCCATCTCTTGAAGAATTTTCCAGTTTGTTGTGATCCACACAGTCAAAAGCTTTGGCATAGTCAGTAAAGCAGAAATAGATGTTTTTCTGGAACTCTCTTGCTTTTTTGATGATCCAGCAGATGTTGGCAATTTGATCTCTGGTTCCTCTGCCTTTTCTAAAACCAGCTTGAACATCTGGAATTTCACAGTTCACATATTGCTGAAGCCTGGCTTGGAAGGTTTTGAGCATTACTTTACTAACGTGTGAAATGAGTGCAATTGTGCAGTAGTTTGAGCATTCTTTGACATTGCCTTTCTTAGCTCAGTGGTAAAGAATTTGCCTGCCAATGCAGGAGACTCAGGTTCAATCCCTGGGTTGGGAAGATCCCCGGGAAAGAAAATGGCAACCCACTCCAGTATTCTTGCCTCGGAAATCTCATGGATAGAGGAGCCTGGCAGGCTACAGTCCATGGGGTGGGTTGCAAAGGGTCAGATACAGCTTTGCAACTAAACAGCAAGAACAGAGCATTATTGTAGTTGAAGAGGCCAGCAGTTTGTCATATAATGACCCTCATGCTGATGGGATGGGAAAACTAATTGAAAAACCATCAAGAGCAACTAAAGACAGGCAGAAATTGAAGAGGGGAAATGAGCTGCAAGTTTTCCCTCAAGACTGTGTGTCAGACAGTGTAATGCTTACATCAAGTCCATTACCCCTCTGTGCTGCTTTCTATCCCAAATCATGTCCAGTCAAGGTACCAACATAGCACACGAGAGGTTGTACAGTTAAATGATGACTGATCTCTATGTCCAGAAATCCAGTAGGATACACAAAGGAGAGTATCCAGCAAGTATCTGGAAGAGTGGCCACCTGTGGACTTTATATTTTTGTCTTTGTTCCATATAATGCTTTTTATGTAAAGCTACTTTGTCTGATATTAATGCAGCCATCCCCGCTTTCATTGTCTTTGCACTATATTTACCTGGACTGTCTTAACTAATACTTCTCTCTATCATCTTATTTTAGGTGGATCCTGAATAGCATGTAGTTGGATATAGTATTTTGGTTTTTTTAATGATTTGAGATTAAAGAATCTATTATTTAAGCAGAAACTTGCATTTATTATACTAAATAGTATAATTGTTCTTATTCTGTGATCTTCATTTGCACTATTTATGCTGCCTTGCTCCTGTTGTTTCAGTCTTCTTTTGCTTTTGCTAGTTTTTCTTGTTGCCTTGTTTTGCTCCTAGTAATTTAGGAATTAGACACCCTATTTTTATTTGATTAGTAATTACTTCAAAGTAAACAGAAAGGAAACTTCTGTTTCTTCCCCAACATTAAGAATACATTAGTCATCTGCTGATTCCTCCCGAAATGAGTCACACACTTTAGTACCTCCCTTTGTTCCTACCTCCCACCATTGATTGGAATAATTTGGGCTTTTAAAACGCTTATTATTATTGTTATTTTTTTTTTACATTTCATTAAGGAACACTTCACATTTGCATTTCCTAAATGTAGCCATGTTAGCCTTGTTAAGAACAATTACTTAGACATTAATTTTTAAGTTTACAAATGGATTCAGTTTTCACCTCTTTCTTTTACAACGTGTGTCCCTTACACTTAAAATATTTATTTTTTAATTTATTGGATGTAAAATATTCCTTTTCGTGACTTTTAAAGAAGTCTATGTATCTGAATCTTTGCATAGCTGAGGATATACAATAAATGTGTTTTCTTCTGAAATAGCAGTTAATCCATAGGAAGTTTTCCTGAGGAAATAATAGCAGCATGCAGAGATGTGTATATAAGTTCATTTGTCAGTATTTTTACAAAAGCAAAAATTAGAAACTAAAAAGTGTCTGCAAGTAGACACTTGGTTGAACAAAAAATTATTTCCAGTCATTATTGGAAAATCATAACAGTTGATCATTTTGTTACCTAATTATTATGTCATTAATCTCTCTGCCTGTTATTTATGCAAGTTATAATTAAAATATAAATTGAGACTATACAAAGTAAACATTAGCATGTTTATCTGTTAACATTAATACTCTATTTAGTATCTGTTTCAGTTTTTCAACTAAATACTGGCTAAATAGATACTTATTATTGAAAATATGTTTAAAGAAATTTAATTTTAGTCTGTTTTTTCTAGTCACTCCATGGATTTTTTTGGGCAGCACAGACCAGAAGATAACCAGTCAGTTGTCAGTAGAATGCAGAAGAAATACTGGAAAACCAAACAGGTCTTCATCAAAGCAACCGGAAAGAAGGAGGATGAGCATGTGGTGGCATCTGATGCTGAACTGGATGCTAAACTGGAGGTAAGTTCTTATAAGGATTCCACGTATTGCATACAACTTGTTATTATTTGGGACTACTAGGGGGACTATGACAAGCTTTCACACTGAAGAGCTGACCTGGATACATGTACAATTTGATAATAGAATAGTTGTATCCATTTGTTCATCAGATCTTCTGGATAAGCAAGCCATAATTGTCACAAATTGTGCACTGGCGGAGCTGGAGTTCATATTAGGTAAATCATGAACTAGATAATTTCTCTGGTGCTGGTGTAATACTTTCTGTGCCATGTAGGTGAATTAAGTATATTCCTAACTGGGACCATATGCTCATTGTGTATCGTGTCATTGGTATTTTGTACTACTTTTATCTGAAGTCTATACCTCACTGACATAGTGATAATTATAGATTAACTGAAATCAAATAGTGAGTGAGGATTTTACAAGTTGGAGTTTTTGTTTCTCTTATTAAGGATGGAGTTAATTGAAGTATGCCATAATGTATTTTTGGATGTTTTTTATTTTAAATAAAAGGAATAATTAACATGAAACACCTTTAAACCTATATGTAATCTTATAGTTTTAAGTAATCAAGCTAATTAGAAGAAAGGTCTCATGTATATTAATGAAGTCTGAATTTTTTAATGCACATTTGCTAATTCCATGTGTATATCCTAATTTAGGTAACCTTTTACAAACATTTCTAGCCAGAGGCTCTGTTATGCCTGAAATATAATGATTTGTTGGGATTCTTAAAAATATAGGTCTAATAATTATAGGTCTAATAAATAAATATAGGTCTAATAAAATAGGTCTTAATTTACTAAGTAATTTTTTCTATAAAAATAAACTTTTACCACTGCCATAACAAATATGAAAATAAAAATTATTTCTATTTAACCAGATTTTACTGTTTCTGTTAAAAAGTATTCTTCTTAGGATTGAGTGACAAATTGTGGGAAAAAAAGTAAGGGACTTTATTATAAGTAATATGTTTTAGCACTAAGGGAACTCTTCACTGCCCATTCATATATTCCCATGGAAGTAGTTTTTTGTGTGTTGTTTCACATTGATAGGTAATCTGTGGGTGACATTTTATATTCAGTGTTATTTTTGTCCATTAGAGAGTTATTTGGAATCAGCCAAGAACTTTCTCCCACAATTGTATTATCTTTTTTAAGAATGAGAAATATTTTCAAGTATACATACGCAGCAAGTATGTACTTAGATTATCATGTTGTACACTTTAAATATATTACAATTTTATACCTCACTAAAACACAAAAATATTTTTGTTGTAAAAATGAAAAGCAATAGTATATATATCTTTCAAGGACCCATGGGCGGGAAATCAACCATAATTGCTTCATCATAGTGTTAATAGAACTATTATTTTTGTATTATTTTCTAATCTCCTTCCACATGGACTTACAGCAGCTTTGGCTTCCCTGGTAGCTCAGATGGTAAAGAATCTTCCTGTGATGCAGGAAACCCAAGTTTGATCCCTGGGTTGGGAAGATCCCATAAGGAAGGAAATGGCAACCCTGCTTCAGTATTCTTGCCTGGAGAATTCCATGGACAGAGGAGCCTGGTGGCTACAGTCTGTTGGGTTGCAAAGAGTCGGACACAACTGAGCAAGTTAACACACACACAAACACATATACCAAGTGCAATTCAAACATACTTAGATTTATGTGGAAAATTGATGGTCGCTCCTGCATTTAGAATTTAGTGTCTGTTATCAGTCTTCCTTTGGCATGATCAAACGTCAAAAGAAAAGCAAAACTACTATAGAGATGGGTTTCCCTGGCGGCTCAGTTGGCAAGGAACCCACCGCAATGCAGGAGACCCCTGCACTGTTTGATTCCTGGGTCGGGAAGATGCCCTGGAGAAGGCATAGGCTACCCACTCCAGTATTCTTGGGCTCCCCTGGTGGCTCAGCTGGTAACGAATCCACCTGCACTGGGGGAGACCTGGGTTCAAACCCTGGGTTGGGAAGATCCCCTGAAGAAGGGAAAGGCTACATACTCCAGTATTCTGGCCTGGAAAATTCCATGGAATAAATTCTGTATAGTCCATGGGGTCACAAAGAGTCAGACACGACTGAGCAACTTTCACTTTCACTTTCTCTGGTGGCCCAGTCAGTAAAGAATCCGCCTGCAATGCGGGAGAGACCTGGGTGTGATCCCTGTGTTGGGAAGATCCCCTGGAGGAGGGCATGGCAACCCACTCCAGTATTCTTGCCTGGAGAATCCATGCACAGAGGAGCCTGGCACGCTGTAGTCCATGGGGTCATAAAGAGTTGGACACGACTGAGCAACTAAGTTTGAAATGGGAGTCTATTAGATATTTTATTTTTTTGTTAGCTATTGGCAGCAGTTGTAATGAAGGGATTAATATTCATGGAAAATTCTAAACAAAAATAATCTGAAAGTTTGTTGTTATAACAACATTATTTAATTTTTATGGTAAATCCATTGACCTATTTTTCTTAGACCAATATTGGAGAAAAGCCAGACTCTAAGTTACTTAGTATTTTCTAAAACTATCTATACTCTTTTCATCTGTGGTAGACAGTATTTAATGTACATTTTAAAATTGCTATTTAGATAGTTTGGAGCTGAGGGGAGGACAAACTCCACAGTCATAAATTTTTATTAGCTTCCATGTATTTATCATGATTTTTTCCAACTCTAATGGGAGAAAGCTAAATGTGCTTTCTACATCTGAAATAAAACCAAAACTGAAGTATATCACAGTCAAGGAAAATAGACAATACCTATAAGAAAATGTTTTGCTTTTGAAGTGTTTTTTTATATTTTGTATTTGTTTATGGTTCTTTAAATTGTCCTAATAAAATTTATATTTCAAAGGTTTTTCACTCCATTCAAGAGACATGTACTGAACTTCTGAAGATAGTTGAGAAATATCAGCTAAGACTCAATGGTATGAAATTATAGATATCTATCCACCAACAATTCCTGCTTAAAATAAATATTCATTTGCATTTTTTGAAGATGAAAGATTTAATGTAAAAATAGTAATTTACTGAACTATTTGGGGATCGTTTCTTATGACAAAAATGAATATTTACAGTGATCTACCCTGAAATCCCCCAGCATGCTCAGTTCATCAAATCCTCTGACACAGATTGATTTTGCTGAGTTTAGTTTTCCTTCCCAGAGTCTTAAGTGGATTTTTTTTTCCATCATTTAAAAGCTCTTTCTCAACCCCTACTTGCTCTAGCAGTTCCCCTTCATTCCTCTGCTCCTTTCACAGGAAATTTTGATGTAATTTTCTGTGCACACAGCCTCTATTCCTTTTTCTTCTCCTCTGCTCACCCCAGTCAAGTTTTCATCCCCATCACTCCACCAAATCCCTCTTGTCATAGTCGTGAAGAACTTAATTCTGGGGCCAATTCTCAGTCGTTGTCACATTGTTTAACACAGTTGATTATTCCCTCCTCCTTGAGACACTCTACTCTCTTCACTTGGCTTCCAGGTACCCACATTCCTGGATTTCTTCTTAACGGCCGTTCCTTCTCAGTATCCTGTGACTGCTGGAATCTCCTTTCTTCTTCGCCTCTCCTGGTTAGAACGCAATCTTTGAGTCTCCCCTCCTGCCTTGTATGGGCTTCCCTGGTGGCTCAGACGGTAAAGTGTCTGCCTTCAGTGCAGGAGACCCGGGTTTGATCCCTGGGTTGGGAAGATCCCCTGGAGAAGGAAATGGCAACCCACTCCAGTACTCTTGTCTGGAAAATTCCGTGGGCTGAGGAGCCTGGTAGGCTACAGTCCATGGGATCACAAAGAGTCGGACACGACTGAGCGACTTCAGTTTCCTGCCTTATTTATAGTTCCCTACTGGGCATGGCCACCTCGCTGATCCTGGTTTCTTCCTTGGTCTCATCTCCTAAAACTCTGTCCTTCTGAGCCATTAATCTCCTCTACAATAGTCTATCTGCATACCTAATCCTCTTTAGGTATTTGGTCAAGTGTCCTCTTATTAGTGAGTCCTTCTCTGACTCCCATATCTGAAATATACCCCTCTTTCTCATCAATCTCTGTCTACTTAACAATAGCACTTAACAGTATTCAACATTCTGTATATTTTATCTGTTGTTTTTCTCACCACCACTAGAGTATTCTCTCCTTCAGGATAGAAATTGATGTGTGTGTTTCTGTCCCTCCTAGCCTGGAAACATTGTCCAGCATGTAGTCCATATGCTGTGCATCTTTGCTCGAAGAATGGTTTCTTTGTGCGGCAATCTAAGTTAGTCTCAAAAGTTGATAATCAAAGTTCATATATTATCCCATTAAGGCAAGAAATCCATTATAGCATGGTAATTTTTTTAGTGCCTGCCATGTGTAAAACTATGTACTTTTCCCCAGGAAACAGTTGGAGAAACAACTTTCTGTAATAAAATAAGAGACAAAGAATAGTATGTAATTGAATTCAGGATCGTGATGCAGACTTGCCTCTGAATTCTCTTGGAGTAAAAAATAACTGTATTAGAGAGATTGGTAAAGGTAGCTACTTAGATGGGAATGGAAGTAAAACTCAAAGGGTTTGGGGACTAAAGTTGAAGGGTGAGAACAGTCTGCATGACAGAAGAGTTTGTAAAGGAGAATAACAGGGTGATATACGAGCAAAGGAAGGTCCCAGTCGGATTGCTAAGGACCTTGAATATTTTACCAAGCAGTAAAATGGACCAAGAGAGTCACTGAATCAAGCAGTCACTGGACCAAGGGAGTTCTGTGATGGAAATGTGAGGAAACACTGGCCGGTTTGTGCATCCTGCATTTCGTCCTGGAATCACCAGATCATTTAGCATGCCGGTGGAGCATTTCAGGGAAGCCTGAAGACAGGGAAGCCTGGTGTGCTAAAGTCCATGGGGTCACAAAGAGTCAGACACACTGAGTGACTGAACAACAATAAAAAGAAAGTATATGATAAAATCTATATCTGCACATGTCTTTATCCTGAAATGTCCCAGTTCAGTTCAGTCGCTCAGTTGTGTCCAACTCTTTGCAACCTCGTGAACTATACCACGCCAGGCTTCCCTGTCCTTCAACATCTCCCAGAACTTGCTCAAACTCATGTGCATTGAGTTGGTGATGCCATCCAACCATTTCATCCTCTGTCATCCCTTTCTCCTCCTGCCTTCAATCTTTCCCAGCATCAGGGTCTTTTCTAATGAGTCAGCTGTTCGCATCAGGTGGCCAGAGTACTGGAGCTTCAGCATCAGTCTTTCCAATGAATATTCAGAACTGATTTCCTTTACAATTGGCTGGTTTGATCTCCTTGCAGTCCAAGGCACTCTCAAGAATCTTCTCTAACACCACAGTCAAAAGCATCAATCCTTTGGCGCTCAGCCTTCTTTATGGTCCAACTCTCACCTCCATACATGACCACTGGAAAAACCATAGCTATGACTAGACAGATCTTTGTTGGTAAAGTACTGTCTCTGCTTTTTAATATGCTGTCTAGGTTTGTCATAGTTTTCTCTTTAAGATTGTATATAACTGTGTCATTTCTTGAAGACTATTTGGTTAATAGATCTTCTGTTGAGACTAACATCGGACAATTGCATAGATTCTTCCAGCACTATAAACCTTTATGAGAATCTCTTGACTGGGGAAGGACACATAGGAGTAGGGTCTTGGTGGGTTTTGGCATCAGGTCTCAACACCAAATCAGTACAGACTCAGCTTCATCTCCTTCCCTTTCTGCACTGAGAAGGATGAGGCTCAGTTACGGTTAATGTTCAGTTGATATTTGATAAGGAGGTGGTCCATGTTTTGTGAGGCTTTTCTGGATCATGTACAAATTAATATTTTTTTCTAGTAGTTTTCATTGAGGTATATTTTATGAATTTTGTAAAGTTCTGATTCAGAGGAAATGTGTAACCGGTACATCTCTGAAGTAATCAGAATATTAACAAGAATCCTCAGATCCAGTCCCCTCTTGATCAGGCAAGCTGTTCATAAAACAGCACATGTTTCTTTCAGACGAGACTACAGATGTGTAGACGCCCTCTCCCAAATACCGCCGTGCCCTCCCAGGGACTTCCTTGTAGGCACCACTGGTGGAAGGACTAGTGAGGGGCCAGCTAGCAAGTGGGAAGCCCGAGTTCCCCTGCTGCCTCAGAGGGACGCAAGGGACTTCCCTTTCAGTTTTTAACTTCAATTTTCCCATCGGTAAACCAGAGTGGAATGAGGCAGGACACTTGTCATGTTTTTCACTCTAAGCTCACAGTCTGAGCACTTTATGGGCTCCCCTCACCTGTTGGTCTTATTGTGATGAAAAGTCATCTTCCGCTGGGTCAGTACTTCTCAAACTTTGTGGTGAAGGGTCATCGTTTTACTTTCAATCTGTTGTCAGCTGATACTTTTGAAAATACAACAAAAAATTTTTAGAAAAACAAAATTAAAGAAGACATGCACAAATATAAGCATACTTTTTGGTGATTAGAGTCAATAGATATAAGATAGTCAAACAGGTAAAAGTTTCTTAATGGGATCTTAGTGTGAGTATTTGTCACAAGCTGGTAGCAAATGGTTCACAGACCAGACCACTGGACTAGCCTGGCACTGGTCCACGGACCACATTTTGAGTAGTATTGCACTATGTGACAACTTTTAGGGTTTTAGCAACAAAATTGTGGACAACTGTGAATCTGTAATACTGAGCATAGATGATGAAGCCAGGATGGGAGACAAGAATAAGTTTAAATAGGAAACCAAATACTTTGTAAGTGCTTATGATCCTAATATGCATCTCTGCACATTTGAAAAAGTGTCATCTGTGGTTTTATCTTTCTGGAATATTTTTTTTTCATTAAAGATCAGTCTCTCTCAAAGTGAGGTCTAGGGAGTCACTGATCAGAACCATCTGGAATTCTTGTTAGAAAAAAAAAAAAAGGCAGATCCTCAGACCTGTAAAATCAAAGTCTCTGGAAACAGAGCCCAGGAATTTACATTTTAAAAACAAGTCTCTCTCCTCCTGCCCCTAATTGTTAAGTATAGAGAATTACTGCTGTGAGAATGTTAGTTGTATATGTGTGTGTTTTAAACAAATGATGAAATGAAACAATGAACTATACTGTAATTTTTCCCCTAGTTATATCGGAGGAAGAAAACGAACTAGGGCTCTTTTTAAAGTTCCAAGCAGAACGGGATACAACGCAGGCTGGCAAAATGATGGATGCCACTGGCAAGGCACTCTGTTCTTCAGCCAAGCAAAGGTTTATCATGGTTTTGCATCATCTTTAACTTTATAGTCAGTATGACAGTTTTGATGTATGTTGCTAAATTTGAATATTTTAAGGTTTCTCTTGATTCCAGTGGAAGGTTAAACGAGAAGAATTGTATATTGCAGTATATAACTGTTTTGATGCCTAACTCTTATTTTGTACTTAAATCATTACTTAAAATTTTATATTCATGGGTTGCTTAATTTCTGGAAATAGCCTTTAGGCCTGTATTTAAGTTTCTTAAGTGGTTTAGTGAAATAGAGGTACACAATGGCTAAAATTTAAGTATGTGTATATATATTTTTTTTCACTTTTTGGATACTGTACCATCTATGACTACATTGGAACATGTCTTTTTAAGCAGAGGAAATATTTTCTTCTTAATTATATACTTTACATTTATTATTTTATAACTTTATAGCATAAAGATACTTGTTACAAAGACTCCCCTGCAATTACTGAATTCAGCCAACATATTTCCTTTTTCTAGAGAAAAATAAAAACAGGCTTTATCAGACCTGTAAATGGTATTGCATAACTTAAGTGGCTTTATGCTGAAACACCACATTAGTGCAAAAGTCCATCTTTAAGGAGATAACTGAGGGACATGAAATACAAGTCCCTCCATTCACTAAGTCAGAGTCAGAAGCAGATAGAGAAACTGGGTTTGACTTATGTTTCTTAAACCTTTTGTTTTATCTTGTTCTCATCCTCAGATGCTATGGATTTTGTCCTCATTAGCTCATCTAGCATTTTATCTACTTTTCTAACACCCAGATTTTCCTTCAATTTTTCAAAAAACCCCAACTTTCTGCTTATGGGAACATGCTTTATAAATATAGGATCTCATTTACTCATGAAATTCTTTTCTAAATGGCAGATTTACTTGGCAGATTATTTATACATGGTAAACATCCCAAAATGTTGCAAAAATGATGTATTCCCTAAAAGAAGAAAAAGAAATATGAACATACCTTTTATTAACAATTCAAAGTTAGCTGTATGAGCCTTATTGCTTTCTAATTTTCTTAGGCATCTTAATAATTTCCTGTTTTTAGACTCATCTTGATAGCAAATTCTGCTTTATGGTTGTCTTTATTTTGCTTGTGGGATGTACATCCCTCTGATTTTTACCTCTCTGTCATTAGATTGGCCCTGTATACTCCCCTGTCTCGACTTCAGCAAGAAGTAGCAACATTCAGTCAAAGGGCGGTATCTGATACCTGGACGACAATTAATCGGATGGAGCGGGCTCGCACAGAATACAGAGGAGCCCTGCTGTGGATGAAAGACGTATCTCAAGAACTGGACCCAGACACCTTGAAACAAGTGGAAAAGTTCCGAAAAGTAGGAAAATGCATCCTTTTAATTTATTTTCTTGAACCTCTACAGAATAACTTAATCAAGAGCAAACGACTAGTTTTGGAAAATGTGTTATATTACAAATTCTAAAGTTGCTTAGAAATCTCCAGTTGAAGTAAATATAAAAGGTTGTCATGCACTTTTTCTTCCCCCCACTATTTGGCATAGTAGATATAACTGCCTTTCAAATGTTGCTTACCCGGGCTTTTAGGAGTGGTTTGCAGGAGCAAAATCATTCATTAAGTAGGGAAAGTACTTACATAAAAACACATGTAAAGTGATTATTAATTATAAGTGAAGGTTATCAAATTTTTCATTCTGCCACAATACGTAAGTTTGACCACAAACTTTTAAGCAACTGTGAACATATCAGTTCAGTCAGTTCAGTCGCTCAGTCATTTCTGACTCTGCGACCCCATGGACTGCAGCACGCCAGGCTTCCCTGCCCGTCACCAACTCCTGGAGCCTACTCAAACTCATGTCCATCACGTCAGTGATGCTAACTAACCATCTCATCCTCTGTCATCCCCTTCTCCTTCTGCCTTCAATCTTTCCCAGCATCAGGGTCTTTTCAGTGAGTCAGTTCTTCACATCAGGTGGCCAAAGTATTGGAGTTTCAGCTTCAGCATCAGTCCTTCCAATGAGTATTCAGGACTGACTTCCTTTAGGATGGATTGGTTGGATCTCCTTGCAGTCCAAGGGACTCTCAAGAGTCTTCTCCAACACCACAATTCAAAAGCATCAATTCTTCAGTGCTCAGCTTTCTTTATAGTCCAACTCTCACATCCATATGTGACTACTGGAAAAACCATAGCTTTGACTAGACAGGCTTTCATTGGTAAAGTAATGTCTCTGCTTTTTAATATGCTGTCTAGGTTGGTCATAAGTTTTTTTCTTCCAAGGAGCAAGTGTCTTTTAATTTCATGGCTGCAGTCACCATCTGCAGTGATTTTGGAGCCCAAGAAAATAAAGTCTCTCACTATTTGCATTGTTTCCCCATCGATTTGCCATGAAGTGATGGGACTGGATGCCATGATCTTAGTTTTCTGAATGTTGAGTTTTCAGCCAACTTTTTTACTCTTCTCTTTGAATCAAGAGGCTCTTTAGTTTGTTCTTCGCTTTCTGCCATAAGGGTGGTGTCATCTGCGTATCTGAGGCTCTTGATTATTTCTCCCAGCAATCTTGATTCCAGCTTGTGCTTCATCCAGCCTGGCATTTCACATGATGTACTCTGCATATTAGTTAAATAAGCTAAATAATCTACTTATTATAAATTGTATCCCCTGAATTTACCATATGTAAATAGTAAAATTCACTCACTCTGGGATTTCCCTGGTAGTCCAGGGGCTAAGTGTCCATGCCCTCAATGCAGGGGGCCTGGGTTCCATCCCCAGTCAGGGAAGTAGATCCCACATGTCCCAACTAAGAGTTTGCATGCTGCATGCCTGAACTAAAAGATCACACATGTCTGAACTAAAGGATCACTCATGCCATGACTAAGACCCGCTGCAGCCAAATAAATATTTTTTTAATGTACTCCATTTTATAAATATTTAAAGTAGCTGTAATAATTCATACTTATATTTAATATAGATGGAATCTTTCTACTAGCTGTTACAAGTGCTTTGCCTCATTGATTTCTCCAAGAGACATGGGCAGTAGGTGGACACATGGCCTCAGTCAACCTGTCATTCTATCCCCTTTATAATCCTTGACAGATACAATCCAAGGGAGTGCTTGCACAACACTGTGAGTGCACTGATGTCACTAAATTGTACAGTGTTTAAATGGTTAAGTGCATATTATGTGAATTTCACTTCAATTAAACAAACAAAAAGAATAAGATCCACACCTCCTATCTAGACCCAAATAGCCCTGCACACTCCGTTCCCTGGGCCCTCTGCAGCCACCTCTCATACTTACTTTCTGTGCTTAAGGAAGGAATATGCTTTACCCCATTCCTCCCCTTTCTGCAGACACCTCCCCCATACCTAGAACTTGTCTTTCCTTTTCCCTGGGTCTAGCAGGCTCTCCTCAGTGTCCTAGCATGGTCCTCTCATCCGCTCATTGTCCTTCTGTCCCAGTTCAGACATCATGCATTGAGCTCACCAATGGCTTTGCTGACATCTTACCAAAAGTCATTTCTCAGTTCTGTTTCATGTATATGCTATCTTTGTGACTTGAGATCATCTTATATATTTATTTACTTCCTTTTTTTCCTGTGCCCCCTCACTCAGGGATGGTGGCGAAGACATTGTTCACCACAGTATCCCCATTCCTTGAGCAGTGCCTGGCACATAGTAGATACCTTTTAAGTATTCGTTGAATGAATGAATGAGTACATTTAAAGTTGAATATTCACATGACTTACTGGCAAATGACTCACCTTGTGTGTAAGAAATATAAGCCTGTATTTAAGTTCATAAATACATCTGTATGATTCAGAACTATTATTAATGCTTTACAACACTTTAACTATGTCCCCTTTCCATTTATTCTACTACTGTTTCTTAGCTAAATATTATCTATCAGTAGTTTTGGATGTTTCTTTTTACTTGGAATCTGTTTTTTCTTCTTAGCTATATACTTTTTTTTCCTGTCTTTCATCACATAGTTTCTCAGCATAAAGATACCTGGTGGAAAGAATCTCCCACACTTACCAAAAATAGCCAAAATCTTTTCAATGAATCATGAAATACTATTTCAGGGAAGGAGAATCTTCTTTGTTACAATTTCATGTGTCTTCAAACATGTATCATGAACTTGTGTGGTACATTTATTTCTATATTAGAAGTATTAATAAGTTACATTTTTGTGGTTGCAGGTACAGATCCAAGTGAGAAATAGCAAAACTTCTTTTGACAAGCTAAAGATGGATGTTTGTCAGAAAGTGGATTTACTTGGAGCTAGTCGCTGCAATATGCTGTCTCATTCACTCGCTACCTACCAGGTACCCACCTGCATGGTCAGCATGTCCTTGCAGTAAAAAGATGAGTGGTGAGATTCCTTTTTAAAAGTTGTCTAAAGGGTGCAAAAAAATTGTATAATTGATCAGATTCCTTTGATTTTGTTAAACTTGACTTACTAAGGTTATGACATTCAGAATCATAGAATACTAGACTGGAAAAGATCTTAGCAATTACCTACTCCCATAGCTTCATGTTATGCCCTTTGATATCCTAGGAAGGAGAGACAGACAGACATTTAGGAGCTTGAGAGGGGTCAGGATTCAAGGCCTCTCAGCCTGGTTCACTCAGAGATGCTCCACTTTGAACTAGTTCTACACACAGTTTCATTTGAAGCAAAGATGCTATGACCCACAAGTTTAACACTTTTCTACCATTGGTGGATGAGGAAAGTGAAAATTAAATGAAACTTAAAGGAAATGGTAGTGTTGGGCTTAAAAACTTAGGTTTTCTAAGTCTTATGCTCAGTTCTGCCAAATCGCCATTCCATACCGCTGTAACCTCAGAAGTCTCATTTGTGCTTACTTCATTCCAAGTCACACATAAATAGCATACAATGAGTAAGTTAGATATTAACAGGTAACAGTTACTGATTTTATCAGTCAGTGGCAAAATACAATAAACTCTTGCATAGGAGAATATCTACCTAGTTCAGTTCAATTCTGTGGAATTTAAGAACCAAGACAAGTGACGCTTGAAAATAAAAGTGCGTGGTCATCTGTGTAGCATGATGCCAGGAACACAGCGGCTGTTGGCCCAGCTCTCCTTTATTCTCCTCCCTCACCCCCTCACTTTGAACGGGAACCTTGAAGCAGCGAGGAAAATGTTCAATTACTTGAGTTAGCTTGATAACACATTTTTTTTTTTGACAAGTCTTTCTTGAACCCTAAATGAAAGTCCAAATTTAATGGTACAAATTATTTTACTCCAATTAATAAAGGTTTATACATCCTTACCAACATAAAAGTTTACACATACACCTTGATGCAAATATGATTTTTGGTGCTTTGAGCATTTTCTCCTGGGCTCCTCGGAGGTGTGCTCACCGCCAGCGTCCTTCTGGCTGCAGTTCCTCGCTAGCTGCTCTGGTCAGGTGTCAGTGCTGTATACACACGGGCGCACATACACGCAGACACGGTGCCAGTCCTTGTGCAGAGTCACCCTTTACAGAGCTTTCGGGTTCCCCAGACCTGGACATTGATTTTAGGTCCTACTTCTTGTTATTTGACAACAACTATTTGTCTGCGATAGTGAGGGAAAGCAGCACTGAAAGGAGGAGAGGAAGCAGGACTGTCGTGTCACCTTCTCTTTCTCTACAGAGAACACTGCTTGGATTCTGGGAGAAAACAGCTCGAACGATGTCCCAGATTCATGGGACCGGTATGGGCCTTCATCCATACGACTTTGTAGCTCTCAAGGTACATTCCTTTCAGTGCTCTTTTCTTAGATATATGACACTTCATCTGGACGATAACTTTGGGACTGCTTTTTGCTAAGCCTAATTTCAAATTTACAAAACACAGGGAATCGTTTCTCTATACTCTTTCAGCTAGTCGTTTTTATGAAGTTCCCAGATACCAAATGCTGCCAGCAGCTCTAAACAAATACATGGGCGCACTGCTGGTGGGTCAGGTATTAGTAGAGTGGGGGAGAGGGGAATAAAAGAAAAAGTGAAAAGAAAATTAAATGCAAAAAGGAAAGGTAATGGAAAGGGGAACAGGTGATGGAAAGTGGTCATGTGTTTTCAAAAATGACCACATTACCTACCTGAAAATTTTAGGAGTTAAAGTCTCTTTGCTTTCCTTTTACACTTATGTCATAATCCATGGTACCATTATGCCAGTTTTGGTCATTATGTATGTGTGACTGCTGCTGAGGAGTACCAAATTAGGTCAGCTCTTTCCGTAACACCTACATGTAAAACGTACTCTTCCTGTCAGCGTTCTGTGTGTGTGGCTTATCCAGCAGAGATGCACTGTGTTAATCATTTCGTCCGTTCTAGTAGGCTACGTTTCAGTTCCTTTGAACTAATCCTTCTGCTTTATTTTCAGTAGAACTTGAAAATGTTAACTTTGCCTAAGCTGGATGTGATGTTTGTGATGGGTTCATATGCTATAACCGTGTGTTACTGGAGCTTGGTGTAGATTTTTAAGTCAGGTCCTGACATAGCATCTTCCAATCTAATAGGTTCGGAGTTTTGTTGTTGTTGTTGTTGTTGTTGTTGTTGTTGTTGTATGTGTGTTTCGGTCTTTTACTTTTCTATGTGAATGTTTTACTGGATAACATACTGTGTCTTTAGGCAACTTTCATATCCAATTTCAGCTCAGACTTGAAGTTGAAAATCTTTAGTTGTGTTTAGAGCATCACAGGGCTGGCTAGCAACACAGTGAGGTCTTCTGTGGTGTATCTTAGAGTGGTGGACGCCTGACTAGTCCACAGCGTGCGTCATGGCCACGGGCAGCCAGGATACAGAGGACGCAGGGCTCAGGTCACATTATATCAGCATACACCTCCCGCTCTTGACTTCAGAACTCTTCCTGTTTTATATTGTTCTTTAGAATTTTTATTCTCACTTTTGTTTGCACAAAGAGAGAAAAAGATTCCTCCCACTTACTTAACACTAAATTTCTTATCCTTAGCAACTACAAGACATTCCAATGAAGCTTACTGAAGACCACAAGGAAGAACGAATAGAAGACGGTTCTCTCTCTGAAAACCTCAGTAGGTAAGCAGACAAAAGTTACAGATCGTGCTGTGAAGTTCTGGATACCATTGTATTTGTTTCTTCTCTGGTTTACCAAATACTGAATACTTCTATGTCATTTTTCCAGTTAACGTTAGACATTTGCTCTGAAACTTAGCCCCTTGCCCCAGTTTTGGCATGGCAGGCAAAGTTGGTGATAGGAATATAGAACAGTTGGGTGATAACCCCAAGTTATTTAGTGTAGGAGTGTTTAGTGTAAGTATTTAGTGTAAGAGTCTGTCTCTAGTGAATCCCAGAAGGGACAGCTTGAAAAAGAAAGGTGTTGGTAGCTATGTGATGGAAGCTGGTGACAGTTTGTCCTCCAAGACAACACAGAGGGGACTGGGACTGGTTCCCTAGAAAGGGAGGCCCTTGCTGTGCTCATCCTTCATGTCGCCTGTTTCCCTTTAGTTACATGTTACCTTTGTTTTCCTTGCAGACCCACCACTTAATTGTCATTTTAACTAGATTGCACTGAGTATAATGATGATCCCCCAAATAGGCCCAAACAATGACAACACTATATTGTTGAGTGGAAAGGTGATCTGAAATATAGGCATTTCACCCTTTTCCCTAGGGGGATATCCAAACAATTTTTTTTTTTTTTTACTACCTTGGATATACAAATGTTTTAGAATATAGATTAAGTAATCAAATATATAGATATAAATTAAATGTATTAACTTAGTTACATATATTGAGACTTTATTTATTTATTTATTTTTTATATTGAGACTTTAAATTGTACATTGTTTATTAATTTAGTAACTATATTTGTTATCACATTTTATGGAAGTTTTATTCAAAATCTCCTTACACATCTTCAGCATTACGAAAGCTGCCTTTCACGTTAACTAACAGGTTCCAAATCACCTCACCCTCTCTTCTGTCCAAAATGTTTAAAACACAATCTATGTATACTGTCGTTGAAAATTTCATTCCATATCAAACTATCTATTTGTTCTGTAGGTTTATTTCTGTGGTATTTGCAAATAAATACTGTATTGCTTTTAAGTGTCTTTAAAGGCTTATTAAAGAAAAAACCCAACACTAGAGTTGTGAGTTTATTCTGCAAGAATTATGAAAAATGGTTCTGTATCTCAGGACTTTTCTGGCGATGCAGTGGCTAAGACTCGGTGCTTCCATTGCAGGGTGCATGAGTTCCATCCCTGGTGTGGGAACTAAGATCCCACATGCCGCTCGGTACAGCGAGGAAAAAAAAAGATAAAACTTTCTTTATCTCATTTTTTAAAATTATTATACCAGATGGATGATAACACTTTCCATAATTAGTTTTGGTCAAGAATGTTTTAGCCAAATGTGCCTTATTTTGTAACCATCAATTTCTTGTTCAAAATAGAGTACTCCATTTTTTTTTTTACAGTTCTTCATTCCCTGTAGTTCCCAAGTACTCTTTTTTGTAAAAATCTCTTTCTTAAAATTTTTAATTTTTTAAATAGTAAATCTTTGTTTGTTATCTGTTTTAAATACAGCAGTGTGTACGTGTCAAGAATTCTTGCCAAGAATTCTTGAGCAAAAGCCTTTTAATGCTTGAAAACTGAACTTCATACTGGATGGCTGTGGTGACAGATGTTCTCTGTGTGTAGTATTTCACACAGTGCTCACCATGCTGAACATGGTACCTGGTGCTTCAATCAATACTCAGTATATATGCATTTAAAGAATAAGAGGTGAAAGGTTATTTTTACAGTCTCTGTAGCTCGAGAAAAGATTTGTCTCAGATTTTAGGAGATTTACCAGACAACTGCCTCCTCAGTTAAAACAAAAAAAACTTTTTAAGCCACACAGAACTGTTTGTAGAGTATGAGTCCTCAGTGTATTTTAACCAAGATCTTTTCTTTTTTCTGTTTTACTTTAGGTTAGTTTTGTCAGATGAGGAAGTAAACTTGGGAAGTGAACCAGGTAAGATGGTAGATTCATTAAAATGTGAAATGCTCACATACAAACCTGAAAACAGCTTGTTGCAGCCTTTTCAGAGAGATTGTATTAATATCCATTTAATTAAAAAATGTTAAGTCGCTTTATGTCTCTGTACAAACACTTCTGAGTTCGCATTTCCCCCCAGCTTTATTGAGTGGTAATTGACATGTAACACTGTAAGTTTAAGGTGTACAATTTGGTGATTTGGTACTTGTATGTATTGCAAAATGATTTTCACCATTAGACTAGTTAACACATCCATCACCTCACATAGTTACTATATTTAATTTGGGATGTGGTGCTGGCCGTACTGTCAGCTGGGCTTGGAGGCTCCCCAGGGTCACTTTTAGGGCAGCCTGGTCAGGTGGGCCAAGGACCACGCTCCTCTGTTGGGTGGGACTGCTCACCTGCTTCCCTGCCTGGGCAGGTGGTAGGATTTGCTCTGCAGCCGCCCAGGGTCTCAGTCCAGGCTTCCTGCTTGGGTGGAACTGGAGGCTGTGCTTGGCAACGAGTTAGCTTTCAGGCAATCATAATTAGAGTGTCCAGTATCTTCTTTAGGGAATTCTGGCCTTCTTAAAGAGAGTTGCTTTTAGTGTAGATGTTCATTTCACAGGGCAGTGTGATTGTTTCAAAAATTATTCTCGTATTTAAATGTATGTTATTTTAAAATAAATATACGTTATATGTACAATCAACATATATATGAATTACTGTACCTTTGGAGCCAGAAAAATCTGGATTTGAACGCTAACATTTTTTAAAAAATGAGTCATTTATGCCTTTTCATATTTCTCTTTAGAGAAATGACTCATACACTCCTACCTGGCAGGATACTAGGTATATTTATAAACTATGTAGCACATAGTAGGTGTCCAATATTTTTTAAGCATACACATAAATACAGACCATACTGATGAAAGAAACAAAAAACTATAATAGTCATGAGCTCATATATCTAACATACCATCAAACATATGTCCCAAATGTTATCTAATTGTGCATACATAATCCTGTATCCAATTAGAGAATATTTTTTTAACCAACATAAATGAAATATAATGGGCATTGTTGTAGTTTCAACATCCACTTATAGTATTATTTTATCTTTTAAAACCTGCTGTATCAGTAGTTATATCCCCTTTTTGCTGAAGTACAGTTGATGTAATATTATATGTTATAGATACACAACAGAGAGATCACACTTTTTAAAGATTATGCTCCATTTGTAGATTGTTGGCTACATTCCCTGTGTTATACTGTTATATAAACTGTTATATAATATGCTTCCAGCTTATTTTGTACATAACAGCTTGTATCTTTTAACCTCCTATCCCGAAGTTGCCCTTCCCTCCTCCTCCTCCCCACTGGTAACCACTAGTTTGTTTTCTGTATCTGCGAGTCTGTTTCCTTTTTGTTACATTCACTAGTCTATTCTGTTTTGTAGATCCCACATATAAATGATATGCAGCACTTGCTTTCCTCTGTCTGACTTATTTCAGTTGGTATAATACCATCCAAGTCTGCCCATGTTGCTGTCCATGGCAGAAATAAACTCAAAATGACTAAAGACCTAAATGTAAGGCTAGAAACCACGAAACTCCTAGACAACCTGTGTAGAACACTTGTTGACATAAATAGTAAGATTTTCTTTTGGATCTTTCTCCTGAATCAAAGGAGATAAAAGCAAAAATAAACAAATGGGACCTAAGTAAACTTAAAAGTTTTTGCACACACAGCAAAGGAAACCATTGACAAAATCAAAAGACAGCCTGTGGAATGGGACAAAAATTGGCAAATGATATGACCTATGAGAAATTATTATCCAAAATATATAAACAGCTCATACAACTCAAGATCAAAAAGACAACCTGATTAAAAAATGGGCAGACGACCTGAACATACATCTTTCCAAAGACATACAGATGGCCAACCGGAACATGAAAATACGCTCAACACCATTAATCATCAGAGAAATGCAAATTAAAACTATGAGGGACTTCCCTGGTGATCCAGCGTCTAAGACTTTCTGCTCCCAATGCAGGGGGCTTGGTTTCACTATTGGGTCAGGGAACTATACCCCACATGCAACAACTAAAGATTCCACGTGCTGCAGTGAAGATTGACAGTCATGTGTGCACCAGCTAAGGCCTTGAAACAGCCAAATAACTGTTTAAAAATAAATGCAACTACTATGAGATATCATCTCACACCTGTCAGAATGGCTGTCACCACAAAGACTACAAATAATAAATACCTGTGAAAATGTGTAGCAAAGGGAACCTTCTTACACTGCCAGTGGGAATGTAAATTGGTGCAGGCACAATGAAAACCAGTATAGAGGTTTCTCAAAAACTAAAAATAAAATTACCATATGAGCAAGCAGTTCCACTCATGGGTATATATATCCGAAAAAAATCCCCAAAACAATAATTGGAAAAGATACATGAATCCCATTGTTCATAGCAATAAGTGTCCATCAACAGATGAAAATAGAGAAAGAATATGTGGTGTGCATATAGGAGTACTATTCAGTCATAAGAAAGAAAATTTGCTATTTCCAGCAACATGGATGAACTAAGTGAAATAGGTCAGAGAAAGACGAATACTATATAATGTCGCTTATATGAGGACTCTAAAAACTAAAACAAACTATTGAACATAACAACAACAAAAAACCCAGAATTACTGATATAGAGAAAACTAGTAGTTACCATCAGGGACAAGGAGGGGAGGAGGGACAAAATAGGGCTAAGGGATTAAGAGATACAAACAATTACGTATAAAATAAACTACAGGGAATATAGTCAGTATTTTATAATGATTATAAGTGGAGCATAAGCAAAAAATTGCATATCACTATGTTGTACACTTGTTACTTATACTGAGGTATAATTGACATATAACTATATTAGTTTCAGGTGTACAACATGGTTTGCTATATGTATATATTACAAAATGATCACCACAATAAGTCTAGTTAATATCCATCCTCATACACAGTTACCATTTTTTTCTTGTGATGGAAACTTTTAAGATTTATTCTCTTAGCAGCTTTCAAATATGCAGTATTTGAAAGTATTACTAACTGTATAAGCTGGGTTTAGAAAAGGAAGAGGAACAAGAGACCAAATTTCCAGCATTCACTGGATCATAGAGAAAGCAAGGGGATTCCAGCAAAACACCTACATCTGCTCCATTGACTATGCAGAAGCCTTTGACTGTCTATATTAACAAAGTGTGGAAAATGCTTAGAGAGATGGGAATACCAGACTACCTTCCCTGTCTCTGAGAAACCTGTATGCAGGTCAAGAAGCAAGAATTGGAACCGGACGTGGAATAAAGGACTGGTTCAGAATTGGGAAAGGAGTACATCACCCTGCTTATTTAACTTATATGCAGAGTACATCATGCAAAATGCTGGGCTGGATGCAGCACAAGCTGGAATGAAGATTGCCAGGAGAAAGATCAACAACCTCAGATGATACCACTCTAATGGCATAAAGTGAAGAGGAACTAAAAAGCCTCTGGATGCGGGTGAAAGAGAAGAGTGAAAAAGGTGGCTTAAAATTCAGCATCAGAAAACTAAGATCATGGCATCCAGTCCCATCATTTCATGGCAAATAGAAGGGGAGAAAATGGAAGCCGTGACAGATTTTCTTTTCTTGGGCTCCAAAATCACTGCACACAGTGACTGCAGCCTTGAAATTAAAAGATGCTTGCTACTTGGGAGGACAGCTGTGACAGACCTAGACAGCATATTAAAAAGCAAAGACATCCCTTTGCTGACAAAGATCCATATTGTTAAAGCTATCATTTTTCCAGTAGTCACATACAGATGTGAGAGTTGGACCATAAAGAAGGTGACCACCAAAGAATTGATGCTTTCTAACTGTGGTGCTGGAGGAGACTCTTGATTGAGAGTCCCTTGTATTGTAAGGAGATCAAACCAGTCAATCCTAAAGGAAATAAATCCTGAATATTCTTTGGAAGGACTGGTGCTGAAACTGAAGCTCCAATACTTTGGCCACCTGATGTGAAGAGCCAACTCATCAGAAAAGACCCTTGTGCTGGGTATGATTTTATGCAAAAGAAGAGGGTGGCAGAGGATGAGATGGTTATAAATAGCATCACTGACTCAATAGACATGAATCTGAGCAAACTTAGGGAGATAGTGAAGGACAGGGAAACCTGATCTGCAGCAGTCCTTGGAGTTGCAAAGAGTCTGACACTTGGCTATTGAACAGTAGTAACAAAGTACTAACTATAATCAACATTCTGTACATTACATCCCCATGACTTACTTATTTTATAATTGATAGTTTGTACTTTTAACTTCCTTCAGACACTTGGCCACTGAACAGTAGTAACAAAGTAGTAACTATAGTCAACATTCTGTACATTACATCGCCATGACTTGTTTATTTTATAATTGATAGTTTGTGCTTTTTAACTTCCTTCACTCATTGTGCCCCCACCTCAGCCTTTGGCAACCACCACTGTTCTCTAAATCTATGAGCTCAGGTATCGTTTGTTCTTTATACACCACGTATAAGTGAGATGGTACAGTATGTGTCTTTTTCTGACCCATTTCACTTAGCATAATGCCTTCACTATCCATCCATGTTGTCATAAATGTTAAGATTTTATTCTTTTTATGGCTGAATAATGTTCCATTGCGTACATGAACCACATTTTCTTTTTTCACCCATTGATGGACACTTAGTTTCTTTCAGTGTCTTGGCTATTGTAAATAATGCTGCAGTGAATGGGGGGTCATATATCCTTTTGAAATAGTGTTTTTGTTTTTATTTTTTGGATAAGTACTCAGAAGTGGCATTGTTGGATCATATGGTAGTTCTATTTTTAGTTTTTTTGAGGAACCTCCATATGTTTTCCATAGCCACTGTGCCAATTACATGGAATGTGAAAAGTTTTAAGAGGGCATGGATATAACAGAGGACCTGAATATTTGTGGATATTATAAAATTATTTGTTATATTTATACATATGTAATTTTTATCTATAGATCTTTAAATTTTACATATATGGATTATAATCTGATTTGGTCAGCTGAACAGTTGGGTTTAAATTATTATAAACTACTATAGTAAATAAGCGTGCTAAATTTTTTCTTCTTCTACTTAATCTTTCATGTGCTTTTGTTTCAGCAACTGAAGATCATAAGGAAAAACATTCTCGAATAAAAGAATTTGTAGCACCTCAGTTTTCTGACTCTGAAAATGGTATATTATAATTTCACTATATACATAGATAATTTATTATTTAAAATTCTTTAGTTTTTATTTATATATTCATTTTCATAACATGAAAATCTGATAGGTCTTTACACAGGATTGCAGTCCTGCACTTTTACTTCATAGCATGTCATAGTGGAAAATTGTTTATTCTGTATGTTTCGGCCCTGTGGGATGCATCTGTATCTGTGAGGACATGCAGACTATTGTTTATCTTACTGTCTCATGTATCTCTACCACCTATCAGTGTAGGCACTCAGTGAATACTACGCTGAACATTTCTTCCAAGCAATTATGTTGCATACGTTTACTCCCAGTTTCTTATTTGTCTTTTGACTATTCTTATAGTTTTTTGCCATGAAAAAATTTTAAACATTTTATATAGGTCAAATTTGTTAATCTTTTGTTTTATTGGATCTGGATTTATGTCCTATGCAAAGCCCAGGTTGCTGCTGCTGCTGCTAAGTCGCTTCAGTCATGTCAGACTCTGTGCGACCCCACAGACGGCAGCCCATCAGGCTCCCCCGTCCCTGGGATTCTCCAGGGAAGAACACTGGAGTGGGGTGCCATTGTGAGGAGTTCATTTATGCTTTCTGCTGCTACTGCTACTGCTTTTCTACTAGTATTTATATAGTTGGTTTTTTTTTAACGTTTAGATCTCCAATTCATTTGGAGTTTATTCACGTAAATGGTATTGGAACAATGGATTGAATGTTATATTTTTCCAAATGGCTATCCTTTATTTTTTTAAATGCCATCTTTGCCCCAGTAATTTGAGATTAACTTCCACTCATATGCTAGATTTCTATATGTAATTGAGTCTATTTCTAAACTTCCTTTATAGCTTATAGATGTGTCAATGCACCATTGCCACATTTTTTATTTAAAGACTTATTGTCTAGCTCTGTAAGAAAGTTTCATTGATACTTTGTGATCACATTAAATCTGAAAACTGACAGGTTGATGATGTCAAACAAGGGAAATCTTTCTGTTTAAGTTTACTTGTATAGCTTTCATATATAGTCTTTTTATGTAGGTTTTGAACATTTCTAGTGAAGATCATCTGTGAATATTCTCTTTTATTGTGATTATAAATGACATTTTCTTTCCATTTCATCTTTAATTGGTTACTATTTTGTGTATGTAAGTGCTATTGATTTTTGCATATTAGTTTTGTATCCTGCTACCTTGCTAAATTTGTTTATACTTTGAGTTAGTTTTATGAGTGATTTTCTGGAACTTTCCAGTTAAACCATCATGTCTTCTACAAACACAGATAGTCTAGTTTTTTCTTTAACAACTCCTGTGACTGTAATTAATTTCTTTTTTAAAATTGAATTGGTTTCTACCTCCACAACAATGTGAAATAACAGCAAGCATTTCCTGATCTTGGTGTCAGTGCCTGTTTCTGAATTAAGATGCTAGCTTTTAGACTGAGGTATATATTTTATAATGTTAAGTATCCACACATTACTGTTTTCTCAAGAGATTTTATTAGGAATGGTTGCATACCCACTCCTTGTTGAATTTTGCCAACAGCATTTTCAGCATCTATACCAGTGATTATTTGATGTTTGCTCTTAAATACATTAAGATGGTGAGCTATATTAATAGGATTCCAGTTATAAATCCAGCTTTGTCATCATGCATTGTCTGTTGATATTTTATTTACTATGTTTATGTTGATATTAATTTCCCTGTGAAAATATCTCAGCCTGTGATTTTCTTTAGTTTTCTTCTTTGTGGAAATTGATCAGTTTAACCTTTTTACCTGTCCTGGGACCAATTTTAGTAAGTTATATTGTTCTCAGAGATTATTCATTTTGCCTGGGTTTTCAGATTTATTTGCATAGGGTTGTACAAAGTCTCTTTTGATTTTTTTTAACAGTTTTATTGGGATATAATTTAAATACCATAAGATTCACCCATTGTAAGTGTAAAATTCAGTGGCTTTTAGTGTATTTATAGAGCTGGGCAGCCATCGCAGTTGAGAATTAGAATATTTCCATTGCCCTCCAAATTCTCTCTTGCTTGTTCGCAATTATTCCCTGGCCCCCTCCCTGACTCTCACCAGACTAGAGCAAGTTTTCATCTTGGTGAACTGAGAAAGGGGGGGGGGGGAAGGAATGGTTCTTAGTTCAAATACCATAGTCTTTCATTCTTTCTGAACTGTAATAGATTTTCTTGTGTAAATGTTTCTTCATTTGAAGTATGTCCTTGGAAAATTTCCAGAGATTTTAAAATAATTTTCACCAGTTACTTAAAAACTGATATGCCGGTCCCTAGACCTCATCATTCTGTCATGCCAGAAGCCTCTTTGATTTTTATTGATAAATATAGTCATTTTTCTATTAATTATTATTTAAATACCCCGTGATTATGATATGAAATGTCTTCTTTATCACTGTTCTTCAGAAATTACATTCACCTTTCAACCAGGAGTTGTTTAAAAGAAGGTATTAAGAACGTGCAGGCAGAAGAGCCCTTTAGTTTCTGGTTTCATTAAAAAATGGTCTCATTTTTTTCCCTTAGTCAAACTTTATTCAAGGTACTAATTTAGTAAGTCTTTGTTTCATACATAAATATAGGAGTCACAAGACCAAATACAGTTGATACTTGAACTCAGTGGGGGTTCTGGGCCCCCATCCTCCGACAGTTGAAAGACCTGCCTATAATCAATTGTGGTTGTTGCTGAGTTGCTAAGTCATGTCTGACTCTTTTGTGACCCCATGGACTGTGGCCCGCCAGGCTCCACTGTCCATGAGATTTCCCAAGCAAGAATACTGGAGTAGGTTTCCATTCCCTTCTCCAAGAATTGTCTCATTTTATTTCATTATAATCAGAGCATGTTGTTTGTAATATTTCTATTTTAAGAAACTTATTTGTGTGTGTGCCTTAGTTACTAATTTCCATGAATTTTCAGTTTGTGCTTCAAAAGAAGGTATATTTTAATTAGGGTTTGTATATATTCAAAAACAACCACAGTAGAACCTCCCCGGCAGTCTAGTGGTTAAAACTTTGTATGCCCAGTGCAAGGGGTGCAGGTCTGATCCCTGGTTGGAGAACTAAGATCTCACATGCCTGGGGGAAAAAAAGAACTACTTGTTGATTATGTTGTTTAGATATTTTATGTCTTTACTTCTGTCCTCTTGGCCTGTTTTTTAACTTGGTATATTATAGTCTCCTATTATTAGCTTCTGTTTTTCCTCACGTTTCCTGTAGTTTCTGTCTTACACAGGTGGTTGCTTAGTTATTTTATACATAAATATTTATAGCTATTAATTTCATTGTGAAATGTCATTTTGATCTTTCAGTTCAGTCGCTCAGTTATGTCCAACTCTTTGAGACCCCATGGACTGCAGCACACCAGGCTTCCCTATCCATCACCAACTCCCAGAGCTTGCTCAAACTCATATCCATCGAGTCGGTGATGCCACCCAACCATCTCATCCTCTTTTGTCCCCTTCTCCTTCTGCCTTCAATTTTATCCAGCATCAGGATCTTTTCAGTCAGTCAGTTCTTCACATCAGGTGGCCAAACTATTGGAGCTTCAGCATCAGTCCTTCCAGTGAATATTCAGGACTGATATCCTTTACAATTGACTGGTTTGATCTCCTTGTAATCCGAGGTACTCTCAAGAGTCTTCTCCAGCACCACAGTTCAAAAGCATCAGTTCTTCACCGCTCCGCTTTCTTTATAGTCCAACTCTCATATCCATATGACTACTGGAAAAACAATAGCTTTGACAAATGGACCTTTGTCAGCAAAGTAATATCTCTGCTTTTTAATATGCTATCTAGGTTGGTCATAGCTTTTCTTCCAAGGAGTAAGCATCTTTTAATTGCCTGGCTGTAGTCACCATCTGCAGTGATTTTGGAGTCCAGGGAAATAAAGTCTGTCACTGTTTCCATTGTTTCCCCATCTATTTATCAGGAAGTGATAGGACCAGATGCCATGATCTTTGTTTTTTGAATGTTGAATTTTAAGCGAGCTTTTTCACTCTCCTCTTTCACTTTCATCAAGAGGCTGTTTAGTTCCTCTTCACTTTCTGCCATAAGGGTGGTGTCATCTACATATCTGAGGATATTGATATTTCTCCTGGCAGTCTTGATTCCAGCTTGTGCTCATTTTTCATGATGTACTCTGCATATAAGTTAAATAAGCAGGGTGACAATATACAGCCTTGACATACTCCCTCACCAATTTGGAACCAGTCTGTTGTTCCACATCTGGTTCTAACTATTGCTTCTTGACCTGCATACAGATTTCTCAGGAGGCAGGTAATGTGGTCTGATATTCCCATTTCTTTAAGAATTTTCCACAAATTTCTTGAAGAATTCTTAAAGAATTTAAGAATTTTGATACGTAGCCTACCTAATTAGAAATTATCTTCACATAAACTTCTAATCACTTTGTTAAAATTATGTTAATAAAATATGAGAATGAAACAGACTTGATTTGCCATATATCCTACTCTTATTTCCTTGAAAAGATAAAAGCCATTTTGTTTTTATGTTCACTCAACAGTTGCAAAAGATTTGCCAGTAGATTCATTGGAAGATGATTTTGAGAAGGAATTCTCGTTTCTGAATAGCCTCCTAAGTCCTGGTTGTTGGAGTGCTGGTGAATCTTCCCAGGAATGCCAGGCTGTCTTTGGAAGCCCCAAAGCTGGTCTCACATGCCAGGAGCCTTCTGGGGGCTCTGAGCCTCTTGCTCACTCCGCAGGATTCCTCCCTTCACAGCTCTTTGACCTTGGCCTTCATGCTGCTGGAGCTTTCAACAGTAAGTGTCTGTGCATCATTTGGACACCCCTGAATTGCTGTGTATTTGTGAAGCAAAGCTAGGTACATGTGGATGCTGAAATCAACAAGGACACTAAGTTAGCTTCAGTACTGCTGCTGCTGCTGCTAAGCCCCTTCAGTCGTGTCTGAGTCTGTGCAGCCCCATAGATAGCAGCCCACCAGGCTCCACTGTCCCTGGGATTCTCCAGGCAAAAACACTGAAGTGGGTTGCCATTTCCTTCTCCAATGCATGAAAGTGAAAAGTGAAAGTGAAGTCGCTCAGTCGTGTCCGACTCTTCAGCGACCCCATGGACTGCAGCCTACCAGGCTCCTCCGTCCATGGGATTTTCCAGGCAAGAGTACTGGAGTGGGTTGCCACTGCCTTCTCCATCATTACTGCTAGATAAAATCTTCAGTCATACCAGTCAACAAGAAAAACAACAGATATCACTGGAGTCTGTCAAGGAGAGTGAAACAAAGGCTGTTTTCCTGCCACCTCCCGTAAGCCCCATATTTTCTTCATTGACTCTCCCAGGTATCTTCTCTATGTAGAAAACTGTGTCTTGTTTAAAATTCTTGATCTGCTAAGTTATCCCTGCCTAGGGCAGGTGACACTGTTTCTTCCACCTAGCAAAACTTGATGCGTTCTCTTCCTGTGAGCTCAGAGATGACACAAGAAAAGGGAACAACTCCAGAGCTGGTTCCATGACAGCCTTCCGGGCAAGGTGACGGGAGTGCAGGGCTGTGTGGAAAGCTGGGAGCAGGAAAGGGCCACCTGCTTTGTTTACATGTCAGGGAGTCTCTCCACTCACCTGCTGTTCCACCATTCTGTGTCCAGCTCGACGCCTTAGGAATCATATTGTTCCCCACTTCCATAATGGTTCCTAAGTCCTATCAATTACCTTTCTAAGATGTGTCTCAAATATCCCACTGCTCTTCCATTTAGAACCTCATTAGGTTTCCTGCGTTACTGTGACTCCACCTAACAGGTCTCCCAAACCCTAATTATATTATGGAATATTACCCTGATACAAAGATTGGAGGAGTTTTATTAGATATTTTCCCCCTGTTTTTCTGTTGCTACTTCCCATTTGATTAACAATGTGTTATTCATTATTTCTCTCCCCAGGCTGGGCCTCCCATGGTGGATTAGAATTTCCTCTTTCACACATTGATAACCAGCCAGTGCCTTCACAGAGTCCAAAGAAATTAACAAAATGTAAGTTACTTATTTACATTATCTGCCATCATAATAAGTCAAATTCAAGTAAATTTAAAAAAGAATCATTTTATAGCCTTTGCCTCATATTGTCCAGAAAATTATTTTGTTAATAATGAATTAAAATGAAAGCTGTCTTTGGCTGTCCCTCACTGTGGAAAGTAATGACTAGACTTTGTGGGTTTGCCATGGTAAACTGTATCCTCTACTTCAGTCCTCTGTGTTTTGTGTTAAAGTTTATTGATAATGGATAATACCATTAGAATAGAACATGTTCTTTGTGCACAAGATGCCTGTTGACAGAGAATGCACTCAGGCTTGTAGCATAGGACCTGGGTACATAGTAATTGCTAACATATATTGAGTACTTACTGTATTTTGTCTGCAGAGCTGGTTCATGTTGTAATTACCATGTAGGATATACGTAAAAAATAGACCCATTCCCTGTCTTACAGGATCTTATACGTACTAATCCTAGCCACTGACGTTGACTTAGCTTTTTAACTGGACAGAATTTCAGACACACAGAAATATTTCATAAATGAAAATGGCACAAAGAACATCATGCAGATTTCCCTATTGTTAGCATTTTATCCCATTTGCTTTATACAGGCGTGTGTGTAATGCATGTGTTGTTTTATCTGAACCACTTGTGGGTAAGTTACATGCACCATGACCCTTTCCTCCTAAACGCTGCAGCTTGTGTTTCCTGAGAACAGGTATATTCTCTTGCACAACCACAACATGGTTGTAATGTCAGGAAATGTTAACACACTTTTCTATAATCTACTAAGTATTTGTATCTTGTGTTTGAGTTGACCCAGTAATGTCCTTTATAGCACTGTCCTGAGTCTGCCTGGCAGGCCAGGGGGCGGGGGGAGTCTGTGGTCGTGTGCTGTATTCAATTGCCATATTTCATTAGACTCTTAATCTGAAATGTTTCCACAACTTCTGACTTTTGGGACATGGGCATCTGAGAAGAGTATCGTCCCTCTGCTCCACTGTTGTTTTTAATAGAAGGCTCCTTATGCAGTTTGATTTGAGGTCTCCTTGTAATTAAATTTAGGTTGTTAGTTTTCCTGAATATCTAGTCAGGTTGTCCTGACTGGAGTACACATAGGTGCTGTTCCTTTTTCGGCGTTTCACAGCTCGGAGCTGCCCCTCTCTGCCTTAGGGGTGTTACGTTGGCCACTCACCCAGGGTGTTGCCCAGGTTCTCTGCTATATGATCACTGTTTTGTTCTGTCCTCCCTGACAATTACTGAGAAGTCTGTGGGAAGACACTGTGAAACCTTGTACACGTCCTGCTCTTTTCTCTTTGTCAGAATTTCCACTTGGGTTTAGCATCCATTTTTGCTTTTTGTCTGATTCAGCCTGTCCTGTTACAGGTGAAAAGTGATGATTTTCCAACCCTAGAACTCTCTCCACACTTTTTTTTAAATTGTAGTAAAAACACAGAACAAAATCTAGCATCCTAGCCATTTTTAAGTGTATGGTTCAGTAGAGTATATGCACATTGCTGTGAAAAATGTGAAACTTTGTACCCATTAAACAGTAACTTCCTATTCTCTCTTCCCAGCCCCTGGTAACCACCATTTTACTTTGTTTCTATGAATCTGACTACCTTGCACACCTCATATAAACAGAGTCCTGCCAGTACTTGTCTTCTTGTACCTGGCTAATTTCACTTAGCATAATGTCCTCAGAGTTCATCCATGTTGAGTATGTGACAGGATTTCCTTCCTTTTTAAAGCTGAATAATATTTCATTGTATGGATATACCACATTTTGTTTATCTACTCATCCGTTAATCACATTTTTTTAAACAGCTTTATTGACATATATCGGAGAAGGAAATGGCAACCCACTCCAGTGTTCTTGCCTGGAGAATCCCAGGGACGGGAGAGCCTGGTAGCCTGCCGTCTATGGGGTTGCAGAGTCAGACACGACTGAAGTGACTTAGCAGCAGCGTTGACATAAAATTCACATGCCATACAACTGGCTTCTTCCACCTAAGATCATGGCATCTGGTCCCATCACTTCATGGCAAATAGATGGGGAAACAGTGGCTGACTATTTTTCTGGGCTCCAAAATCACTGCATATGGTGACTGCAGCCATGAAATTAAGACACTTAACTCCTTGAAAGGAAAGTTATGACCAACCTAGACAGCATATTAAAAAGCAGAGACATTAATTTGCCAACAAAGGTCCGTCTAGTCAAGGCTATGGTTTTTCCAGTGGTCATGTATGGATGTGAGAGTTGGACTGTGAAGAAAGCTGAGCGCCAAAGAATTGATGCTTTTGAACCGTGGTATTGGAGAAGACTCCTGAGAGTCCCTTGGACTGCAAGGAGATCCAACCAGTCCATTCTAAGGGAGATCAGTCCTGGGTGTTCATTGAAAGGACTGATGTTGAAGCTGAACCTCCAGTACTTTGGCCACCTGATGCGAAGAGCTGACTCATTTGAAAAGACCCTGATGCTGGGAGGGATTGAGGGCAGGAGGAGAAGGGGACGACCGAGGATGAGATGGCTGGATGACATCACCGGCTCAATGGACATGAGCTTGAGTGAACTCTGGGAGTTGATGATGGACAGGGAGGCCTGGCGTGCTGCGATTCATGGGGTCGCAAAGAGTCAGACATGACTGAGCGACTAAACTGCCTGACTGACCTGCCCAATGCTGTGTGTGCTTAGTCACTCAGTTGTGTCTGGCTCTTTGTGACCCCATGGACTGTAGCCTTCCAGGCTCCTCTGTCCATGGGGATTCTCTAGGCAAGAATACTCGAGTGGGTTGCCATGTCCTCCAGGGGGATCTTCCCAACCCAGGGATTGAACCCAGGTCTCCTGAATTGCAGGCAGATTCTTTACCATCTGAGCCACCAGGGAAACCCAAGAACACTAGAGTGAGTGGCCTATCCCTTCTGCTGTAAGCAGAAAACTATCTTTTATTCCCTATTTACATATGTATTCACTGTCAGAATGGATTCATACTTTTTCTGTGGTTTATAATCACTACTGTACTTAATCATTTTGGTTCTCAAACTGTCCCCATGTTGACCAGTGGGAGCACTTTCAGGCTGACATCTAAATCTTTGTAGTATCAATATTTTAAAATTTTGAAACCATTTAGACCTACAAAAAAAGCTTGCAAAAATACTACCAAATATTCTCATATTTTCCCACCTAGATTTCAAAAAATGTTACCATGTTTGCCTTATTCTGTGTGTGTGGTATATGTAATTTCTTGTGAACTGAAATTATTCTGAGACTTAAGAAGCAGACATAATGCCCTTCACCCCTAAAAACGTTAGCATCTGTTTCCTAAAAAGGACATCTTTTTACATAATCACAATTTAGTGATAAAAATTGGAAATTAAACATTACCTTACTACTCTTATCCAATCTGTAGATCTTATTCAGATTCTTTCAGTTGTTATAAAAAGAGTAGTGTTATAAATTATATAATGTATTTTATAACAAGAGAAAATGATTATTTTCCTAGACCAATCCAGGATCCAATCCAGGATCACACTGTGTTTGTTGTCACGTCTCTTTAGCCTCTTAATCTGGGACAGTTCCTCAATCTTTGCCTTCCATTGTTGTGGCTGTGTGTGTGTGTGTGTGTGGTTTATTTTGTAGAATATTCCTCGAGTTGAGTCTATCTGACGCTGTCTCATAGACTCGGGTTATGCATTTTGTCAGGACTAGCAGCACAGGAACGACGTTGTGTGTTCTTAGCAAACCACACCAGGGGGCACACAGTGCCTCTTTTGCCCCGTTGCTTACGATGTTATTAACTTCAGTCACTTGGTTAAGGTGGTGTCTGCCAGGTTTATTCACTATCCAATTACTATTCTATTTTTTCCTTTGTGATGAATAATTATCATGTGGAATAATATTTTGAAACTGTGAGAATGGGTTGTTCCTGATGATCAAAGTTTCACCCACTAACGCAGCATTCCTTGATAATTGCTGCATGAAACCTGTTACTGTGGTTGAAACGTCTGTTACTATGGTTGTTGCCAGATGATAGTTCTGTTTCGTCATTCCTTCTGCGTTTACTAGCTGGCGTTCTACTGTACAGAAAAGCTTTGTCTTGTCCTCACTTTTACTTACTTGTTGATATGTATCATTGTGGACTCATGCAATCCTATTTTATTCTTCCTAATACTTTGGGATAAATCAGTTGGGGAATCTGTCAATTCCAAGCAAATCACAGATTCACAGCAGCCAATTCTGAACACAGACACCCTTAGGGATTCAGTCTTCTGAATTTAGTCTTCTCTTTTTCAACTCACTAAAATTTAATTGTGTTTAATCATTTAAAAAGTGAGTAAATTTCACCGCTGAACACAGAAAAGCTGAGATACTGGGAGCACTGCTATTTGGCTGTAATCCTTGAGGCTTAGTGGGGGGAAAATAGAGAGGAAAAGCTTTCAGCAAAAAGCGACAACAAAATTAAGCCTTAGAATTTTAATAAAATTCTTAACAATTTTAAAATTCACTCATTAAGTACCCCCCACTTCATTAGTCATTAGTGAAGTGAAGTGAGTCGCTCAGTCATGTCTGACTCTTTGCAACCCAATGGAATTCTCCAGGCCAGAATACTGGAGTGGGTAGCCATTCCCTTCTCCAGGGGATCTTCTCAACCCAGGGATTGAACCCAGGTCTCCCACATTGCAGGTGAGTTCTTTACTAGCTGATCCACCTTAAGGAAATGCAAACTAAAACCAAAAATGCAATAATACCATCACCCACCTATCAGAACAGCTTAAATAAAAACTGAAAACCGCTCATGCTAACAAGGATATGGAAGAGCTTGGACACTGCTTGTGGGAGTGTAAATTATTATTACCATTTGGAAAACTGGCAGTTTCTGCTAAAACTGAAATACACGCACCACAAGATGCATGTACCTTTCCACTCCAAGTACATTTCCAACAGAAGTGCATTCACCTGTTGACTGAAATGGATGCAAAAGGATGTTTTGACAGCACTGTTGCTAATAGCCCCAAATGGTATTTATTTTATCTGGGATGCTGGGTGAGGGGTTGGGTAAGGGTGGTGTGAGTAGTGCCTGGAAGGGTGCCAGCTTCTAAGGAGTGGTCATGCTCTGTTTCTTGATGTTGGTATTTTTATGGTTGCTTTTACTGTATGAAAATTCGTTATTTAGGCTCTTTTCCTCTATACATGTGTGCATGCTAAGTCGCTGTGGTCATGTCTGACTCTGTGCCACCCACAGCCCAGCAGGCTCCTCTGTCCAAGGGATTCTCCAGGCAAGAATACTGGAGTGGGTTGCCGTGCCCTCCTCCAGGGGATCTTCCCAACCTAGGGAATCGAACCCACGTCTCTTATGCCTCCTGCCCTGGCAGGTGGATTCTTTACCGCTAGTGCCGCCTGACTCACTCATTCACCCTCTAGTTGTTGTCCTCTTAAGAATCTCTGTAGGCAAGAAAAGTGCCCAAGGAAAGCCCCCATGAAAATAACGTAATTAAGACCTTCATTTCCCATTGTGAGAGATAAATGTAAAACCATGCCACATTTGTAGAATGCTGTACGATTTTCGTATGCTCATCAGAACCTCTCAACAGCTGTTTGAGGGAGTTTAGGTGTTAATGAAACGATCACATATCCTGCTTGACACTGTTCTTCAAGTTTAATTGTTAATAGCCTCCCCCCACCCCACCCCACTTCCTCTCAAGTATCCTGGTTTAATAATAAATTATATGATCTTTACAAATGAAGCAAGGGCGCCAGTCTATGTCTGACGCAGGATACAGCATGCTTGGGGCTGGTGCATGGGGATGACCCACAGAGATGTTATGGGGAGGGAGGTGGAAGGGGGGTTCATGTTTGGGAACACATGTAAGAATGAAAGATTTTAAAATTAAAAAAATAAAAAACTAAAGAAAAAAAAAAAAGGAAAGAAAACCAATGGGAACTACGTCCAGGAAAACTATAGAACTAGAGGGAGTGGAAAACTCTCTCAATGCATCTGTAGTCAAACTCACTCAACCCCAAAACCAGTGCAAAAACACTAGATTGAAAAGTACTTGGACCACAGGTGAAGCGGACCCATTTATCAACTTTGAAGCATCAGCTAGAGAGGCAAAACCCATCTGGGGTGCTAGCCAGGTACAGAGACACTGGCAAGAGCCGCTTTTGCAGTTTTAGGCTGCCTTGCTAATTCAGGTGCTGGCAGGCAGCATTTTAAAATACTCTTTCTAACCTGTTAATGCAAGTGGGTGTACCCTGCTGAGAGCTTGCTCACCCCTGACTTTGGCTGGCCCCCACAGCCATCTAAGCAATGACCCCGCACACCAATGTGGCCGCAGTGGAGGGTAGACATGGAAGCTAGTCTGAGGGCAAGCTCCATCCACTAGCATGCTGCAACTTTAGCCATGGCCCCATCACAACAGGAGGGAATATTATCCAGCCTTAGAAAAGGAAGAAATCTTTCTATTTACAACATGAATGGACCTTGAATATATTATAGTAAATGAAATAAGTCAGCTGGAGAAAGAAAAATACTCTATGATTTCACTCATATGTGGAACCTACAAAAATAAAACAAATGAACAAACAAAATAAAACTAACTTGTAGATACAGAGGTCAGATTAGTGGTTGCCAGAGGGAAGGGGGTTGGAGGTGAGGGAAATAGATGAAGGGGATCAACTGTGTAGTGATCGATGGTAACTGGACCTGTGATGGTGATCATTTTGTATTTATATAGATGTGGAATAATAATGCTGTACACCTGAAACTTATATAATAAAAACAACTTATCAAATTGTGTACTTTGAAAAAAAAAAAACAATATTAGTGATAAAAAAAAAAAAAAATGAAGCAAGGGGACCCAAGGTTAAATGATTTGCTCATTATTACTTATTAGTAGGTAGTACACCCAGGACTCAGAGCCAGAATTTTGTGTGGGCATCACTGACACTACCTTGGGGTTCCCAGAAACAGAACTGGATACACAAGGCTGCCTTTCGCTCTGTCCGGATCCCTAAGGCTTGGGATCCCCACAGCCCAGGCTCCAGCCCCCTCATCTGTGTGAAGTGATCGCCATGATTTTTAAGAGAGGGTTGCTTTAGCCTCATGAGTTGGATTGCCTTCCGTCCTCTGTCCACTGCGTCTCTGGTCTCATATGTAATCTTCAGATTGTCCCCTGGGTCTCAGCCCTGCTTTCTGGACCCCCTGGCCTTCTGAGATGACCCACTGTCTATGCCACTGAACAATCTTTCACTAGTCCCAGCCTTCAGCATAAATGTATTATTCTTGACTATCTGCCCATTACTTGTAGATTATCCATATATGCAATTTTCCATTCTCCACAAGGAGAGTTGGTTAACAGGGAAGTTGTATCTGAGACATAACTCACCCCATAATATATTTATCAAAAATTTGTAAAGTACACATGGAAAAGACAAAACAACTGTAAATGAAAATGACAACTGTTGAGTGACAGGATTAGGGGATTGTTTTCCCCCCTACATCTAGTATTTTAAGATTACTTTGATAATAAATATGTATTCCAAGCACTAAGTTTTCAAGTGTAGGAACAAAGGTTACTTTTAACCTTGAGCCTTATCTGAGTCTTCTATTACTTCCTGCCTTTTCACTTTTAATCAAGTCCTTCTCAGAGCAACATGCAATTAGCTTTTCAAAATTATCCTCAAGGAGACATAATCGATGTTTATTCTTGTCAATTGTCTTAAATTTGATTCAAAAGCAGCAGCATCTACTTTAAAATCATAAATGTGGTACAATGATGTGATTTTTAAAAAACCTGGGACTCTTCAATGTGTTTTTTTTTTTTTTTTTTCTTTTTTACTAGCTCCCAACACTGGTAACCAAGACATGTCAGCCTGGTTCAGTCTATTTGCAGACTTGGATCCACTTTCAAACCCAGATGCTATTGGACACTCAGATGATGAACTTCTTAATGCTTGACTGAAGTTACGATGCCACTTCAGTGGCCTTGAGACACCAGTTTTGCAACTTACTGCCTTAGTGGAAAGGAGTTTATGTTGTCACTCACATACAAAGACATTGTGTTTGCAAAGTTAACCCTTGACAGCCAACTTTAGACAGATGGTAAGGAGCAACCACATTTTTATACATTAAGTGTCTATTAATATCTTGGATTTGCAGCAGTTGGTAATATATGGAAAACTTTAGAAACTATTGAGTCTGAAATTGATACCAAAACTTAGAATAACAGTTAGGGATAATTGTCAGTAGGGATTGGGTTTATTTGTTTGGAAAGCGTTTTATGTATGAGTTGCCTTGCTGGCTGTGCGATTTCTATATGTAGATAAAGGATAGCATGTAAACTGGGTTGTGATTTGGGGTTGGTTTTTAAATAGAACACTGGCAGGGGGGATTTTCTGTTGTGGAATATAGCACTAGAAACAAGACTAGTTTTGTCTTTAGAAAGGTAGAATAAGATTTGAGAACTCAGTTTTCTTTGATGAAATCACAGAGAAACTTGGTACTTGTTCTCTCCACTTGGAGGCTAAAATGTAGTTCTCAGTTCTTTTTCTTCATACAAAATCATGGACACCCTCCAATTTCATTATTGAATTTTTTGGGGAAAGTAGCAGGACGAGATATTGGCTAAGTCCACCCTCTGTAGAAACAGAAAATTCTCTTCCCATCTTATAAACCACGGGACTGTCCAACAGTATTTCAGACATTATACTTCATTTTGTCTTCAGGCCTAAGTCTTCACACATTCCTATCACAATGCACTGTATTCACATGCTGCCTGAAAAAAGCCAAGGGGAGGATACTCCTTGGGCAACTGGCAGTCGTATTCCTGCAATTACCTGGAAGCGTCTGCTTGAATGAGGGAAAAATCTAATTAACCCTCGAACAGATGTGCAATACTTACCCAGTATTTCTTAACATGATTTAACCCAGAATACTTTCTGGCAAAGTTACAGAAAGCTCTATACCATCAGTAGAGCAGTCTTTCATTTTCTCACTTTTCTGTGGGTGGCATCAGCTGAGGTTCTGTTTGATTACTAAGGACAAACTTACCCTTGGAAGGTTTAGAGTCTTAAGTATCAGAAGGCAGGTGCTTTAATGAAATTTGAAGTATATGCTGATAAAAGCACAGCCATTGTAGACACAGTCACTCTATGTCCTATTCTTTCTTCCTGCCCAGCCTTAGTTCCGAGGCAGTTCACCCGGTATCCTGTTTCATCGTGGTCCAGTCCATTGTATCTGTATAAACGACCATTTTCGCAAACATGTTCACAGCAGATTTCACTATACTCCTAGTTCCAAGCAAGCTTAACTATTACTTACAGGAGAATTGCTTGTAATCTCTGAGTCACTGTATATAGAAAAAACATTTTCTTAGGAATGGACTAGGGCAGGTAAATCGCAGTCCACTTCCCATCCATAGCAGTCTGGCCTAACTACGATCTGAACTGCCCACAGGCTCTTTGGAAAACCACAACTGTGGTCAAGTAGTGGATAGGCTAGAGAGACCTTAACTGAGGGTCAGAAATATGGACTTAAAAGATTCTGTAAAACTTTCCTTAAGATATTTTCACGTGCTTATTCCTATTTCTTTATTTGGTTTAACCCTTAAGAATCATTTTGTAACTCTCCCTTTTTATTCAGTGAAATTCACCACAGTGTAGTACATTGTTCCACCAAAACTCCCATCACCAGGGGTCATGATTATGAATCACAATCTAAAGTCTGTATCTATGGTCACTCTGAGCTCTCAACTTTGGGAGTACCTCAGAAAATGTTAATTGCCTTGAGTTTTGCCATTTTTCTCATTAATTTTCACTAATGCATTAGTTAAAAACTACTGGTATAGCTCCCTCACATCCATGCAGAGCAGTCCTTGTTATGGTATAAACAAAGACACTCAGTGCAGAGGAAAACCACTACTCTCACTAGACCTAAATCCCTGAAGAGTGGATGTAGGGGGGATACTGCTCCCCAGTTTTCCAAGAGCAAATGTTATAAAAAAAATAGAAACATATCAGAATTTTTATTATTCAGTTCTTAGTTTCTCTAATTTTTGCTTTCAACAGAGTATCCATTTCCTCATTTAACCCGAAAGCAACACTGCCTTAGAAAGTCCAGTTATAACTTCAGCAAGTCTAATGACTCCATTTTTGAAGTGCATATTTAAAACTTTTTCTCAAGGTTAGTTATTTGAAGCTCAGTCATTAATTTAAGAGCCAGAAATAGAAATTTGTCTATATTACACCTAAAATAGGTGTAATAGCAAACCAAGCACATATTCAGTAGGGAGTGAAAGGAAGGACAGGATAAACACAGAACAGAAAGGTGATCAGTTGCTATTTGGTTAAATCTAGAACCACCATTCAATAACTAAATGAATTAACCTTAACCAAGGGTGAGCTGAGAACAACTCTTATCAAAATAAATGAGTGCTTTTATATATTAAGTGGGGGAGATAGCTATCTTATACTTTTTAGTACCAGACAAAAATACATATAAACTTAGAAAAGCCCCCAGAAGAACTAAAATTTGCCTAATCTTTCTTCAACCAACTTTAGGGCAGATTAAGATCAAATTGGTGTGACTTTGTACTCTTTGAAATTTTTCAGTAATTGTAAAACATAACTCTGATATGATTAGAAACAACCTGTTTTAGCAAAACAGGTTTCAGTATTTACACAATGAAAAAGTTTGTATTTCAGACCATCTGGAAATGTAAAGGTCTTAACTGTGTATCAACAAAGGAAGTTTGAATGTGCTATTTTTCTGAGCCTCTTTTATTAATAATAAAATTATAAGATGGCATAAAAAAGTTTATTTTCTAAAGTGTTCAATACAAATCTAGTTATTGTTTCCCTATTCAAAAACTTTGGTTTTTACCTCAGGACCATAAGAAGGTAGTTTGAATGATATAGATACCACAGAATGAAAATAAAACCAGGGCAATTAATATCCTTGTGAGACTGATTCTTTCTGTTTCATGCAGGAGGGACTTTGTAAGATATGGGAAATAACAGAATGTGTGTTTTTTGTGTAAATACTGTTAGTAACAAAATACAGAATACTAAACAGCAAAATTCTGAGCCTGGATGCAATAACCAGTGAAATATAAGCCATATTACTTAACTTGATTTGCTGACAGGAAGAACAGAAAGCCAGGGTTAATTGATCCAGTTACTTCTATCTTCCACAACACTGGCAGGGCCCTGCATTTCCTTACCTTGAGCAGTGAAACAGAGCCAGAATCTTGGGATGTAGATATTAAACTGGGAAACTTTAACTTTACATTAAACTTTAACATATTAACCAATTCAGCAGTACTGAAAGTAATGCATTTAAAACACACAACAATAAGGGTTCGTTTAAATACACCAAAGAAGACCTTCAGAGCAGGATGGGAAGAGAAATGCTTATTGTTAGGATGGGTCACAGTCTATCTTCTCCCATGTTTTATGTGCAACTTAAAAGAAGACTAAAGAGCTCCCTGATGGCTCAGTGGGTAAAGGGTCCGCCTGAAATGCAGGAGACACAGGAAACATGAGTTTGACACCTAGGTCGGGAGGATCCCCTGGAGGAGGGCATGGCATCCCACTCCAGTATTCTTGTCTGGAGAATCCCCATGGACAGAGGAGCCTGGTGGGCTCCAGTCCATTGCATCGCAGAGTCGGACATAACTGAGTGACTAAGCATGCACACACACACACAGAGTTCATTAAGAACTGTCCTTGGCATCTAAATTCAAGACGTGGGTCTCTCCTCAGTGGTGTAAATAAAACCAATCAACATCCAAAAACTAAATACAAACTGGAGATAAAGGTGAGGTGAGTGTTAACAGGTAAGATTTTGAAGGGCGTGTTACTACCTTTAAAAAAAGTTTCTTCATCCCATTTCAAAATAATGTTCTGTCATTTAAAAAGTCTGGAAAAGTAGACGACCAAGAAATCCTCCACAGCCTGACCATCTAGGGGTAACGCCTGTTAATGTTGCATAGGAACTAAACTGTCATCTGGGTGATTTTACTGTCTGTCTGAAATGGGCATGCAAAGTAACAGACTAAAAATTACTTTTCTAAGTCTTTACCTCAAAAAGTCACATTAAAAAAAAATTCACCAAAAATGTAATTGAAAGCCCCACTTTTTGCCTCTCCAAAAAAGATAGTGAAAGTCACTCAGTCGTTTCTCTTTGAGACCTCATGGACTATAGCCTAACAGGCTTCTGTGTCCATGGGATTCTCCAGCAAGAATACTGGAGTGGGTAGCCATTCCCTTCTCCAGCGAATCTTCCCAACCCAGGGATCAAACCTGGGTATCCTGCGTTGTAGGCGGATTCTTTACCAACTGAGCCACCGGGGAAGCCCCTAAAAGATATGCTTCTCAAATTAAAGAAAATATTTCTTTTTAATTTCTGCAGCTGTAGCAACATTAAAAACCAGAGCTTGAGGATTTGTGTCACTAACTTGCTTGGTCAGGCAGGAACTGGTGTTTAACCAGCTTACTTTCTCTTTGCCCTCTGAACCAAACTGCCAGCAGCTGAACCAATGAATACCACAAAGAACAAACGAGGCAATGACCTAAGGGCACATAATCTGCAGTGATACCGGACACTTATATTTTATTAATGTCACTGTTACAGGAGAAATAGCAGTGAGGCTTTGTGGTTAAGTCTAAGTTGTGGAGTCAGACTTGGTTCAAAGCCAGATTTTGACATTTCTCAGGTATATGACCATGAATAAGTTACTTAATCTAATTCTGATCTTGTGATTTATAAGATAGTAACTAGCAGTATCTGGCTTCCGAGGGTTCTGTAAGCACTAAGCCTGGCATGTGGAAAGCTATCAGAAAGTGTTACCCACCTTTATTATGATTTCAGCTAGACACCATGGACTGTATTATACTTTACAAGGTAAAATGAATTTCATGGGATCATTTTCCCTGATCAACAACTTGTGGCTTTTCTAAGGAATGAATAAACTTACCTAACAGAAAGGAGAAGATAACATGTGTTTGCTCCCAGTTTTGTTATTTTTCATACTCACTGGCCATCTAACTGACTAGCACTGTCATCAGCATTTCCTGAAATAACACAAGAAAACTGAAGTTCAAAGAGGTGACTTTTTTGCTTAAGATCCCATGACCATTAAGCTGCAGAGCCAGAACTAGTTCCCAAATTGTGGCCCTAAATCTTGGGCTTTTCCTGGATCTCCTCTGAATGATCCCCATGATCTCAAAACTAACTGCTGAAGGCATGGAACTGAGATGAATGGTCATACTCCTGGTTTTTTGGCCATCAAAGCTCCATGATAGAAAGTGAAAGTCGCTCAGTCATGTCTGGCTCTTTGCGACACCATGGCCTATACGTCCATGGAATTCTCCAGGCTAGAATACTGGAGTGGGTAGCCTTTCCCTTCTCCAAGGGATCTTCCCAACCCAGAGTTCGAACCCAGGTCTCCCACATTGCAGGTGGATTCTTTACCAGCTGAGCCATAAGGGAAGTCCAAGAATACTGGAGTGGGTAGCCTATCCCTTCTCCAGTGGATCTTCCTGACCCAGGAATCAAACTGGGGTCTCCTGTGATGTGGCGGATTCTTTACCAACTGAGCTACCAGGGAAGCCCTGAGCTCCATGATAGTCTTCTCCAAAACATAATGATGTAGTATGATGCATCCATACTCCTGTGTAAAATCAAACAAAGAGTATATGGAGTTAAACTCTCCACGTGAAGAAGATGCAAACCACTGAAGAGAAATTTTTAAATAAAACCAGCAATTTGGAGATAGTTACTAAAAGGAAGTAGAAACAGTATCCTTAAAGACTGCAGTCTCCCTGTTAAGATAGCAGACCAACCCCAAAACACATATATACAAAAGTTGTATCTACAACAGTATTTTTCAAATCATTTTTGATGACAACTCACGATAAGAAATATATTTTACTTTACAACCTAGTACATATGTATCCCTGTGGCTACTAAAGGCTTCCCTGGTGGCTCAGCTGGTTAAGAATCTGCTCGCAATGCGGGAGACCTGAGTTTGATCCCTTGGTCCAATCCCTTCCCAATTCTTGGATTGGGAAGATCCCTTGGAGAAAGGAATGACTACCCACTCCAGTATTCTGGCCTGGAGAATTCCATGGACTATATATTCAAGGGGTCGCAAAGAGTTTGACAGGACTGAGTGACTTTCACTTTCAAGGCTAGCAAAAGCCTTACATACAAATACTATTCCCCTCATGTCTGAATATACTTACGTTTTTTGTTATACTTCATTTAAAAAAAATGTTAGCTAGACCTATATAATTCATTTCAAGACCCAAACAGTTTGAAAACACTGAACTAAAGAGACACAACCCCATGGACTGGAGCCTGGCAGGCTCCTCTGTCCATGGAATTTTCCAGGCAAAAATACTGGAGTGGGTTGCCATTTCCTACTCAAAGGGATCTTCCTGAACCAGGGAACAAACCCACGTCTCGAGTCTCATACATTGGCGGGTGGATTCTTTTACCACTGCACCACCTGTGAAGTCACCTATATTATCCTGCCATGTTCTAATAGAAGTGAAAGCGTTGGTTGCTCAGTCATGTCTGACTCTTTGCAACCCCATGGACTGTGGCCCACCAAGCTCCTCTGTCCATGGAATTCCCCAAGCCAAGAGTACTGCAGTGGGTTGCCATTTCTTCCTCCAAGGGAACTTTCTGACCCAGGGATCAAACCTGGGTTTCCTGCATTGCAGGCAGATTCTTTTACTGTCTGAGCCATCAGGGAAGACCATTCTAATAGAGGTCTAAAATAAAGATATTTAAAAAGCAAACAATCTTAGCAAGGGAAAAAATGATATACATTAGCAGGGAACTCCTAGGAAGGGATGCTAAGTATTTCACAACCAGCCACTTAAAAGAAATTAAAGGGAAAGAATCATTATAGACCTAAAAACTTTTTGGGGAAGGGGGTATATTTAATATTAATGAATCAAAGCAAAAAAATCAAACAGAAAGTTAGGCACACCCAACTTAAGATCTAATTTTCTCCTCTCAACTTCTCTAAAGGTGGAGGGAAAAGACAGAAAAAAAGAAAAATGGAAGAAAATGTTACACTAGTTTGAGAGATTCTCTTCATATTTGATGCTATGTTACATCATAAATACATTATGTATTTATATGTGTGTGTGTGTATGTATATATACACATACACCTATATATCCAAATTATGGTTAACTTTTTCCCCCCAGAAATAATTTTTAGAATTCCTTACAAAGTAATTTGGTGACCACTTTTTATGACAGGCAGCCATGGTGACACTTACTACACTTAAAAGGTGACCCTGCTTTCTAAGAGATTATACTGCATACAATCTTCATACAGACTAAACCCCTCAGCCTAAACAACTGCCTTGCATCTATAAACCGTTGTCACAAAGGAAGAATATACCTGGCTTAGCAAGAACGAATTACCAAAAGGCAAAAAACTCCTTTATGTGTAATTTAGAATGAAATTAAGTGACTGCCCCCAGCTAAATCTCTTAACAACCTGTAAAGTACTGAATTTAAACAGGTACATCGTTCAGTGCGCTTGCTGATATTTTAATGTCTGCTTAGCACGTACCACAAACACCAGGCGCTCTCAGTTCCAGAGGAAGGTGAGGAGGAGGTAGCAAGGAAATAAGGAAGAACAACTGAGAATATTATATATCCTGCTACTTAACACAAATTCATTATTCTACCTGTGAAAAAGAATATACTAAAGTTTTTTCAAGCTAGAAATATCTGAAAAGAAATTTGCATTTGAGGCAATATTCATAAAAGTACACAGAAAAAAACTCTCAAGAAGAACAGACTTTATTTTTAACATAAAAGTTCTATTTTCTTGTGAGGCAGCAACAAGTGTTCAGATATAGGGAATACGTAAGTACACAGTAACAATATTTATCACCATCAGAAATGCAGTTTTTTGGGAGAATTTTGTTAGAAAAACAAAACTTTTAAAATTGCATTTGAAAAAGATTTACACAGCTTTAGCAGGGATGAAAAATAAAGACTTTTAAAAAACATAAATTATATCCATCAACAGGATTGTATAAACAAAATATTGTTCAGGGCTTATCTGGTTATCCCTAATTCAGGAAGAGTAAAACTTAAACCTTAAAGTGCGAAATTAAGTATTTTAGCTTTTTTAAATGCAGATTCAGCACTTCCACCGATCTAGTCTTGAAACATCAAAATTCTAAGCATTAAGGAATGAATCTTCAGAGTAGTATTTAATAAATTCAGTAGTGGCGATTTTTCTTTTACTTCCTTTAACAAAAGAAAATTCTGACAATCCAGCCCTAATCATGGACACAGAGGAGGCTATAAATTGTTACTTTTTTAAATACCTTTTCCCAGTAAAAGCCAACCATTAGAAAAAAAAAAAGGGGGGGTTGGGGGCTTCCTTGTTGCCAGTTATTCCACAGTTAGCAGTAGCACCTTCTAAAAGGCTGATTTGGCTTGTCACAAATATCAGAAATAGTTTAAATAAAATGAACCTAATTAAAAAATAATTTTGGCATCCATGCTCACCATATTAATCAAAGAATAACTGTTCACAAAAGCCATGACAACTTAAGATCTAAATTTGACAAGTAATACAGACTTGGTCATGATCAGAAACAGTAAATGTATATTTTTATCACAGCAAGAAAGAAACTGTTTAAGAGTAAAAATAACAACACTGACAAAGTTAATAACCAGAGAATAGCTTCCTTTTGCTGAAATATACAAGCCACCTGTTTCTTTTACCGCAATGGAAGTAAATTTATTCAAAATTTTAAAAAAATTTAAATTGTATTTCCATTGAAGCTATTCTGATTTACTTACCTTCTGTACAGTTTTCTACAGAATAACAAGATAATTATGGAATGTAATTTTAGAAAACAATATTATGCATTCTATTAAGAGTAGACCCATTTAAAAAAAAAGTCAATCACCTGTGCACCAAGGTTAAATAAAAGCTAAATGGACTACAATCAATATTTTTTCAAGACGGCGTAAAGCTCATAAACTTAAAATTTAGCCCTTTGGCACTGGCAGTTAAGAGTTTTTTTTATATCTTGTACCTTTTTTCCTTCCTTCATACCTCAGGCTCTATTTCTCCCAAACATGAGGGCTATGTCTGGTTGCCATATAATTCATTTACCTGCAAATTCACATTCTCCTTACAGCCAAACATTAAAAGTTCCACCTATAAGATTATGAAAATGACAGTATCTTAAAACTGTCTCCCATTCTGATTTTAAATTACTTTAGATTAAGGATATATGAATACTCTACAGAAAGATGTTAGACAAATGTGCACAACAGAGTAAGAAGAAAAACTTTACAAAGTGGCATTTTAGTAAAACACCCCTGTGACCACGTCCAGATGGCAAAAGAAGTAAGTCTGAGGCAAGGAAAAGAACAGAGATTTAACAGAATTCAGGTAATCCAAAAACTGATTGGGGATTTTTCTGAAACCTTACTTTTAACTTCCAACCTTCAACACCAGCTCACCTGATTTGTTTTGCCCTTCTTCCGTACTTCTGACAGAGCAGTTCTCAGTGGTGAAATAGTAAAGTCAAATGATCAAGGTTCTCAAAAACCACCCCACCAGAGAACATTTAGACCTTGAATAACTGAGCTTTTCCAATTTAGAAGCCACAATGTACTAATTCCAGCTAAATCAGTTTTGGGTGGAAAAAGTACCAAAATTCATCAGGCCTACCAACTGAAACCTGGGACTATTCAAATGTTGAGTTTACCTAATTTGCCTAAATCCATCTCCATTTTTAACAGGGCATATTTTTAATTATTTAGATGTTTTAAAGGTACTTAAATATAAGAAGTCCTTTCAGAAGATTTATTGCTACCACTAGGTTTTCTTTGATGGGATATATCTGGACAAACTGACATATTAACCTTCTAAACTGAATCCCTTTTACAGTATTTAAATGTTCTCCTCCTATAATGTGTATAGGAACATTAAATTATTGCATCGTAAGGTAGTTCATGAAGATCTTAGAAGGATGCTTTCTATCAGCAATGCTGTGACTTTTTAAGCAGCGCTGCTCCTGATACCACATGTCCAGACACGAAGTCTGCTCTCATGCGATTCCGGCAGTGCTTGTGTTAAGATCGGCCTAAATCCCAAATTCTTCAAAGGCGCCTGCTGTTTATGCTCCAGAGCCCTTCTGGCCTGTTTTTCCCCCTCTGTGTGGAATGTTGGAGCAAAAACTAGCAAAATCTGTAGGCAACATATCTCAGTGCCAGCCACCACAAAGGAAACGTCAGTCTCAAGATTCTGTGACTAAGGGTTGCTATTCAATGGATCACACTCCTGGCAAACTACTAACCCAGACCAAATCCACAAGACGACAACATCACAAAAGCAGAGGAGGAAATCCATGCACAGCCATTTTCAGGATCTCTTGGGGCTATGATACAGTGACGGTTAAAGGCAGAATGACACCCGCGGGACAGAAGGGCATTCCTGTGATAAATACTGCGCAGAAAATCCAAGGGGCTCCTTACTCCTAGCTAGCAGTCGACACTGGGCAGTGAAGTTTCCTTTTGGCTCACTGACTTTTAAACCAAGTTCCAGTGATGGGTGAGAACATATTAAAGCACTTGTCTCCAGATTATAATTTTTCTGACAACGTGGTGAAATGTGTACAGGAGTAGTGAAGAAAACAGCAGTTTTACAAATATTTCACCCAAAGCACAAACTTCTGACATCAGAAAACATAAGTCACATAATGTACTCATATTGCTTTTTATCTTTTTCATATATATACTTGGTTCAAGGTATTATTAACCTATCAATTCTTGTTTGGGAGAAGAACACAGTCATGAGATTAAGATTGCTAGGAAAATGTCAACAATCCCTTTGGTCCCAAAGCTGAAAACAGCTGAGAAAAGCACACATCTAGAAAGGGAAACAAGAAACAGAGGCCACCAAAGAACATCCTGTTTGCTACGTTTCCAGAAAATGTAACATTGGTATAAAATAGTCATTTTCATAGAAAAGATGGTTCTTGCAGCATCATTCACGTCTCCCTTCAGGAATCATGTTTGCAGGGATCAGTTTTTTGTTTTTTTTCAAAAAAGTCTAATTTGAGAACAAAAAACGTGATATTGGCCCTTCAAAAGGAAAGAATGATATCTTTTTCTTGTTTCAACCGGTGCTTTAAGCAAAAGCAGGCTCGGCGCTGAGGGCCGGCCTCCAGAGGGGCCGCTCCCTTCCAGCAGCCACGCCACGCCGCATCAGTGTGGAAGAGCTGGGGCACGTCACAGCCAACCAGGAGCCACGATGCCATCGCTGCCAAGGGGTCGAGGAGGTTCTCAGTTGCCCAGAACTACAGCCTCGCAGCACTGGGACCTATCCTTCTGCTTCCTCAATGGGTTCTGGCGTGGGGAGGAGAGAGGCCGGGGGCAGGACTGTACTCGTTCCTCGAGAGACTCGATCTTGCTCTGTGTTTGTAGACAGGGAGGCCACAGCGATGGGCTGCAGCAGAGTGGTGGTCATGCCAGTGGTGACGGTCAGGCTATGGCCAGAGCCCTTGAGAGTAAGATCTGGTGTGGGGAGGAGTGGCTTCAGGATGCTGACGAGGCAGAAAGCAGAGCCGCTCTTAGGAATGAAATTCACCTTGTTTTTGTCAGGACAGTAAAAGGCCGGGATTTCGTGAAGTTGTTTTGGCCTAGACACAGAATAAATAACCCAAGACTTTTAAGTCACGAAACACCAGAAGTAAGTTTTTTTCTTTAAAAACAACAACAACTTACAGACACAAAAAAGGAAAACAAAACTCAAGCTATGTCCAAGGCTCCAAATGCCATCAACCAAAGGACACATGATTTGAATTATGCATCTCAGAATGCTGGAAGGACATGAGTTTACTGTTGATTTCAGCTCCCTGGAGAGCCCAGGCTCCAAACAGGATGCTCAGGCATCTCAGTGAAGCTCTAAGACAGCCAATGTGAATAAAGAATTTCCTAAAGCAAAAGATATTCCAGCTGTTTAAAGACAAAAATATGTCCCACTATGATTGTTCCAAAGTCTGTACTATTTTGAAGGGCAAAGGCAAGGAAATGAATGACCCAAGATGTCTATCTTTTGCTGAGCTTTGCCACTGTGTGACTAAACTTTGCTGGGCTTGGCTTCTCCAAGCATGCTTAAAAATCTCTTTGAAACAGTTCTGAGTTAACAGCCATAATGATTTCCTGAATAGCATAATGTAAATGTAAAATCAAGGTAAAACTAATGACAGTCCTCTGTTCTAAAGGTTTTATTGAAACCAAATCCTTCCCTCTCCTCAGGAGCTCTTGACAATTAACCCAAATGGCTGGAAAAGGATACAAGTGTTAGTGGTATTCCCTGAAAGTAAAAATACAAAATTTAAACTGTTAAAGTAACATGGAAGTGACACAAAACTAAGAAGAAATTCAAATGGAAGAACCTAAATAAATCAAGATTCAGGTGGGAAAAGGTAGTATGATCATACGATAAAAGTATGGTTCTCATCTCTCCTAATAAAAAATAAATAAAAATCCAAGTGTGCCAAGTCTGCACTAGATTCTGGAAACCTAAAGATAAAGTGACATACATGGAGACATACTAAATATGTAGTTCTTGGGACGAGAGAGGTATAAGGGACAGACTCTACTCCAGTATTATCAGTCTCCCTTATAATTTTTAATGTGTTTTTAAAACATAATTCAGAGAAGCTATGAATCAAAGGCTTTACCAAACTGCCAGAGATGTCCACAGCAAAAAAAGGTTAAAAACTCGCACAAGCATGTCTGAGAGATGTGATAAAAATGGTCTGTAAAGTGTTTAGAGGTAGAACAAGCGAGTAAAAAACCTCTGGCACAAAGAAAGAGGGGGAGTTTGGTAGGAAGATAACTTCCAGAGGAAGAAACATCTGAGCTGGGTTTTAAAGAATGAATAAACAACAAACCTGGGGAGCAGGTGCAAAAAAAAAAATGTTCCACATAGGCAGTGCTTTGGGTAGGCATATTTTATTAATAGTGAATACTACCCATGGATAGCTTTGGCAAGAATAATTTAAGAAGAAAGAAATTACATCATTTAAATTTGTTTTACTTGTGTGTTGCTATTCTTGGACACAGTGGGAACTTTAGATGGTGAGTACTTTTAGGGTCACATGTGTATTTGGATATACCGTAAGAAGGGCATACACCTCTCTTTTTACTGACAACATGGTTTTCAATTCCTTAAAGCAGATAGGAAGTTGATATTATGTTTGTATAATTAAATAATGCTTTTTTTTTTTTTTCGAAGAATTAGTAGATAACTTTCATTCTTATATTAGGGGAAAAAAGGGCTAATCAAGTTTCACACCCTCCAAATGAGGCTTAGGTTTTTAATTATTTACTGTTCGATGTTATCTTGCTAAAAATCACGTAAGACACAATGCTGCCAATGGATCTTGAGGATGAAAACTCGTGTTTCTGAAATACAGACAAACTTCTTACTGACTTTTTTTTTTTAAGGCTAATTTATTTGTTTTGTTAATGCTATTAAGTAGGTACCTACTCCAAGTTTCACCTCTGGCCTAAATGGGATCACATTTCAAATGAATTCTCAATACAACATTAATTATATAGCATCATTATTATCAATAAGTTTCTCAGCCTCTACACTGCTAAAAGAGAATCTAAAATTCCCTCTCACCTATATCCCATCAGCACCAAAAATACACTTTTAAAAATTACATATATTTATACTTAAGAGTCAAAAAAACTGTTCAGTTTTTCTTCAACTAATGATCTGATAACTGTGACTTTTTAAATGACAGAACCTAAAATCAGTTTAACTCCCTTTCTGCTTTCACGAAAACAGAATAGGCAACAGATCTCACACAAAATAACATAAAAAATCATAACTTGTCTAACAGGCACACAGATCAAGAAACAAAACACTAACAGTAAAAAAAAAAAAGCATCACGCCCCCAACCCCTCTTCCAGTATCCCCTCTTCGAATCATGACCCCAATCCACCAAAAGCAATCAATTTTTACTCCATTTAACTTTTAGGAGAAGATTCTCCAAGAAATTCATTACCCACCCCTGAGGTGCATGACCAGTGTAATACTTATGCCACTACTAATAGAAGCTGAAAGTTCTAATACTACTACAAAGCTTTCTTCAATTTAAGAAATAAAACAAAAAAAAAACACACACAAAAAGAAAAGAAACAAAAGGAACCAAAAAAACAAAAAACAAAACACGTACAGACCTCAGAACTAATTTAAATATTTTATTTTTCCATAAGTTATACCAAAAGTGACTGTTTCTCAAAACAGATATAACTGCTTGCTAGCTGATTTCTGAAAAATAGATGGTCAGACTGGATAATTATTATAGGTATTTTCATACTGATGTAAGGAATTCTTTGCTTTTTTTTTTAAAAGCCTTATGCAATTTTCTTTTCAAAGTCAGGAATAAATTATCAGCTAAGAAATGGTGGTTCCAATTCACTTAGAATGGGAGAGAAGGAAAGAAAGGAAGAAAGAGCGGTTCTGTCATACTTTAAAAAAAAATCTCTATACTGCAAAGAGGCCATAATATCTAGGAACCTAAGATAACTAAGGTCAAGGAGTTCATTAACTGGGATCAGGAAACAGCCTATGTGACTGCATTAAAAAGGACTAAGTGCAGAAGGAATGGCTAAGGTCTTTGCTGTATCAAAAAAAAAAAGCAAAATCTGATCTTGTCCTTTCTGGGCCCCAATCCAACTACCTATTTTCTTTCAGGCAAATAAACATGCAAATGAGAGATTAATCCCTCACCTGACTACAACAGCTGGTTCAGATCTTTAAGTCTACCTTTAAACAAAAATGAAGACTTAGAAAAATATACTTTAAAGAATGATTAAATAAGCTAAAATTTTAAGATTAGGACCAATAATTACCCTTGCTTTAATGCTAGTGTGTCCAGAGGATTTTGCTCTAATTATGACATGCAGATCTGGGGCAAAAAGAAACCAATATTTCAGACTTTGAGTAACTTGTTTTATTGATAGAAGGTTAAAATTAGCTCTAAAAAATCCATTCTTGGGTTACTGTTATTAATTTCCTTTTGGAATACAAAATGATATTTAAAAATAAATAGGTTTTTGTGTGCTACACATCCTTTATGTCAGTAAAATTTATAATAAACTATGTGCATTTAAAAAAGAAGAGATTTACCTTCTAATAACAGATAGATATGCCATAAAACATTTTATATGTCATGGTTCACCTTTTATTTATCCATCCATACATACACACACAATACATACATATTCCCCATCCTTTCTCCCCTCTTTAGAAACAAGCAACACAGCTGTATGTATACAGTTCAGATACTGAGAACTATTCCAAACATAACAGTCTAGGCAGATGCCACAGGACACCAACCTACACAACCAATATTCACTCAAAGTCATTTATACAGAAATTCAAATTGCTTTTTAAGTCCATCAGCCATGAGTCAAATACTCCAAAAGGCTCCACGTGGACCATTTAACTTTTACCTATTAAAATGACTATTTCTGAAGAACTCTCATGAAAAGGTCTAAGCCAGCATGTTCAATTGAAGCATAAAAGTCCTCTGAGATATGTTAAAGATGCATACTCCCGGTCCTATCTACCTCCGTATTTTTTCACTCCTTAAGGCTAGGGCTAGGGTGGGACCTGGGACTCTGTAGTCTGAACTAATTTCCTGGATGATTATGGTGCAAGGAGTCCATGAAACACATGTGTGGAGAAATACTGCTTAAACTCTGGCACCAAGCATGCCTTCAGACTTACGTGGTGCAAAGAGTAAATAAGCAGCTGCTAAAACAGGGTTTTCAATTATTGTCACAAAAGCAAAAAGACTGACAGCTGGGATCTCCTAGTAGAGAAGGTGAAGGGATTCAAAGACAATGCTCTTTGTGTGGAAAACTGTTTAGAACTGACATTAAAGGAAGCACTGACAGGAGGGGCACACAGAACAAAAGGATGCCATGTTTCAGAACGATTCTGATACTCATGATGGAACAAAGAAGTTATGTGAACCAAACAAGGCTGGACGAGCTCCACACTGTATTTTTAGTTTCATAGTGAGAAAAAGCCAGAAGGTGTCTCTTAGTCTTGCAACAAGATTGAAAAGTGAGATTTAAATATGTACCATCTTTCTCTCTTCAAATAATGTTTGTCACCTAATTTGCTCAGCATCATACATACCTACAACCCTGTAGCCATCACTTATAAGGCAAGGGGCCAAGGCTGCTGAAAGTAGGCCATGGCTGCAATACTTTCTAAGCAGGTTCTGAGTCTAAAATTCAGAGTCCCTGACTAGAGTAAAAGCCAACAGAAATACATGAGTACAGCAGATCGCATACCAAGGGTACCAGACGCTGTTTAAAGTTCTGCTTCTTCTGTGATCTTGATCACAGCAACATGTTTCTGCTAAGTAATAGAGTTCTCTTCCCCATGTTGGCAGGAAAATATTTTAATTGTTTAAAGAACTGGAGACTAAAAAACTGAAGGGAATTTGATCCTTGAAAGGAGGAAACCCACCCTGCATTGAGATCTGTGGTCTCTTGAATAAATACACTGCTAAATTCAATGTGTGGTGCTGACTGTTTACAGGTTCAAAAATAACCACGGGTGATATGCTGGGGACGACTGAGGAAATGTGAATAATAACTGGATGCTAGTTGATGTTAAGCATAACTGTGATTTTCTTTGGTGTGACAATGGTACTGTGGTTATGTAGGAGTGGTTACTTTTAGGAAATAAGTATTAAACCGGATTCAAGGTTAAATGTCATGACTACAACTTACTTTCAAACAGTTCTGTAAAAACTAACACCAAAACACAAAAGAGACAAAGCAAAATGTTAACCATAGGATCTAGTGTTGGATATACGAGTGGTCACTGTACTGTTCTTCAGCCTATTTGAAATTCTTTTATTACTTCTCATAATAAAAGTTTGGGGTGGGGGAGGGATGGGGGGGATACTTACGAGCATTCCTCAAAGACTTTGACCCTCTCACAGCCCTCAGGAGGTTCCCTTTTGAACATGTAACTGTTGTTAGGTTTTGGTGAGGTTGCATATTTGGGCAAAGGAGAGTTGTTCCCATTCTCTGCAAGAAACGACATGCTGGATTACTAAGAAATACTAGCACATATGTGCATAGTCCTACTGTATTTGATTGCTCCTGGCCTCCCCTATACCATGAGCTACTACTTGAGGGTAGCAAGGCTTTACTCATCCACATTACCCCAATATCTAACACAATTCCTGGTAAAAAAGACTAATTGTTAAAAAATGCATAAACCAGAGATTTTCCTTTCTACTACAATTACCACAGCCTAGGCCTGTATAACTTACTCCTCAGCACTGAATACTGCGGTATGCTGCTCTTATTTCTACTCTCTACACAGCACGTGGGCTCAAATGCCACCTCCATTCTTCCCAAGACAAATAACTAAAATGGTTCCTCACTGGTGGCTTATCATTGATTCTTGGCTGCCCCTCAGAATCTCTCAGGTGATTCCTCTACTCTCTGACTGCAATCTCTGCTCCAGGTAGTCAGTCTATGCACACTGTATGGCAGAGACTTTCTTCTGCCTACAAACTTCTCTATACCTAAGAGGTCCTTCTCTGCTCATTTTCCAAAACCTCCTTCAAAGTCTGGCTCAAAGTTTTTGTTATCTTTCTAAATTAACCCTACCCAAGGGAACACTTCTTTACTCTGGTGATTCTGTTCAGTGCTGATGTCCTCAGTTTCTACCACATTAACTTAGAATTCTTGATATGTAACCTATGTGTTCTAAATGTACAGTCTCTGTCAACTAAACTACAACTCCTTGCTGACAGTAGCCCTTTCTTAGAAAAGAAACCCAGAGAAGTTAACCAGTCACTCCTAAAGTCAAATACAGCAGGACACAAAACTTACAGAGTTCCTATATGCTGTTGAAGTAAAAGTAGAAAGTACGGAAAATCAAGGGGCAGATTTTAATAGCTATGGTTAGTCTCGGGGTGGGTTGGGTGGGGCAGGTACATCTGATTGAGCTTAAGTACTCGGAGCTGCATCACTCTCTCTTTTAATCCTTATAGCAAGTATCAGAAGTAATTAATTATGTCAACTCCTGACAAGAAACACAAGGCCCAATCAAAAGATTTAATTCAGTGGTGTCAAAATTCTGTGCATGTGAATTGCCTGGGAGCACCGAAAACTGCTGGTGCCTATGTCCTGCCCCCAGGGGGTGTGATTTATTAATAACTGGTCTAGGGTATAGCCATGTTTTATTTAACCTTGTAGATGACAAAAAGAGGGCCCAAATAGTATGATTTTACAATTGCCCATAGTCTGAAGTGACTTCCTCTGTAAATCTTAGGTCTTTTGCACGTGCTATAGTCTCCGTACTTCAGATGACTGGCACTAATGACCAGCTGTCATCAGACGTGCAACATTTTAGGACAATCAACACACTGCAAGTAGGAGGTTCTAAATAAATGACTACTGAACTGAGCCATAGGATTTATCTTATCATTTTTCTCAAGCTCATGCACTAATAACTAGAATTTAGGCTAAAAGAAAAGACTGCCTTGGTAAAGATAGATGATCATATTTGTAAAACATTATTAGTAACTAATATTCAAAGTGCTATGTCTCCAGTTACTTTCTGAATCATGCAAGTGGTTTAATACTGTAAGTATCCCACCTCCCCTTTTACTCCAGGCTTGCCTGGAATACTCATCTTGCACTGATATAAGTCAGCTTAATTCTTATTAGAAATATCACAAATATAGATCCTGAAACACACTAACTTGAAGGCTTCACATTCAATTAAAAAGTAGTAAGATAGTAAAAACATGACAACTAAGGTAACAGAAAACAAATGCTTTTCAGGACAAATGTTTATCTCATTTATACCAAAAAGGATGTTACTCACTATTAAGGAGTTTGTATTAGTAAGTGCAAGAAGAAAAAAAAGTATACCTACAAAAGCCCATAAACCCAGCCAACCTGACCATCACCTGAGTACCGCAGTAAAACCTATGGTTCTGTACTACAGTTCTTTAAAATCTGTATTTTGAACACATCTCAAAGTCAAGATCTTAGTGGCCCTAAGTGTAGTGTTCCGCTAGAAAATGAACAGAAACCAGGATACAGCGGCGGTGTCACTTTTCCCGTGGCAGCAAACTCCTCCCGTGTTGCACCTTTATCCCTGGGGTCGACAAGCAGGTCATCAGCCGAGCACGGGCTCTCCTCGCCGCCCTCGTTGGAGATGGTGAGGAAGGCTGTGGGGGACACGGACTGGGAGCGGCTGCTGTCGTCGCTCCCCCGCTCGGCCCCGCCGGGCGTCTGCGTGTCGGTGCTGCGTGTGCTGCTGCTCCTCTGCGCAAGGGGCGGAGGCGCGCGGTGGCCGTCGGGAATGTCTTGGGGCTGTTACAGAAATGTTTCAAATGTATGTGTTCTGGTCACTGATTTTGAAATTCCCCTAGAAAGGCACCCAAGGTTCAACCTTCCCCTGTTGTTGCAGAAGACTCAAGAGTCAGAAACCCTCTCCTTATCGGGCCTCACGGTAGAGGGAGACGCCTGTGTGTTGGCTGTGGGGACAGCCATTCCTGTCTCATCGCCCGCCCTCCCCTGCCGCTGGACACGGAGCGGCAGAGCAGAACCTCTGAACTCCCAGGGGTCTGGCACATGAGTGGTCGGTGCTCGCTGAAGGATGAAACAACACTGAGTTACTTATCACGTGCTGTTATTTTCAAAATGATCAAGATACCCCATTATAACAGAGGAGAAGCCTAGGTGTAACTCTAGGTTCCACGTGAGAAGAAAAGGTTGTGCGCTGTGTGAACCAGTAATACCTGATGATAGCCCCTGCCGCCCTCCCGCCCTGCTCACTCCCTCCTCAAACAGTGCTCTCCAAGAAACCTTCCTAAACAAGAGACCGGTTAATCACAGCATCGCTAATTATAGAGGGAAATCAAGGAGAAGGTTCAGAGGAAGGCTTGTGTGACTCACTTAGCAGGGAAACTGGCTCCCCGCACACCTTTGCTGCGTTTACCTTTATCATACACCGGGAGAAGTTTCACCATTGTGCAGTGGAGGAGGGTAGGGTGTGGGCAGTAGTGTTTTCTCTAAGCTAAACCAGCCTTTCATTTTAAGGGAGAGAAATCTCAGGCGTCAATAAAATACTACTTTAAACTCCCCAGTTCCTCCTTCACTGAAGAAGGAAAGCTTCAGGATACTGTGACATGCTTTTAAATATAAACAGGAAATTTTCTGTCTTACATATAAACTGTACTTTTGTATGTCACAGTTAATAGAATACACATTCTATGCATGTTATAGGTAAGAAAACCTGTGCTTCATGATGAGAAAGTCAACCAAACAGTAACTGACAAACAGTAAGATATATATTCATACTCAGAAGATATTCCATGCCACCACCAACAAACCAGTTAAGCTGAACTTTTGTTAAATGGAGTTATAGACAATGAGAAGCATATCTGTGATTTTTTAAATACAGAAAAACAAAAAATAGTTTCTGTTCAAGGACCCAAATTTAAGTCATATCAGTTGTCTCTATGAGATGCAAAGAAACAAAAACTGTCATTCACTTGCAAGGTCAGAGTTTTTCAAAAGAGATAAATTTTTATTCTCAACAAGAAGCAAGAAACATGTAAATATGGAAACCAAAATTGTGATTTAAAAAAAAAAAATTAGAAGAATTAATGTATAAGGCTGATTTTAAGATAGAAGATTACTTACTATAAGTTGCTCTTCCTTTTCCCCAGTCTCTTTAATTATTATTTCAATCTCCTGATTCAGTCCTTCCACACTATTCCGGAACCGGGAGCCTGTTGATTTGGTGATGGGAATTACTGGAATAAGTGCACTCTTTGGAACAGGAGCCTTAAGAAAAAGTGGTGGGGGGCGGGGGAGAAAAAACATTTATTACTACCTTTACATTCGCTAGATGGAAGCATACTTCCATTTGATCTGGGTAACTCTAAAATAAAATTTACAGACCTCACAAAAGGTGTGAATAACGAAACCTGCTCCTTGGTATACACGAAAATATAATTTAAAGCAAAAATCCCAGACAATCAAGGTAGAATTTCAGAAATTAATTCACATTTATGAGGGACTGTAAAGAGAAGAGGGATATGGGAAAACACTAAAAGAATCTTAACCTCAGACATTCTTTCATGATTACAGGAGTTCAGATTTCAGAACATAACTTTAAAGTCCTCCAGTGCCATAATTATCTATATTCCAGAAAATAAATAACAAAAAGTAATTTATCAAAAAAATTGGTAGGAAAAACAAAATCACTTCCAAAGTCCATATACAGTAGCAAGATGACAGAGTAACTTCCCTGTGAAATCTATTTATACTTCCACTGTAATTATTTTAATGTTTTGTTTCAAAGCCTATCTCTAGTTAAAAAAAAAGTTCCCACTGGCACAGTATTACTTTTGAAAAGAAATAACTGATTATATTACAGGATATCACTTGGTTTCCTGACAAGATACTCAAAATAAAATATGAAACAAGAATTGCAAGGTATCTGCCAAAGTTCATAGCAACAGTGTGCCAGAAGGTCATCTTGTATTGTCCTGCTGTCTGGTAAAGAAATGTGATTAATTCATCCTTCATTTAGGGAGGTCTCTTTGAGAAACCTCTCTTTCAGGGAGGTTTCAGATCCCCTATTCTTCAATCCTTCCGTCGTGGTGCTACAAAGCCAGTAACTTCCCTCACTTCCCGAAAGCCTCCTCAGCAGTCCAGCCCTGGTTCACCCTGTGACAGGACTGTGATAAGACGGGACAGGAAGAGGAAAGTAAACACCAGAGCCCTCCCCTCCATTCTTCTGAGAACTTGCATTCTCCACCCTCCACCCTACTCTCACCCCAAGGTCTTCACTTTCCTACTTCAGTGAAACAATGCCTAAGATAGTCACTGAAACTGGCTATTTCCCATCAGTTTTTTATATCCCCGAGACCTGTCACTAACACCTTGAAGGGTACTTTTTTCTCTTTTTACCTATTCTCATCCTCTTGTTTCCTTAGCAACAGAATAATATTCCAAAGAATAATCTAAAACAGGCTTAAAAAAAAAAAAGAAACTCTCTCCAATTAGATATGTACTTACTCTTGGGATAAGAGTGGAAGAATGAAGCTAAGAATATGGTTTGGTTCATGACAGGTCAAGGAAGGAAAGAAACCTTTCTCAAAGTGGTGGCAAGAGAAAACAAAAACTAGTGAAGGGACGAAAGGAAACTGATTTGGACTGAAGCACCTATGGGTTAAAAGAAACCCAGAGCTCACTAGTCTGCAGTGGAGAGCATGTCAGAGCATTTCTGTCAGGCAGGCATCCTTCCTGTGCCTGGACTCTTCCTCTGTCAAAAAATAATGAGGTAACAGAGAACTGCTACAGACTAAGATTTCAGGAGTTATCAGTATATATACTACAAACAGAACTTTGATTTTATTTTTTATATTTAGTGAAAGGTACTCAATTCTAAACTTAATTTTCTCTCCTAAAAGTCACAAAACAACATGAATAATGGCTTTCTTTGGATGCCATTTTCAGGCTGCATCTGGTTTGTAGCTAACATTACAGAAATGAGGAAGGAGAAGACTAGAAGGGGAAGATGAGCTGTCAAGGTTTCTGCAAAATGTTGACCTTTCTGGATTTGGGAACCATAAGGATCTGTTAGTAAGTCTTCAAAGAACAGAAAGCTTAAGTCTGCTGGGTGTCATGTTGAGAAATGCACATAACAGGAACCCACCAGTGTAATAACTAACTGGACATCTTGTTACTGCCTTTCCAGGCAGCTACAGAAGTCATATCCTAGATAATTGGTAAGAAGTTCTTCTCAAATGTAATCTAAAATAGTGGCAAGTGTCAACAGTTTAATTTATTTAAAGCAAAGAAAAGAAAGGAAGGAGAAAAAAGAAAATGGCCACTTTCCTAAGGTCAACACACCATTTTAGGTAAATGAAGCAAAGGTTCAACAGCAATTCACTTAACTAGCAAACAGTTATATGCTTAGAAGAAAAATAATCTACCCAAGCCGTCTGGGAAATATTTTCTTCATTAAGCATACTGTTATTATTCCATAAATAAAAAATAATAGGCCTTTGATTTTATTCCTTACATAAACTATGCCCTAAAATATTTAAAAATTTTAAAAGTGATTATACTTTAACTTTTATGCTTCATTTCAAGGGTTCTTAAGGAATTTTGTGTGTGTGTATATATAATTTATTTTTCCCACATCTACATAGCTTTCTGTAATAAAAACGTGTATTTCTAAATATAAGTCAGCATATGCAAATACAAGTGGGTTATCATATTAACTGAGAGGTATCCTTAGACAGCTCTGAAAGGTTAAAAATCCTTCCATTATTAAGGAAAAATCTCTCTCTCCTAAGATTTGACCTTTGGAAACAACAAGGATCTCTTATTTTTCTCAGTTCTTGATTCTTTCTGTTCAAATCAGAGTTTTCCACTCAAGTAAGATTTCAATTAGGTGAATCACGGTTTTAAAGTTTTCTTTTTGCTATTTACATTCTCCGTCTATCTATATATTATGTTACAGCTTAAAGATCAAATTGCATAAAAGCTGTGAATTAACCAACAAAGAACTCCAAGAGAGAGTTTGGCTAACCCTGAAACTTCATTAGAATCCAATCTACACTGTAACTTAAATATCTGTTTCAAAGCATGGGGATAAAATTGTGGCAAGACAAGCAGACTCAGGAAAGATGGGAAGAATACCTACTGAAGTAGTAGCTGAGCAGGGAAAAAGATAAAGATAGCTAAATTTTCAAAGGAAGAAAACTGTGTAGGATAAAAAAAGGTCTGTTCAGCAATTCAACAGAAATCTAGGAGAGAAATGTGAGCCAGAAACCCTAATAAAACAAAACAGTGGTCACAACTGATGTTTAGAATGGATTCCTTAAAAAATTAGAAAGCACTGGGGAAAAAAAGCTTTCCCATCATAGGGGCTTTGGTAGGGGGCTCCACATGGCCTTGATTCCTCCTGTCCTGTCAGCATCACTTTATTTCTGTCCTCCAGAGATCAGTGTCCTCTCATGTGTTTCCCCCTTTTATCTCTTCTAAGCTACAGCTATTCTCTAATGAAGGTCACATCTGAAGCACCTACTGTTTTGATTTCTCAGTGGCAAAATCTTGAAACTTTCAAGCACAGCAATCATGTCCTGGACAGGCACACAAAGATTCCAGTGCCAAGAAGCAATTTTCTCTTTAAAGTGCAATGCTTCTCTCACTTCTCAGATGAAAATAGGTTTCCCCCCAACCTTTTCTTTCTCATGATCCCTTTGCTCTCAAACCCTCCTAAGCTATTACAAAACTATCGTGTGCCCAGCCCAGATGAAGCAATAAGAAAATCCTATGGGAGGGCTTTCTTGTTTGAGCCTATCACAGCTAGAAACACCTGCATGATTTTAAAATTTCCACTCTTAAATTAGTTTATACTACATCTCCAGCTCTTCTGTTCCTGACATCTGACTCTAATCATCAAACAACTCTGAAATGTGTTAGCTACATCTTTTTGAAAAAAATTTTTTTTATTGTTAACTGGAGGATAATTGTTTTACAAAATGTCGTGTTGGTTTCTGTCATACACAAACATGAATTAACCACCAGTATACGTATGTCCCCCCTTCTTGAACCTCCCTCCCACCTCCCACCACTCTAAGTAGTCACAGAGCACCAGGCTGAGCTCCCTGCATCATACAGCAAATTCCCATCAGCTATCTGTTTTACATACGATAATGTTAATGGGTCAATGCTGCTGTCTCAGTCCGTCCGTCCCTCTCCTTCCCCTGCAGTGTCCACAAGTCTGTTCCCTATGTCTGCGTCTCTATTCGTGCACTGCAAATAGGTTCATCAGTACCATTTTTCACATATTCCACACATATGTGTTAATATATGATATTTTATTCTTTCTGACTTACTTCACTCCATATAACAGGTTCTAGGTTCATCCACCTCACCAGAACTGACTGGAATTCTTGGCCACATCTTCTAATGAGAGTATTTCTTGATATACTCCTTAAAAATGATATCTTAAGTATCCAAGAGTTTTGTCAATTTTGGAAACCAATGACACGTGAAAAGTTTCTCTCTCCTAAGAAACTTGGCAGCAGTTATTCTTCATAATAAACAGTTCCCCCTCCTGAATTTCCAGGGAAAGAATCACTCAAAAGTATGTCAGAATTCTTTTCTATCTGTAAAAAATCCATTGTAAGCCCAAGAAAAAGATCTCATGTTAGCCAGTGGTTACATACTATCCATTATCAGAACAATACTGTCCTTGATCATTAAGGGATGCTAAAGGAATTTCCCAATAAACTTCCTAAAGACCTGGACCATGTGGTTTATCTGTCCCTTGATCAGTGTTTTCTCCCCTTTAATATTGATGTAAACAGTGTGCTACAAACAGTAACATGTATTTATTTGACTTTTCTTTTTTAATGTCTTTTGTAAAAACTACAAACTACTGTCATTTACATATGTCTCCTTTTTTCTTTCTGGAGAATAAGTGAAGTGAAGTTGCTCAGTCGTGTCCGACTCTTTGCGACCCCATGGACTGTAGCCTACAGGGCTCCTCCCTCCATGGAATTCTCCAGGCAAGAGTACTGGAGTGGTTGCCATTTCCTTCTCCAGGGGATCTTCCCGACTCAGGGATCAAACCCGGTTCTCCTGCATTCCAGGCAGACGCTTTAACCTCTGAGCCACCAGGGATCTCCAATTGGAGAATACCTGCTCTACAACATTGGGCTGGTTTCTGCCATCCATCAACATGAATCAGCCATAGGCATACAAATATCATCTCCCTCTTGAACCTGCCCCCCGCCCCCCACCTCCCATCCTTCTAGGTAGTCACAGAGCACTGGGTCCCTCATTATAAATAAGCTTGTCTTCCTATCTGGCTTTTTATGCATGTGTTCCATCAATTAACTACTTTTGTGGTTTTAATCCTATATCATTTCTTCTGTTTTGTTTTGTGTAAAGAGGGAAAGATAAAACCTGGAACTCCCCTCCAAAAATAATCATCTACATATCATGAACTCCAAACAAACAAACAAAAAAACTGTAATAACTTGGAGAGCCTACGAAGAGGAAAGTCAAAGAGCCTCCAGATATTTAAACTTATTAACCAAATAAGGAAAGTTATTTTCCTACCCCTAGAAAAGTATAATGTAGAAAAAAGCTTTAAGCACACAGTAACTGGACCCAACTAAATGACCAAAAAAGTCAGAGAACTGCTCTACAGAATCTGGAACATTAAAAATGTTTCTGAAGCCCTCTGAATAACAAACATTTTTCCACACTAAATAAAAATTTTAAAATACATAGTCTAATACATGGTATGCTCTCCGCAAGGAATGAAAAAGGAAAAAGAAAGAATTTAAGGAATAGCTATCTTTAGAGAGTGAAACTCTGGATGATTTTTTTTTCCTATTTGATTTTTTTAAAAAAGTAACAGCTTGACTGAGGTCTAATATTTCTTCTTTTTAGTTTTTCTTCCAGTTTTATTGAGATAATTGACATAACATATAATTTTAAAATGTACAGTATAGATATAATTTTTCTATTGACTTTAGTTTCTAAAGTTTCTTATAATAAGCATGTAAATATTTTTATGACAATTAAAGTTTTAGAAAATAAGTTAACTATGAATTGGCAGAGAAGCCTAAAGAAAAATCCAACTGGAGGCAACCTAAGATTTATTGAGCAGTTATTCTGTGCCAAGAATTACATTAACTGTTTTGTAATACTCTATACCATAAAGAGGAGAAGGCAATGGCACCCCACTCCAGTACTCTTGCCTGGAAAATCCCATGGACGTAGGAGACTGGTGGGCTGCAGTCCATGGGGTCGCAAAGAGTCAGATACGACTGAGCGACGTCACTTTCACTTTTCACTTTCATGCATTGGAGAAGGAAATGGCAACCCACTCCCGTGTTCTTGCCTGGAGAATCCCAGGGACGGGGGAGCCTGGTGGGCTGCCGTCTATGGGGTCGCACAGAGTCGGACACGACTGAAGCGATTTAGCTGCAGCAGCATACTATAAAGAAAGCTCAGCACCGAAGAATTGATGCTTTTGAACTGTGGTGTTGGTGAAGACTCTTTCGAGAGTCCCTTGGACTGCAAGATCAAACCAGTCAATTGTAAAGGAAATTAGTCCTGAATATTCATTCAAAGGACTGATGCTGAAGCTGAAGCTCCAATAGTTTGGCCACCTGATGTGCAGAACTGAAAAGACCCTGATGCTGAGAAAGGCCAAATGCAGGAAGAGAAGGGGCCAACAGAGGATGAGATGGTTGGATGGCATCACCAACTTGATGGACATGAGTTTGAGCAGACTCTGGGAGTTGGTGATGGACAGGGAGGCCTGGCATGCTGCAGCCCATGGAGTTACAAAGAGTCGGACACAACTGAGCGACTGGACTGAACTGAATACCATTTAGTGGGTTTCCCTGGTGGCTCAGATGGTAAAGAATCTGCCTGCAATGCAGGAGACCCAGGTTCAATCCCTGGGTTGGGAAGACTCTTTGGAGAAAGGAATGGCTAACTGTACCAGTACTCTTGCCTGGAGAATTCCATGTACAGAGGAGCCTGGAGAGCTACAGTTCATGGGAACATAGAGAGTCGAACACAACTAAGTGACTAACACACACGCACCATTTAATCCTCAGAACAACACAACAAACAGGTAATATAATGCAGAGAACCCAAGGAACTTCTAACAGCTAGCAAGCAGCATGACTCAGATCTTACGCTAAACAATCTGAACTCAGAGCACCTGTGCTCATCTTCTACAGTTATAAGACCTCCTGGGTTACTTGTGGGTTCTTTGTTAGCATCTAATCTATTATTTCCAGACAATTACATTTGCATTTTATCTATTCATTTTTATGTTGGTTAGTACACATTTTTTGGTAGAACTTTATTGAAAAATAATTCACAGTATCATACAACTCACTCATTTCAAGTGTACAACTTCTGCTTATGAACAGAATTGTACACTATTAATTGAACACTACTGTACAATGGCAACCCACTCCAGTACTCTTGCCCATGGACGGAGGAGCCTGGTAGGCTGCAGACCATGGGGTCGCGGAGAGTTGGACAGGACTGAGCGACTTCACTTTCACTTTTCACTTTCATGCACTGGAGAGGGAAATGGCAACCCACTCCAGTATGCTTGCCTGGAGAATCCCAGGGATGGGAGCCTGGTGGGCCGCCGTCTATGGGGTCACACAGAGTCGGACACGACTGACGTGACTTAGCAGCAGCAGCAGTACACTATTAATTGAACAGAATTGTACCACTATTATCACAATTAATCTTAGAATCAAACAACAAAAAAAGTCCCTCACACATTAGCAGTCATTCTCCATCTTCTCTCAACTTTCTTACCTTTAAGCAATCACCAGTCTACAATCTGTCTCTATGGGTTTACTTCTCCTGGACATTTCATATGAGGGAAATCATGTGTTCCTTTGTGTCTGGCTTCCTTCACTTAGCATAATGTTTCCAAGGTTCACCTGAATGGTAGTATGTATCAGTATTCCATTCCTTTTTTGTGACCGAGTAATACGGGCTCAATAAAGGACAGAAATGGTATGGACCTAACAGAAGCAGAAGATATTAAGAAGAGGTAGCAAGAATATACAGAAGAACTGTACAAAAAAGATCTTCACAACCCAAATAATCACGATGGTGTGATAACTCACATTCACCTAGAGCCAGACATCCTGGAATATGAAGTCAACTGGGCCTTAGGAAGCATCACTACAAAAAACCTAGTGGAGGTGATGGAATTCCAGTTGAGCTATTTCAAATCCTGAAAGATGATGCTGTGAAAGTGCTGCACTCAATATGCCAGCAAATTTGGAAAACTCAGCAGTGGCCACAGGACTGGAAAAGGTCAGTTTTCATTCCAATCCCAAAGAAAGGCCATGCCAAAGAATGCTCAAACTACTGCACAATTGCACTCATCTCACATGCTAGTAAAGTAATGCTCAAAATTCTCCAAGCTAGGCTTCAGCAATACGTGAACCGTGAACTTCCTGATGTTTAAGCTGGTTTTAGACAAGGCAGAGGAACCAGAGATCAAATTGCCAACATCCACTGGATCATCAAAAAAGCAAGAGAGTTCCATAAAAACATCTATTTCTGCTTTATTGACTATGCCAAAGCCTTTGACTGTGTGGATCACAACAAACTGTGGAAAATTCTGAAGGAGATGGGAATACCAGACCACCTGACCTGCCTCTTGAGAAACCTATATGCAGGTCAGGAAGCAACAGTTAGAACTGGACATGGAACAACAGACTGGCTCCAAATAGGAAAAGGAGTGTGTCAAGGCTGTATATAGTTACCCTGCTTATTTAACTTATATACAGAATACATCAAGAAATACTGGGCTGGATGAAGCACAAGCTGGAATCAAGATTGCTGAGAGAAATATCAATAACCTCAGATATGCAGATGACACCACCCTTACGGCAGAAAGTGAAGAAGAATTAAAGAGCCTCTTGATGAAAGTGAAAGAGGAGAGTCAAAAAGTTGGCTTAAAGCTGAACATTCACAAAACTAAGATCACGGCATCCGGTCCCATCACTTCATGGCAAATAGATGGAGAAACAGTGGAAATAGTGGCTGACTTTATTTTGGGGGGCTCCAAAATCACTGCAGATGGTGACTGCAGCTATGAAATTAAAAGACACTTACTCTTTAGAAGCAAAGTTATGACAGCATATTTTTAAAAAGCAGAGACATTACTTTGCCAACAAAGGTCCGTCTAGTCAAGGCTATGGTTTTTCCAGTGGTCATGTACGGATGTGAGAGTTGGACTATAAACAAAGCTGAGCGCCAAAGAATTGACGCTTTTGAACCGTGGTGTTGGAGAAGACTCTTGAGAGTCCCTTGGACTGCAAGGAGATCCAACCAGTCCATCCTAAGGGCGATCAGTCCTGGGTGTTCATTGAAAGGACTGATGTTGAAGCTGAACCTCCAGTACTTTGGCCACCTCATGCGAAGAGCTGACTCATTTGAAAAGACCCTGATGCTGGCAAGGATTGAGGGCAGGAGGAGAAAGGGACAACAGGATGAGATGGTTGGTGGCATCACCAACTCAATGGACATGGCTCTGGATAGACTCTGGGAGTTGGTGATGGATAGAGAGACCTGGTGTGCTGCGATTCTTGGGGTCGCAGAGAGTCAGACACGACTGAGCAACTGAACTGAACTGAATGTTCCACTGTATGGATATATACTACATTTTATTTATCCATTCATTGGTTGAAGGACAATTAAGTTGTTTCCAATTCTGGGCTACTCTGAGCCATGCTGCTATGAACATCTGTGTTCAAGTTTTTACATGAACATATGTTTTCAACTGTCTTTTTAGTACATAATTTGGAGAAGACACGCTGGGTCATACAGTAACTCTATGTTTATTTAGCCTTTTGAGGAACTATGAGGCTGTTTTACATTCCTATCAGCTTATACAGTGCTGACAGGATTTTACATTCCTATTGGCAATATATAAGGGTTCTGATTTCTCCACATTCTTTCTAAAACCTGCTATTTGTCTTTTTAGTTTTAGCTGTTCTAGTGGGTATGAAGTAGTATCTCACTGGAATTTGTATTCATTTCCCTATAGACAAATAATGATAAATATCTTTTTCATATACCTATTGGCTATTTGCATATCTTCCTTGGAGAACTCTCTATTTAGATCCTTTGTCCGTTTTTAAATTGGACTGCTTGTCTTTTTATTATTGAGTTTCAAGAGCTCTTCACATATTTCAAATACAAGTGTTTCATATGATTTGTATAAATTTTTGCCTATTTTGTAGTTTATCTCTGAAGCACTGAAGCTTTTAATTATGATAAAGTCCAATTTTTATACTTCTTCTACTGTTGCTTGTGTTTTTGGTGTCATATCTAACAAACCATTGCCTAATCCAACATCACATTTATGCCTATGTTGTTATCTAAGAGTTTTTAGTTTTAGCTCTTATATTGAGGTCTTTGATCCATTTTCAGTTACTTTTGTACATGGTGTGAGCTAGGTGGATATATTTCTTAAATCATGTTTAAAGGCTAGAATTGGCCCTTTTACTCCTATATGTCCATCATTCCCATATCATCAACCATAAGCTAAAAAAGTTTAAAGACTCAGACTCTGAAGTCAAAATTCTTCATTTAGAATCCCAGCTCTGTCTCATATGACCTTGAACAAGATACATGAACTCTCTGAGTCCTAATTCTTTGCCTGTAAATTGGAATAGTAACAATCTCCATCTCAAAGATGAGGATTAAATGCTTAAATATACCAAAGCTGAGTACAGTGTTCCCATATTGTAAGTACTTACTGCTGCTGCTGCTAAGTCGCTTCAGTCATGTCCGACTCTGTGCGACCCCATGGACTGCAGCCCACCAGGCTCCTCCGCCCATGGGACCCTCCAGGCAAGAGTACTGGAGTGGGTTGCTACTGCCTTCTCCGAAATACTTACTAGAGTTCAAGTATTAATTATTGCTTTCTAAGTATCACTCAGGTTTGTCCATTCTCTCCAGTTCCATAGCTTCTACCTTACTTTAGGTCACCATCATTTCTTACATGGATTATAAATCTATTTATAGATCTTCCTGCCCCTATCCTAATCTTGTCCTGTACCAAATTCATTCTCTACTCTGAACTCATAATGATCATGTCAAAATGCATATCTGACCACCTGTCAACACCCTGCATTGTAGAAAATAGCTCTCAGGTGCTTCAACGACAAAGTCCAAATTTCTTAACAACTGAGACATGAAGACTTTCAGCTCTGGCTAACCTAACCTCTTACTATCACCTATCCCTAGAGCCATGATTTCTTCTGCGTCCAGAAAGTGAAAGTGAAAATCTCTAGTCCTGTCTGACTCTTTGCGATCCTATGGTCTATATAGTCCATGGAATTCTCTAGGCCAGAATACTGTAGTGGGTAGCCTTTCTCTTTTCCAGGGGAATCTTCCCAACCCAGGGATCAAACCCAGGTCTCCTGCATTGCAGGCAGATTCTTTACCAGCTGAGCCACAAGGGAAGCCCAAAGACTAGCTGAATTCTACCTATCCTTCATGGATCACTTAGACACCACTTTCCATAGAAGTCTTTCTAGACAGCTCACTGTCAATTCAAGGATAAATGCTCCTTCTACAATACTCTGAACACTTCTTGATCGACATACTCATTATACTGTATAAAAATTAACTGTTTACTTATTATCTGAGATTTGGTGGGGGGAAAGCCCCAACATTTCATTTATCACTGCATCCCCTAATGAGTACTACAATACCAGTCATATGGCAGATATTTGATAAATGTTGCATGAATGGAGGAATGGCCTCAAAGCACACATGTCTCAAAGTGGTACTTCCTCCTTTACAGAGAGAATCCACTAAACAAAGCCACAATCATGACCTGAGTAATATTTTCATGTTCACAGTCTTAAAGTCTCAATTAACTCTGAATACTACTGCCATAGCTATCATAATACACATGTGCTTGATCTCTGACTGGCTTTAACACTCAATAAAGCAAGTCAAGTAGTCAAGATGATTGATGTGTCAAGTGTACAAAAGTCAAGCCACGTGAATTTATTTTTCAAGTTATTTTCTAGTCCTCACCTTCTCCACAAAGAGGCACCTTCATTTAGACAAAAATGAAGTTCACGTGAACTTCAATAGTCTTTATTAAGCAAGTTCAACTTGCAGGGGAAAAAAATTTTGCATAATTTTACCATTGTAATTGTTAATTTAAATACAACTTTTAAAAAAACCACTTCAGAAAGTTATAAACTGCTAAAATCCATAATTAAAATTCAATAAAACTCAGTCTTAACTTCTATTCTACTTGGAATAAAAATATGAATAGGAAATAAGAACTGGATTTATCTCTTAGAAATACATCTAAATTACTTATGGATGAATTAGAGGGAGCAGAAGGTTGGCAAACTCACCTGTAAAACCAGGTGGGTCTGTGGCCTTTTGTGAGTGAGTGGAATATTTAGTATTCCAATAGTCTATTCAAATTTTTCACTTCTTACTTGGTCAGTTTTGCATTTTCCATTTCTCCAAATATAAATGCAGTTTGTTTAGGCTTTTAAGCGCATCAATGTATATTCATATTTTATAATTAAAATGCCTTATATATGGAAAAAAGTTACTGGAAGCCAAACTGCAATCAAACTATAAATCTGTAAAATCAAGTTTGACCCATCTATCACTGTTTTAAGACATAATTAGTTAGCTTGAAAAAAATATATACCTTCACCCATACTTTCTCTTGAAAACAATCCACATATACTTAACAATCATCAGAAGCTATCAACCTAAAAAAGGAACAGGCAAAGTTTTTCTTGCTCTCTCTTTGCCAAGGGATATCATCCAATTTCAATTCAGTATGAAGAGAAATGCTCCCTGGGTGAGCAATCAAGAGCAGTTAATAGGGTTCAATTAAGAAATCAAAGCAGTTAAAGACCTTTTCTACTAAAAGACTTCATGCGCCAGGTATCATTATCATCCTCTGTTGTCACATGAGGAAACTGAGACTTTGAACAGGTTACTTATCCAGGCTCTAGTTCCACAGCCAATGCTCATCTGTATTATTCTGCCTCCAATACACCAAACTGACAAAGACAAAAATCAGAATATGTAAGCAGCTATCTCTCTTAGAAGTCATATCGTTAAAGGAAAATATCATTTTTGTCAACTTAGCGTTGTGTTTTTTATTTAAATGAAGGCTGTGATTCAGTATTTAATCACTGTTTCAAACATGCTTTTGAACATCTTTATCATAAACATTTACCTATGCAATAACATAATGCCAGGAAAACAACATATCCCTTGTCTGGATCTTGTGGTGTCTTGTGCTCCTACCTGACTCTGGTTAATAGCTGCGTGGTTGCCATGGAATGGAGACTGTCTTTCTTTATCTCGATGATGCCGACTGCTGTGTTTACTTCTCTGCAATTGCTGACGTAATTTTGCAATCTGAAAAGGGGAAAATAAGTACGTCAGAGTGTCTTCCACATCACATAAAACATATCCTTGCTTAATAATAACCAATAAAACTCAACCCTATTATATCTTTTGAGTTTTTAAACCATACCACAAATATCTGAGTTTACTTTAAAAAATTTATATGTATATATACACATATCTATATATGTATAAATGTATATGTTTCTTTCAAAGAAAAAATTATGTTCCAACACTGTTCTGCACCTTTAAGCTTCCCAAAAGTATTAAACAAATGAAGCTTTTAGCAATTATACCTTATAGCTTTCACAGTTCAAAAGCAATGATAATTATTCTCTGATTTTCCTTATAGTGAGTCACATTTTATTCAGAATTAGATTTCTTTATCAAATACCTTACCTTCAACAGCTCCAAAAAAGTAAACAGTATTATTTAAAAATCAATTCCAGCCATGAAATGCATTTAGATACAATCTTTAAATAACAAATGTAATTTTGATTAATATCTGATTATTAATTATATTAATATTAATAATATAATTCCTTGACTGAATTTTTCTGTTCTATGCTACATTATATTTAAAACACAAATGTGCTAATTATAGGCACAAAAAAAGTAATCATAACATAGGGCCATAATCAACTTGGTTACACTGGGTTACTAAATGTCAAAAATACTTACCATTGTATATAGAAATAATAGCAGTGAATTTGTTGTATCACTACAATCTCATACATTTGATATTTAATTATATTAACAGCTATGGAGTCTCATTAAAAAAATAAACACAATCAGGTAAGTTACATGTATATTTCCCTATTCAAATCTTTCTGTTTTCCTGGTGTTATTTCTCAAGTAAACAAAACCACCACCAAAAAAACAAGAAAGAAATTAAAAATAATGGAACTGACAAATCTCTGCAGGTCACAGCCTCTGGGAACTAGTCAACCAAGGGATCAAATTTTCACACCCACTTCCTTAGAACCATTTTTCTGACCTCCTTAAGCTGATCTGTGCTGCCCCACGATGCTGAACGTTTGTGAGACCCTTTCTTCTTTTCAGAGTATTCTTCAGCCCATGCACTCTCTGTCTATAATGGGAAAGAGAAGAAAGAGGTTTTAATAAAATAGTTAATCATTTAACAATAGTGAATGCCATATTTGCAACAACATGGATTGACCTTGAGGGCATCATGCTAAATGAAATAAGTCAGACAGACAAACATAAAAAAATACTGTATGATCTCACACATGGAATCTAAAAAAAAAGAAAAAAGCCCATAGAAAAAGAGATCAGATTTGTGGTTAACAGAGGGGGAATTGGATGAAGGTGGTCAAAATATAGAAACTCCCGGTTACAAGATAAATAAGTACTGAGGATATAATATAGAACACAATGGCTATAGTTAACACTTGCTGTATGGTGTATTAGAAAGTTGCTAAGAGAGTGGATCCTAGACGATCTCATCACAAGGAAAAATGACTTTTCTGGCAACTATGAAGTAATGGATGTTTCTATGGTGATCACTTTGCTACACATGTCACGTCATTGTGCTGTACAGCTTAAACTTTACAGTGTTATATGTCAGTTATATCTCAATAAACCTGAAAACATTTTTCCTTTCTAAAAAAAGGATACCATATTTTTCTATTACAAAATACATGCCTATTACAGAAAAATCAGGTATTACAAAATATTTAAAAGAACACAACTTACCCATAATTCTTCAGCACCAGTTACCTAACTGCAATACTTTAGCCTATTTTTCATTTCTATTACTAATAAAAATTACTATTTTTATATAATTATAAGCATCCCATTTACTGAACAAATGCATACTGATAATAGCCAACATTCCTGTGATCTTATTATGTGCTAGGTACTGTGCTTTATGAAAGTAAATGAAAGGTCATCATTGTGCTATCTGATTTAACATACACAAAGTTCTTCAAGGTCTGTAGATAAAGAAGTTGTGACAATGAGAGGTTAGGGAAGTTGCCTGGGGTCTCACAGCCAGGAAGTGGTGAAGCCAAAGATATAAACCTAAAATTCCAGAGTTTATCATCTAAATCTCTAAATTATGTCTTTTCTTGGTTTAAATAACTGCAGAGTACAGCTTCAAAAATGTTACATTCTTAGTGGTTACACAAAATCCAGAACTTAAAAACACTGTATCAGGGGGAAAACTCATTCTCAGCACATGAAAATACTGCTCAGCCTCACCCCATAATAAGAGAAATGCAAGTTAAGGTCACTAAGACTAGGCAATTTGATTACATACACTCTCGTCCATTGCTGGTGTAATGTAAAATTGGTACAGTCTAGTGAAGGTGATATGGCAATTGCTGTCAAAGTTACAAATGTACATACCGTTTGACACAATGACCTTTTGGTACTTTATATCACAGATCTACAAATTTATGCCTCTATGCACAAAATGACATATATTATTCCCTACAGCACCATTTGTGCAAGCAAGAGATTAGAAAAATGTTAATAGAAGACTGGGCTTCCCTGGTGGCTCAGCAGTAAAGATTCTGGCTGTAATACAGGAGATGTTCAAACCCTGGGTTGGGAAGATCCTCTGAACAAGGGAAAGGCCACCCACTCCAGTATTCTTGACTGGGAAATCCCATGAACAGAGGAGCCTGGCAGGCTGCAGTCCATGGGGTTGAAAAAGTCGAACAAGACTTAGTGACTATTGTTGTTTAGTCACCTAGTCGTGTCCGACTCTTTGCAACCCCATGGAATGCAGCACGCCAAGCCTGCCTGTCCCTCACCACCTCCCAGAGTTTGCCCAAGTTCATGTCCATTGCAGCAGTGATGCCATTCAGCCATCTCGTCCTCTGATGCTCTCTTGTCCTTATGCTATCAATCCTTCCCAGCATCAGGGACTTTAACCACCTTAGCGACTATAATCACCACCATAACCAAACAGAGGATTGGCCAAATAAATTATGGCTTATCTTTACAACAGAATAATACGCAGCTATAAAAATGAATAAGGAAATCTTTATAAAATATACTTATACAAAATAATTTCCATGAGCTACTGTTAAATGAAAAAATCAAGGCTCAGTACAGTATGTACAGCAACTACCTTTATAGATAGGACTGCTAGAAAGAATATATACACATGTAGAGTATACATGGTAACAAAAGAAACTGGTATCAGTGGCTGCCTCAGGGGAAGATGTCTCTCAAATTCTGTACTATATGAAAAATGTATAGCCTATTCAAAATAATACCTCTTTACATAATATGATGTAAAAAAACTTTTAACACCAGGGGAAATTTTTCTATATGGATAAAACGATGCCTTTAAGTGAAAACAAAATTGCAGAATAATGTATAGAATATGCTATCTTGTGTTTAAGGAAAAAAAAATCACCTTTAGGCAAGGATTATCAATGGACACTAAAACATTAGGTGAAAAGTTACTAAGGAACAGGATATTCACTGGTGCAGAGACATATTCTACAGTTACTTCCTAATTCAAAAAGGATAAAGTATTTCCTTTACAAATATGTCATTCATAAAATAACATAAAGTAACAATGTTATTAAAACTGAAAGTATGAGAATGAAAATGAACTGTTCTAAATTAAAAGGAACTAAGAGAAACTAAGTAAAATGCTTGAATCTCCAAATGGATCCTGATAAAAAAGAAAGAAATCTTGTGTAAATTTAACATGAACTGGATGTGACATGATATTTTATAATTATTCATTTTCCTAGGTGAGCTAATGGCACTGTGATTATACAAGAAGATATATGGTGAAAGATTTAGGGATAAAATGTTGTGAAATCTGCAACACACGTTGAGAAAGTACAGCAAATACACACATAAAAGCACAAAGGTTGGTAAAACAAACATGGCTATGTTTAAAATTGCTGAATCTAATGACAGTTAGAATGTCCTTCCCGTTTTTTTGTATGTTGAACATTCTCTTAGTAAAAAGTTAAAGAGGGGGAAAGAAAATCTTAAGTCATATCAATTGACATTTTAAATCCATTTTGGACAATTTCATAAAGAACCATTTCTATCAAAAAGTATTAGACCAACAAACAAAGGCAGGAAGAATGACAAGAGTTAAAAAGTCATCATTTGGAACTTCTACAATAATTGTTGATTTAAGCAAGAATCATCAACAAATGCTAAAAAACAATGGGTGAAAGTCTGTTGGGGAATGGGATATAGTCTCAAATATTTCCCCACAGCCTATGCAGGTACAGTTACAAAGGGTATCCGGCGGGTGAAACAGCATTACTGACATTGGGCACTTCTTGATGCACATGCACAAAGAACATAGGTCAACTACAGTATTTCTGTAAAAAATGTTATTACTGAATCGTTTAAAAAATGGATAAACCCAGGTTGAGAAGATTCAACAAAATACCACATTGCACCCATAGAAAATATCAATGTCACAAATGACAAAAGTTGAGGAACTGTTCCAAATTAAAGAATTCTAAAGAAATATGACATTTAAACGTTGACTTGTGCTCCTTCACTGGATCCTAGCTTAAGGAAGAAACTGCTACAGAGAACATAACTGGGGAAACAAACCAAAAAAAAAATGTGTCTATGTATCTACATAATAAAGAATAGAATTGCATCAACGCTAAATCTTCTGAATTTGATAATTAAATTTTTAAAGTCTGTGTTCGTATATATTTTCTGAGGTATTTGAGAAGAGTCACAATGTCTGTAAATTACAAAGAGCAAATAATAACATCAGTGATAATAACAATTATATATTAAAGAACACAAAATATGCAAAAATGTTTATTGGTAAATATAGGAGTACCCGGGTGCTCAATCTTAATTCTTGTGATTTTTCTATAAATTTGAGACTTTTCCAAACAAAAAGCTTTTAAAAATTAGACAAATTACTAAAGATATTCAATATAAGTATAAAATTTCAAGGAAAAGCAAAGGAATATAGAAGGTTCTTATAGATTTAAGAACAAAGTAAATGAGTATTAATTAGCAAAACAAATAAAAATAAGCATAAAGAGCAAAAGACAGCGTTGTTAATTTCAGTGATAAGATGTTCAGGCAGGAAAAAATATTCAGCAAAAGTTGTTAATTTTACTTAACCTCCTAATTCAAAAGATAATTGCTTTCTTTGTTCAACTAAGCAGCCAAGCCTTTATTATAAGACACTCAAGAATTAATACAAAGTAAAATGGAGTTTTAATTAAGTATGTTTCAACTTTGTTCAATTTTGCATTGTATACTGGAAAGCAATATGTATCTTCTAACATATCAGGTCCTACACTAGGTGTTGGAGTTAGAGAGAAAATACAGTTTTTATGCTCAAAGAGTTTTTTCTAGGAGAGAAAGGATAAACAGCCAATTTGGATAGGATGTGACTGAGAAAGTCATTTCCTAGGAAGGTTGATAAGAAGTCTAGGGGTCCCCAAGGAGAGAGGGGTCTGGAATTCTCAAGGAGGAAGAAAGGACAAACTTTTTTCCTTCTCTACATTCCTTAGGATTATAGAACAACAATGTATTCTGCCTGAGGGCAGTCTCTGGATTAAACCTTATGGCTAATTCTGTAAATTATGGAAGTAGACCTGCTCTTTACAAGGATTATATAACAACAATGTATTCTGCCTGAGGGCAGTCTCTGGATTAAACCTTATGGCTAATTCTGTAAATTATGGGAGTAGACCTGCTCTTTACAAGGATTATATAACAACAATGTATTCTGCCTGAGGACAGTCTCTGGATTAAACCTTCTGGCTAATTCTGTTATCTTAAAATGTAAATTATGGGAGTAGGTCTGGTGAGGTCTTTACAACATCCAGACCTTCTTTGGATTTACTGGAGAGTATATAACTTCATTGCTAACACTAACAAGCGGGTACTCTTTCTACCCCCTTCTGATGCCTATGTTAGAAGCTTTCTCTATCTCCTTTATACTTTAATAAAACTTTATTACACAAAAGCTCTGAGCGATCAAGCCTCGTCTCTGGCCCCAGATTGAATTCTTCTCCGGGGGCCAAGAATCCCGGCGTTGTGATTCAACAACCTTTCATGATGACTGAGGTCCCCTAAGAAAGGCACCTAATCCAAACCTGGAAAGACAGGAAAAGTAGGCAGGCAAGATTCTAGGGGATTAGGGGCAGCTGCTGTGAGCATTAGTGTGTAAACTATCCAGGGAAAGCATTACAAACAAAACAAACGACAGGAACATCAGTCAAGTGGTAGCTAGAGCTAGATCACAGCAACTCGCTGAAGAGACTTACTGAACTTCCACAGAACAAGGGGCTCCCAACGATTTATAAAACCATATATTCTTACTGGTAAGGCAAAATATCTGAACCCACTGAATCTGAAACTGCAGAGGAAATAAAGAGGGTTGCAGAAATATTGAAGGAAATACACTCACACTAATTTAAACATCACATCCAGATGAAGCTAAATCAAGTAGAGACCGTATTCATTTTCCTTTTTTAATTTTATATTGGTGCACAGTTGATTAATAAGGTGTCAGATTCAGGTATACAGCAAAGTGATTCAGTTATACATATATGGGCTTCTATTCCTTTTCAAATTCTACTGTATAGGACAGGAAATGCTGCTCAATATTCTGTAATAACCTAAATGGGAAAAGAATTTTTACTCATTTTCTATACGACCATGCCCTAATCTCAGTAAAGTTACAGATTTAGAATAAATGCAGAGGGCTTCCCTCATAGCTCAACTGGTAAAGAATCTGCCTGTAATTCCGGAGACTGGGTTCGATTCCGGGGTTGGGAAGATCCCCTGAAGAAGGAAATGGCAGCCCACTCCAGTATTCTTGCCTGGAGAATCCCATGGACAGAGAAGCCTGGCAGGCTATAGTCCATGGGGTCGCAATGAGTCAGACACAACTTAGCGACTAAACCACCAAACCACCACCGCAGAACTCTCTGGCTTAAAGAGTCACAATTTCTTAAAAGACTCATTACTTTGGATGAGTACAAGACTCAATGCAGAATACAGACTCTGCACTTTCATTTCTGTAGTTGCAACTGGAGTATAACCCTTGAGGTAATTTCGAACCTAAGTATCTACCCTAATAGTGGGACTCGGTTTTAAGAGTATCAGAACAGAAAACAGAAAACAAACTAATGGAATTCTGGAAACCAATATGTAAATTCAAAAACCATTGCAAAGTGTATTTACTTGGTCCTATAAAAGGACGCTCTCTCATAAAGTGCTGAGATCAAGCAACCATCAAGTGACATAAATTTAAAGTCTAAATCAAGATGTACCTTAGCTGATTTTCAACAATCAGTATCAAGGATCTTTTAACTCTTTAAAATGATTTTCATTCTTCACTAGCCATAGCGCTTTAACTGTTCTGCTCATTCAATCCATTGCAAATATTCCTGGAGTGCTTATTCCATCAAGTATAGTACTAATTTCTGGGGATGAAAATATAAAAATGGGCAAGCCAGACACAGTTCCTGCCTTCATGGGCTTGCCATCTAATGACTATGAGAAACATTAAATGATTATACAAAGATTAAATTAAATTATAATTATAGTTAAGTTGTTGCAACAGAAACTACACCCAACTAAGACACAGTCAACAACTGGCTTTATGATCTTGGACTTTAGTTTCCTCACCCGTAAAACTAGGAGTTAGATCAAATGATCCTTTAAGATCCCTTTAATTAAAACTTTTTATAAATCTAAAAGTACAAAACTTTGTTTCCAGAGTCCCTTTGTCAGGATATCTACATTTATAGATTCTATCAGCAATATAAAATAATCCCCATTTCCCAAAACATGAAGATTTTTGGCACAAAAATATAAGGTGGGATGAAAAAGTAACCTTTACTGTAACAAATTTTTAAGTCCATAAATTCCATAAATTAAATTTACTGTGATGTTCTAAACTATAAAAAAGTGAGAGAAAACATGTCCATAAATTACTGCACATATCAGAATTCCTTTGAGAACTGTTTCAAATGCACATTCTTAAGACTCAACCAAAACCTACTGGAGAACATTCAAGGTCAAGCCTGGGGATCTGCATTTTTGATAAGCTTCCCAGATAATGCTAATACATACTAGTTTTAAGAATTTGAGAGCAGAGTAGAATAAACAATATTATGAGAAATGGTTTCAGAGTGAAACACTTCAAGATAAGAACTGTAATAAACCTACCTGTGTGGCCTTGTCCCTCATGCAAGGAGCAGCTTGCCCATGACCATCACGAGGCCAGTGCCCTGCTAGGTACGGAGCAGCGAGTGTATCCAGGGAGGAGGTACGGCGGATGATGCTAGAGGGGCTGGAGGAAGGTGGTCTCGTTTTGTCCCCTAGATTTAAGACAGATACATTTATTTAAAAAATAGCTTAGGAAGGAAACAAAGCAGAAACTAGGTAGAGTTTCTCTAACTTAAATATAAAATGTGAGTGACAAAGAGGAATAAGCTATTGATTCACACAAACTTGGATGGCTCTCACATTAAGGGATTCCTGGTGGCTGAGAAGATAAAGAGTCTGCCTGCAATGCGGGAGACCCAGGTTCAATCCCTGGGTCGAGAAAATCCCTTGGAGAAGGAAATGGCAACCCACTCCAGTACTCCTGCCTGGAAAATCCTGTGGACAGAAGAGCCTGGCAGGCTACAGTCCACAGGGTCACAAAGAGTTAGTTGATCACGACTGAAGCAACTTCATTTCATTTCCAGACATATTAAGTAAAAACAGTCACTCTCAAATGGCTACTTATGACTTCATTTGTACATTTTTGACATGACAAAATGTTAGAAATGGAAGAAAGATTAATGGTTGCCAGGGATCCACTAGCAGATAGGAAGAGGGAAAGTGAAGTGGCAGGAGAGAAGCAGGTGTTACAAAAGGGCAATATGCAGGACCCTTTGGTGACAGGAAACTATTCAGCATCTTGACTGTAGTGGGGATGTACAAACATACAAAGGAGATTAAGCAGTAGAGAATTTAAAACACATACACACAAGTACAAGTAAAAACGGAAGAAATCTGAGTAAGAGCAGTGGTTTGTACAACGTCAAAATCCTATGTAATCCTACAAAAATGTTAAAACTGGGGAAAATAGGCTAAACGTACAAAAGATCTCTGTATTTTTTACAACTACAATTAATCTCTACAAAAAAAACAGAAAATAAGACAAATGTATCCATATTATCCATGAGAGGATTTACGAGCTTAATGTGTCCTAAGAGATAAAAAGGCATAATAAGAAAGCCCACCATCCTTATCTACCCATTTTTAAAATGCTCACCTTGGGTTTAAGATTAAGTAGGTGTAATAGGTAAATATCACTTATTATTACACCACCCATACTCACTCAAAAGGAAATCAGGCAGCTAAGATAAAGTTACAGGTAAAATTTCACTTTAATCAGCTCTGTCAGGCACATGTCTTACTGAGTTTTGTTATAATAAATAGACTTCAAGAAACCAAACTAACCAGCCTATAGGAGCTATACTTGAAGACATCTATGCAAATATATCTTCCATTTCAAGATACAGGATATGTATTTAGATATACGCCAAAAATAAAAACTATAAAAAAAAGAAAAGAAACTAGAGGTAATGGGAAGTTAGAGCGATACGGAAAAAATACTCTATTTCTTTTTTTTTTGAAGGGGAAAGTAATACGCTTAGCTAATTATATTACAAAAATTTTTAAATTAAAGGATTTAAAAATATGAAACATGAACATAGGCATGAGTAGATTATATTATAATGCTACCATTCTAGTTCTCTCTATATAACAAATACCTTGTTTTTCTTAAGGCCATATATGAAAACATTTTAGGATGCCTCTCTTCTAATCATATCACATTATTTCTTGACAAGGGTCTTATATAGTTACAAGTATAAAAGTTCAGTTGTTGGTTATGTGACCCAAATAATAAGAGATTCAATTCCACCATGATAATAGTTTTATCAGCTGTGTTGTTGATAATCATAAAAGTTGCTTCACAAGATATGCCTCAGATACATTTGTTTTCAAAATGGCACAATTATTTCACTAAAACAATGCCTAAATGTTGCAAATGCTAACCATATCTCTGCAGTGTCTTCCTTTTATAGTTAAACACAAAATAAATACAGTACATATCCATAAGTTCAAGGAAGCATGTACTCACCTATAACAAGTGAAAAGCAATAAATATACATGTACATGATTTTTCCTTTAACTAAAAAATGAATCTCTACCGGGATGGTCACAAAACTATTGTTCTTGGCCACAAAAAAGGGACACAGACTATGTAAACTGGAGTATATTCATTAAAATCCAATTGTTAAAAGCTGTCTGGCACTTCTCTTCCTTAACTACAACATTGCTTCCATCACTGTTCAGTGTATTAATCAAATAGGTCTGATTTCATCATCAAGATTTTATATTATCCAAGCACTGACTTTTCAACTAGACTTTCTAAGACTGATTTTCCATAACACAATGGAGAATAGAAAAATTATACATGGTCACACATAAAAACACTAAACATTTCTTTTGAACTCCCTTCATGTAAACATTTACTAAGGGTCTGGAAGCCAGTGCTAAGCCCTAGAAATTAAAAAGACTAAGTTACAGCCTGCCATAAAGAACACAGAGTCTACATCTAGCTTGTCATTATTCTATTTCAATCCAAGTTCCCCAAATTGACAAGATTTGGTGCCTAATTATGAGGAAGTTTAAGGGAAGGGAGGAAGACTTAAGAGTCAAAGATGACTCAAAGAATTCCCATCTATGTGAACAAAGGCTGTATTTACATGGAATTCCAGAGAAAGAAACTGTCAGCTGACAGCTGACAAGACCCTTCATGATCTCCTTTTTCTTGCCTGGACTGCCTCTAATCCCAACCACGCTGAAGGCCTTACAGTTCCCAGCATGTGCCATGCCCTGTCTGCCTCTAAGAGTTTGTCTCTACCTACATTACCCTCATATCCCTTTCCTGGATTTGGCTAATTTACGTTTAATCTTTGAAACTTCAGATGTCTGAACTGAAATTCAAAATTCAGTTCAAATGTTTCCTCTGAAAATAAATCTTCCTTGAATAGTCACCCAAACCCAAAAAAACGATACGTCAGCATCTAGGTCAAAAGCCCTCCTGTGTGCTGCCTTAGCATGGTTCACTGAAATGATCTCCTGACTGTCCATGTGCTCTAGGAGAGTGAGATTTTGGAGGGCAGGAATTTTACTTTCCTCAACCCAATGATTTAAACAATACCTGACATATATGCAGAAAAGAGAATGATTTCTAATATTTCTATCATTTATCAACAAGAGCAGGTGTGTGCAATAAATTCAGATACTTTGTTAATCCAAAGTAAATCAACAAAAACTAATACTGCAAGGTATCACTTGCATGTACAATCTTTTTTAAAAAGTCAAATTCATGGAAACAGATAGTAGGAAAAGTGATGGCCAGGGGTATGGGAGAAACAGGGAAAGGCTGATGAAAGTATAAATTTTCAGCTGTAAATGAATAAATAAGGTCTGAGGTGGTAATACAATTGGTAACACTATATTGTATAAGTGAAATTCATTGCAAGAGTAGAACTTAACGTTCTCTCACATAAATGAAAAAAAGATAAATATGTGAAGTGATGGATGCTTTAATGAACCAAATGGGAGGAATCTTTTCACAATGTATACATATATTACATCATTATGAGCTATGCTTTATATATCTAACAATCTTCTTTGTTAATTATAAACAAAGCTGAGAAAAAGTAAATCAAAGCAACAAAGGTTCAAACTTGACTCTGTTCTTTAAAAATTAAGTCTTAAAGCACTTACAGCAGGGTGTGGCAATGAAAATTTCAGTAAATGCCCTGGGGTCTGGAGTTCAGAACTCCGCAACTATAGGCACCAGTTCTTGGGTAATTTCAATGGCAGTAGTAGAGCACCCCAAACCATGGCCCTCAGATTTCACATTACAAAGTTTCTACAGACACTGTTAGAGTTAGGTATTTCTAGAATTTATCAGGTATTGGCTTAAAAGCTGTATTTCTTGTTATCCACAAAGTCAATTAACAAGCAGAAGGGATAAATTAGACATATTTGTTCAGAAAGGGGAAAAATACTCTTCTTTCTTCAGGTATAAAAATGATAAAGATTAAATATAAAGAAACCAAACAGTACTAAAACAAAACAAAAAAAACCCACAAAATCCCAAAAGGCCACCACTCAGAGATAATCATTTTAATCAGTATTTATTTCCAGAAATCTGTCTACGTTTACACACATGTACAATTTTATATAAATGAGGTCCCATTAGGCATGCTATTACTTATTGTTGAGAAAGAAAAAGGGCATGTCAAGGACCTATTTCCACTGTAATAAATACGAATCTATATCACCATTTTTTAAAGTTTATTTTTAATCGACGGATAATTGATTTACAATATTGTGTTGGTTTCTGCCACACATCAACATGAATCAGCCATAGGTATACATGTCCTCTCCTTCTTTCATCACCATTTTTAATATTAACAGCTGTACAGTATCCAATCGATTGGATACATCATAACTTAATCTTATAGTGATGGACATTTTCAGCAGCAGATATATATCATTTTATGCTTACTTATCTCTTTATGAAAAATTTCTAGACATCAAATTTTGTATCTCCAAGGGTAAACACGTATTAAAATTTTAAATATTGCCATAAATCACCTGCCACTAGAAAGAATTTTGCCCTTATAAGAATACTCATTTACCACATCCTTAAGTATATTCATTAATTTTCCTCAATTTTCCCAAAGATTAAAAATATCATTTTATTTGCATTTCAATTGTTGAGTTCTCAAAATTGTAATTTTACTGCTAATTTTATTTCTTATATATTACTAGTACTGTAAGTATTTTAATTTTCTTCTGATGAAGAATGCTTTTGTGTTTTTTTCTGGCTGTGCTGTGTGGCTTGCAGGAGAAATCTTAGTTTTCTGATCAGGGATTGAACACAGGCCCTAGGCAGTGAAAGCAGAGTCCCAACCATGGGACCATCAGAGAATCCTCAAGAAATAGTTAAATCAAAAGAAATTCCTTCAATTTCATTTTACCTTCCTCTTCTTTTATTAAATTCTAGTAAAGTTACATGTAGTTAATTTTATCTTAAATAGTACACATGTGCTCGCTTAGTCATGCCCAACTCTTTGTGACTCCATGGACTGTATCCTGTCAGGCTCCTCTGTCCGTGGGATTTTCCAGGCAAGAATACTGAAATGGGTTGCCATTTCCTACTCCATAAATAGTACACATAGTATGATTAAATGCCTATAACAGTGTATGTCTATTCATCCACTGTCTAAGCTTCCACCTCCTACACACACACAGACATACACATACTTAAAATGTCTCTGGAAAGAAACATAAAAAATTGATGACAATGGCTGCCTCCACAAAGGGGAACTGCATGGTGGGCAGACAAGAGAGGTGCAAGGGAGTTATTTCACTGTACTTCTAATTATACGTTTTAAAATTTACATGTGAACTTACTACCTGTATTTTTAAAAATTCATAAACTTGATTCAATGACTCTCTATCTAGGCATGTAAATAGAATAATCAAATGTAGAAAAGGGGAACTTTCCTGGTGGTCCAATGGTTGAGCTTCTGCTTCCCAGTACGGGGGATGTAGGTTCGATTCCTGGTCAGGGAGCTCAGATCCCACCCAGCTCAGTGCAACTAAGCCTGTGTGCTGCAACTACTGAGCGCAAGCACCTCAACTAGGCAGTCTGTGGGCCACAAACTCTGGGGCCCACACGCTCTGGAGCCCTCGCACCACAACTTGAGAGAACACCACACACCACAACGAAGATCCTGCATACTGCAAGTAAGACTCGATGCAGCCAATAAATTAAGTATTTTTTTAATGTGGAAAGGGTTTTAAATTCAAAGACATTCATAACATTTACAATAGTAAAAACCATAAATAATATAGCCAATATTGGAGGTTAAGGAAACTGATGGGAAATATAATGGAATAGTAAAATTATTAAAAATTATGTTTTAAAATGATAAACATGAGAACTTTATTATAATCTGTTAAGGGAAATTTATGGGAAAAGCATGTGCTTCCATAATTTATTTCTACTTCATACTTTCTTCAGTTACTCCAGGTTGCAGTTAATTTTTTTTTCTTTTTTTTTTTCTGTTAATTTTTTGATTAAGTTTTCAATGAAACATAAACAGATGACATCAAGAACTGATGCAGGCACAGCAGTACCAAATTAATGATTAACCCTAATAAGAACTAAATAATCAAATTAACCAAACTGGTTTCCTATAGACATGGTATCAAAAAAAAAAGTCTATTCTAGAAATTTAAAAATCTAATTTACAATAGCCAGGGCATGGAAACAACCTAAATATTCATCAACAGAGGAATGGATAAAGAAGGTGTGGTGCATATATACACTGTATACATATATACAGTGTGTACCTATATTCAGCCATAAAGTAGAATGAAATAATACCATTTGCAGCAATATGGATGAACCTAGAGATTATTATACCAAGTGAAGTCAGAAAGAGAAAGACAAATACCATAAGGTATCACTTATATACGAAACCTAAAATATGACACAAATGAGCTCATTTACAAAACAGAAACAGATCCACAGACACAGAAAAAAACCTTTCGGTTATCAAAGGGGAGAAGGGTTAAGGGACAGGTAAACTGGGAAACTGGGATTGAAACAAAGTCCTGCTGTATATTCACTAACCCACAATAAGCCATAATGGGAAAGAATATGAAAAGAATATATATACACACATACAGAGATACTGAATCACTTTGCTGTACACCAGAAACTAATACAACATTGTAAATTAACTATTACTTCCATTAAGAAAACACACACACACAAAAAAAAAAAAACGAGAAGAGTGATAAGTCCACAGTGTTAAGAGGTCACAGGGCACCTCACACATTTTGCTATAAGCAGCCAGAAGAAACTTCTTGGCACCTTCACACTGCTTAGAAATCTCCTTAGCTAGATCGTCCTGTTTATTAGGCATAGTCCCTACCTTCCATGCTACTAACGTCAAGAGTGTTGCTAAATTTTCTGCCTCAACATAACAAGGATGCCCCATTCTCCAGTTTCAACATCTTTCTCATCTCCTTCTGAGCTCTCAACTACAACTTCCTCATAGTCCAAATTTAAATTTCTCCATCATCATTTGCATCTTTCCTTTCCCCACCTATAAGAGGTCATACCTATAAGGACCACGGTCCTAGTGATCACAAATGAAGATACTCAAAGGGAGAGGAAATGCTGAAAGAGCAGAGGTTTTGTGGAAGAGTTGCCACTTGATGCAACTCTTAAAAATGGAATTTGACAGTGATGAAACAACTAAAGGGCATGCCCGAAGAACATACGTAATCCTGAAATATAGCTCTAGGACATAAATGTACCTTATAATGGCTGAAACAAAAGGACCGTGCTCACAACATGACTGCAAACAAAGAAGGTCTTGAATACTGTGCCAAGTATTTTATCCCAAAGGCAATAAGGGAAATGACACAATCAAATTTGCATTTTAGAAGAAATTTTATGACAGCAGTATGGATGTAAAAGAAACTGAGTCAGGAAGATTTATTAAGTGGCTATTGCAATAATCCAAGTAAGCAAGGCAACCAGAATCAAGAAACATGAAATATTTCAGAGCAACTCAAAAGGTCAGCAGTAGTGGGTGCTCATAGGGGCGTGTACATGTGCTGTGTTCATGTTGAAGGGACGGGGACCAGAAGTGCCACAGAACCGACAGAATATGGAGTTGCAACTACACATATTCTGTTCAAACCCAACTCCATCTGTTGTACTGGCGACTGGTTAAACTCCTTAACTGTTCTAAATCTCTCTTAGTGCTTCGGTAAAACAAACTGGGTTGTTGTGAGGATTAAATGAGAATATTTCTGTACAGAGCGCAAATCTAGTAAATAGCATCTAGCATGATAATGATTTCCCCAAGTTGCAAGCTTAGGCAACTTGTCTATAATTCAGTTTCAAACTCTGGGTTTGATATAGTTGTAGGATATTAAATTGAGACCTAAGTCAGTTTTACACTTTAGTGAGTTTGTCTAGGCTCTGTGTCAGAAGGAGAAACTCAGAAGTAATCTGTCTATACAGGGTAAAGCCACTGGTGCATACACAACGGATGAAGCTAAGAGAAGGGGGGTACTGAATGGAATCTTGGGAAACAAGAACATTTCAGGGTCCTGCAAAGAGAAGTTTGTGGGAAAGGCTGTCTCTGGATTGCTGTGAGGATCAAACAGAAAAAAATACATAAAACACCTGGCATGTAGAGAACACTGTACTCCCTCCCTTTCAAGAGATATGTCAATAAAGTCAACAGACAGAAGTCATACTGTAGAGTCTGAGGCATAAATAGGATCTGAGAAGTTAGACATGACCCTTTAAAGAAGGTTCCCTATAAAGGAGTATAAAGTAAAACCTTTAAGAAATGGAGGAGAAGGGGAGAATATATAAAAAAGAATATATAAATGTATAACTGAATCACTTTGCTATACAGCAGAAATTGATAAAATATTGTAAAGCAACTACATTTCAATAAAATTTTTAAAAAGAAATGGAGTAGAAGGAATAACTGGCCTTTAACTCATCACTCTAAAGCATGAGCTAGCAAATTTTTTACACTAAATTCAAGTCTAAACAAACAGTTAAGAGGAAATACTGAACAGTGAAGCAAGGACTTAGCCCTTGAGCATTCTCAGCATCAGCCAGCTGTAACCAAAGTTCATGCTATCTTAGTTCACAGCATGCCACAGCTCCTTTCTGGGCTTCCACTGCAGTCTTACACTTTTCTTGCAAACAATTATTTTAAAAAACTAAAATAAACGAATCTTCAAAGAGCAACAATAAATAAAATACAAAAAACAAAAAGGAATTTAAATTTCCTATTTCAAGAGGTACTTGGAATTTTAATACCAATCAGTACATGAGTCATGTTGTACTTGTTAACATCTACACCACTAGCTTCAATTCTCTATCCCTTAAGAAATACATTTTAGAATTGCCTGCCATATATGTCTAAAGAGGTGAGCTACAAAGCAATTTTAAACCTACCACGTCTATTCATCTCCTGAGTGGCCTACTTTCCACGGCTTTCATTCAATAAACATTTATTGCGTACCTATTACAGATACAGGAATGAACAAGAGAAAAGATGCCTGCCGTTGCAAAACCTGTATTCTAATAGGGGAAGTTGTTCAAAAAACCAATATGGTAGGTGCTAATAACAGGGAGAAAGCAGGGCAAAGCAGCAGAGGAGCGAGCTATGTGAGGTTGCCATTTTATACAGAACTTAGGAAGGCCTTTGAACAGACACAGGAGAGAGGAAAGAGTATATGAGGGGTGGCCCAGCTGGAGAGAAGAGCAGCTTGGGAAAAAGCTCTGCAGGAGAAGCACTATTGGGCTTCCAAAATCACTCTACCTTTTCCCCTCCTGTAAACTCTCCCAAACAAAAACTGTCAGATTCACCAAGACAATACTTCCTCATCATTCCTTCATTTCCATCATTTCCATACCCATCAGTGTTAGTCACTCAGTCGTGTCCAACTCTTTGTGACCCCATGGACTGTAGCCCACCAGGCTCCTCTGTCCAAGGGATTTCCCAGGCAAGAATACTGGAGTGGATTGCCATCTCCTTCTCCAGGGGATCTTCCCAACCCAGGGATCAAACCTGGGTCTCTGGCATTACAGGCAGACTCTTTCCATCTGTCCTAATTTCAGGTTTCATCACTTCGTGCTTTGACAATTACATCAATCAGCTTTGGCTTCTCCTCCCACCATCCCATCCTACACTCTGCTACCATTTGTTCATGTAGAATAAATTAGCCACTGAAACAATCCTTTTGAAAAGTGGTGCCAAACTTTAAAGGGGAAACTAAGAAATTCTGCTGTAATTCCTTGCCGGGTGCCAAATTAATGACAAAGCAAGACTCTTCAGTTTTGTGAATAGTAAATAACTGCTCTTTATTTTTATCATTTGTGATTTAATCATCAATAAAGGAAATGGTAATTATTGTGTATGTGTAAAATATGAATACTATTAAGGAAGAAGAAATGTGACTTAAGGGTCTTGCAGACCACCATTAAAATTCATGAAATCTTGACAGCTGAGTGAAAATTCTTCATTGCCAAATGGGTCAGAGACAGTGCCTTCCTTCAAATTAGGCTGGAGTCCTGTAACTGGTTCTGGCCACACACTATGTGATTGAAGTGACATGTCCCCTCTCCATGCTTTCTCCTGTCCACCTGGTGGACAGGGAGTACTTTGGGACAGTGGAATTTCAGCTTGGAGCTCTGAGTCACTGTTTGGAGGAAAGCAATTCCAGAAAGCCACCGAACCTACACTGGCCACAATAAACCTTTGTTGAGCCCCTGAAATTTCTGCGGTATATTTCGCCTGACAGTGTCAACAATAATAATATAGAGAAAATGAGCTGAACTGGGGTGGGTGGTCAGGATAGGTACTTATGTTGTTCTAGCACTACATTAGAATTTTGGTGAAAAATCAAAGGAATAACCCACCTACTTGAGGATATACCATATCTTACACCATTTATAGCTGAAACTATTAAGTTCACTTCAGTCGCTCAGTCGTGTCTGACTCTTTTCGACCCCATGAATCACAGCATGTCAGGCCTCCCTGTCCATCACCAACTCCTGGAGTTCACTCAAACTCATGTCCATTGAGCCAGTGATGCCATCCAGCCATCTCATCCTCTGTCGTCCCCTTCTCCTCCTGCCCCCAATCCCTCCCCGCATCAGGGTATTTTCCAATGAGTCAATTCTTCGCATGAGGTGGCCAAAGTATTGGAGTTTCCGCTTCAGCATCAGTCCTTCCAATGAATACCCAGAACTGATTTCCTTTAGGATGGACTGGTTGGATCTCTTTGCAGTCCGAGGGACTCTCAAGAGTCTTCTCCAGCACCACAGTTCAAAAACATCAATTCTTCAGCACTCAGCTTTCTTCACAGTCCAATTCTCACATCCATACATGAACACAGGAAAAGCCATAGCCTTGACTAGACGGACCTTTGTTGGCAAAGTAATAGCTCTGCTTTTCAATATTCTATCTAGGTTAGTCATAACTTTCCTTCCAAGGAGTCAGCGCCTTTTAATTTCATGGCTGCAATCACCATCTGCAGTGACTGTGGAGCCTCAAAATATAAAGTCTGACACTGTTTCCCCATCTATTTCCCTTGAAGTGATGGGACCAGATGCCATGATCTTCGTTTTCTGAATGTTGAGCTTTAAGCCAACTTTTTCACTCTCCTCTTTCACTTTCATCAAGAGCCTCTCTAGTTCCTCTTCACTTTCTGCCATAAGGGTGGTGTCATCTGCATATCTGAGGTTATTGATATTTCTCCCAGCAATCTTGATTCCAGCTTCTGCTTCCTCCAGCCCAGAGTTTCTCATGATGTACTCTGTATAGAAGTTAAATAAGCAGGGTGACAATATACAGTCTTGACGTACTCTTCTCCGATTTGGAACCAGTCTGTTGTTCCATGTCCAGTTCTAACTGTTGCCTCCTGACCTGCATACAGGTTTCTCAAGAGGCAGGTCAGGTGGTCTGGTATTCCCATCTCTTTCAGAATTTTCCACAGTTTATTGTGATCCACACAGTCAAAGGCTTTGGCATAGTCAATAAAGCAGAAATAGATGTTTTTATGGAACTCTCTTGCTTTTTTGACAATCCAGCAGATGTTGGCAATTTGATCTCTGGTTCCTCTGCCTTTTCTAAAACCAGCTTGAACATCAGGAAGTTCACGGTTCACATATTGCTGAAGCCTGGCTTGGAGAATTTTGAGCATTACTTTACTAGTATGTGAGATGAGTGCAACTGTGCGATAGTTTGAGCATTCTTTGGCATTGCCTTTCTTTGGGACTGGAATGAAAACTGACCTTTTCCAGTCCTGTGGCCACTGCTGAGTTTTCAAATTTGCTGGCATACTGAGTGCAGCACTTTCACAGCATCATCTTTCAGGATTTGAAATAGCTCCACTGGAATTCCATCACCTCCACTAGCTTTGTTCGTAGTGATGCTTTCTAAGGCCCACTTGACTTCACATTCCAGGATGTCTGGCTCTATGTGAGTGATCACACCATCATGATTATCTTGGTCGTGAAGCTCTTTTATGCACAGTTCTTCTGTGTATTCTTGCCACCTCTTCTTAATATCTTCTGCTTCTGTTAGGTCCATACCATTTCTTCCAACAACACAAGAAAAGACTCTACACATGGACATCACCAGATGGTCAACACTGAAATTATATTGATTATATTCTTTGCAGCCAAAGATGGAGAAGCTCTATATAGTCAGCAAAAACAAGACCGGGAGCTGACTGTGGCTCAGATCATGAACTCTTTATTGCCAAATTCAGACTTAAATTGAAGAAAGTGGGGGAAACCACTAGACCATTCAGGTATCAGTTCAGTTCAGTTCAGTCGCTCAGTCGTGTCCGACTCTTTGAGACCCCATGAATCGCAGCACTCCAGGCCGGCCTCCCTGTCCATCACCATCTCCCAGAATTCACTCAGACTTGTGTCCATGGAGTCAGTGATGCCATCCAGCCATCTCATCCTCTGTCGTCCCCTTCTCCTCCTGCCCCCAATCCCTCCTAGCATCAGAGTCTTTTCCAATGAGTCAACTCTTCGCATGAGGTGGCCAAAGTACTGGAGCTTCAGCTTTAGCATCATTCCTTCCAAAGAAATCCCAGGGCTGATCTCCTTCAGAATGGACTAGTTGGATCTCCTTGCAGTCCAAGGGACTCTCAAGAGTCTTCTCCAACACCACAGTTCAAACACATCAATTCTTCGGCGCTCAGCCTTCTTCACAATCCAACTCTCACATCCATACATGACTACTACAGAAACCATAGCCTTGACTAGACGGACCTTAGTCGGCAAAGTAATATCTCTGCTTTTGAATATGGCCTAAATCAAATCCCTTATGATTATACAGTGGAAGTGAGAAATAGATTTAACGGACTAGATCTGATAGACAGAGTGCCTGATGAATTATGGCGGAGGTTCATGACACTGTACAGGAGACAGGGATCAAGACCATCCCCATGGCAAAGAAATGCAAAAAAGCAAAATGGCTGTCTGAGGAGGCCTTACAAATAGGTGTGAAAAGAAGAGAAGTGAAAAGCAAAGGAGAAAAGGAAAGATACAAGCATCTGAATGCAGAGTTCCAAAGAATAGCAAGGAGAGATAAGAAAGCCTTCCTCAGCAATCAATGCAAAGTAATAGAGGAAAACAACACCAAGAAAATTAGAGATACCAAGGAACATTTCATGCCAAGATGGGCTGATAAAGGACAGAAACTATCAAAGCCCTACCCATATCCATTTACAGCCACTATGGAGAATACCTGCAGTTTCTATGGATAGTTCTCTGAACAATTCTCAAGCATCTGTCCCTCTGTTCCTCAGAGCTTTCTCTAAACTGAAGGAAAACACTCAACAGGCAGCAGGCCAAACAGGAAGTGGCTGGAAGTCAACATCCCTTAAACCACCAACCACTGAGGGACACAAGGTGATGGATAAATACCCCAGCTTCCTTATCTCCTCACTGAGACAATTCTGAGGTATGTTCCACATGACCAATCAGAGGTGCTTAGTAGGCCTGAGCTCCTGTTGTCCACTGTGGTATACTACTTATTAACACATTCATACTGGCTTTTGTCCTTTCCCCATCTCTTCACCACTTCCTTAACATCTCTTCCTGGAATCAACCAAACAAGTCCGTGTTTTGGAGAAACCAAACTAAAACACCATGCAACATTAGCTTTCAAAACCATGTCTTTACAATCTACAAGACAACAACTTTCCTATCAATGTGGTGAATTATGTGGGAAGCAACATGTTAAATTATTTATCTGGCTCTTCGCATATCAAACTGAAGTTCACAATTACTTTAGATTTAGAAATGAGGAGAAAGACTAACATTTTTTTAAAGTTTTCAAAATCAGTAAAGCTTTGGCATATGTGATATGTTTATCTGAAGCACAAATACAAGAAGTCAAACTTCATAATGCAAAGGCCAAGAAGAGCTACTATCTTTGCCTTTCTTCCTTTTGGTAACAGACTCTGGTCCTTGCATACTGAGTTTAAATGACCCAGGCTTAGTTAGTAACAGTATCTTACCCTTCTGGGTGCAGTTACTGATTGCAGAATGGGATCACAACCTAACACAGTCCTTCCCTGGAATTTTTCTAGGAGAGCAGGTGAGGGAGACGCCCTCTTGCCTCCTGGGTCTTACAGATGAAAATCAAGTCCATAATGTCTCTGGCCTTGTCCCCTGCTATGCAGAACAAGTCCCTGCACTAAAAAGAGTGCTTCTTGAGGACACAGACTTAGTTTGTCTTATGTTATCACTTGCTTCTCCACCAACCTAAATCATGTCTAGCACATAATACGTATTCAATGAAGGACTACTGATTTGAGTCAACAGGACAGAATGAAGCTAAGAGATAGACAAAGATGAAAAATTAAAGGATTACCAGAAAGTATCCTGAAAGCATTTGATCCTTGTGGACAGATCAATCCAAGCTCTTAGTTGTTCAGAATTTCACCAAATCTGTCATTCTACCTAATTTAAGTTGGTTTGTCATTTACAACCAAGAGGCTAGAAAAAACTACCTCAAGCAAACAAAGAAAAAACGGCATAAATCAAATTGGTGCCTTAATACTCCTTCATTTTCGACCCAATAAAAAAACTCAAAAATAAGGATTTCAAAGGAAAAAAAAAAAAAGGCAATACTCCTCTAAAAGATGATCTAAGGAAATACTTTCACAATGACATGTCTCGAAATTCCACTTGAAACAATGTGAGGAACACTTCCCTGAGTTATGTTCCTGCTTGGCCAAAATATCTCTAAGGATAGGTTTTATAATTTAAGCTTGTCTCAGTTAACAAAGTAATTTTCAAAAAATAGTCTGGAGAATTTCAGGGGGAAATGTCTTCTAGATTGCTGCCCCTCAAAAATAAGCAAATTTTATCCTCCCTATATAATTTATTTTGCAAAGCTGACATTTCTTGCTGTACTTCTGGCAATAAAATCAGGTTTCCAGAAATTAAAAAACTTGGATCCACACTATGTGTGATTGACAAACCTGTTGGCAAGTAAGCAGACCTATCTATTCTGATATTACATGACTGATAGAGCAGAGTATGTGTTTTTTAGAAACTAAAATTTTTTTCTCCTAGAATCACTTTATTTTTTAAACTATATTTGTTTTGAAAATTTCTAACATCATGGCATAATATTTGTATTTATGAAATCAAGAGCTGAGATTAATATTTCTACTTAAAATGCCCTGTTTTCTAACCTCTTCTACCAATTTTCCTGGACCCCTTCCATCCATTGATTTATCAGTCTATTTATTCGCTATCCTACTATTACTAATCTCTCCTTAGAAAGAGAAAACAGACTTTTTAAAAAATTGTACTCCGGGTATGTTTAGATTCTAGATAAATCAATGTTTGTGTGTTTAGGGCAGTTTTGCCCATTGATGTTTAGGACCTAGTTGTTTTGACCAGGCATATGTATGTTGCTGTGACAGTGATTTTACTTCTAACAGTACTATTATTCTATAGCCTTATCCACTCTTCTGTGGTTGACCCATGCCAGATGTTTCAGTTCAGTTCAGTCACTCAGCCGTGTCCAACTCTTTGTGACCCCATGAATCGCAGCATGCCAGGCCTCCCTGTCCATCATCAGCTCCCGGAGTCCACCCAAACCCATGTCCATCGAGTCGATGATGCCATCCAACCATCTCATCCTCTGTCGTCCCCTTCTCCTCCTCCCCTCAATCTTTCCCAGCATCAGGGTCTTTTCCAATGAGTCAGCTCTTCGCATGAGGTGGCCAAAGTATTGGAGTTTCCACTTCAGCATCAGTCCTTCCAATGAACACCCAGGACTGAGCTCCTTTAGGACGGACTGGTTGGATCTCCTTGCAGTCCAAGGGACTCTCAAGAGTCTTCTCCAACACCACATTTCAAAAGCATCAATTCTTCGGTGCTCAGCTTTCTTCACAGTCCAACTCTCACATCCATACATGACCGCTGGAAAAACCATAGCCTTGACTAGATGGACCTTTGTTGGCAAAGTAATGTCTCTGCTTTTGAATATGCTATCTAGCTTGGTCATAACTTTCCTTCCAAGGAGTAAGCGTCTTTTAATTTACTCCACTACATACCTGTTTATCTCCTCACCAGCCACTATTCCAAAGGCCTCAAAAAGAATGAAACCTAGCAGAAATCAACACACCCAGAATACTACTTAACTGTGTAACCCAACTTACTTAGTTTAGCTTACATCCTGAAATAATCCAGTGGGGCCCAAAGGCTAAGGTTCATTTTGAGATTAGTCTAAAACACAACACAAGGAATACCTTCCAAGGGCATCCTGACACAACTCTCTCTCTAGATGCAATTATTTTCATCATAATAACTGGATCCAATACAGAATATCACTTCTCTTATGGAAATAGAGGACACACACAGAAGAAGCTTGTTTAGGACCATGTTAAAAAGAAAACTCTACCAAAACAGCCCAAATAGAACCTTAGAGCAAATCTCAGCGGTAATGCTTTTACTGTTTTTTATCCTTTCTTTTCTCAACACTTAATTCCATTGTAAGTCACTGCTATTAACACAGAATTTTGATTAGCTTTTTATTATAGAAATGAAGCATGCTATCAAAATATTAAGAGAAATGGAACTGGATAAAGTAGAAAGTGAAAAGTTATTTGTGCTGCATTCCCCCATGCCATCAGTGGAAACCCAGCTAGCAGGCAGTAGAGTCTGAGATTTTTCAGAATATAAATGTTCATATGTACACACTCAGATACAATTTTTTTAAAAAAACAGATGTGGCAGTGTAAGCTTCTCTGACTCTTCAAGCCTTCATCCTGTCCATCCTGACCAAAGCTGTGTGTATATAGTATGTTGTGTATGTGTTTCTGAATGTGTAACATTAATTAATCTTTTATCAACAAAGTATTCTTTCAGTGAAAATTCTAATGAGTCCATTAATTTTTTTATTACTTTACTAAAGAAGATAGGTAGACTATTTCTGATTTTTTTCAATTTTTGTGTTTATTTTGCTAAAATAATTTCTTTTTTCAATCCCCTTTAATGTAAAGCTTACAGCAAAGATGCAATCTGCTTTTGACTCAAATTTTATCAATTAAGGCCTTTATCATCAAGGTTTTTCCTTTGTAAAAATTATTACACTCATGCACAATTTCTTAAGGGAAAATTGTAAGGGCATATACATACGGTCATATGTATGATCTGTACAGCATTTTCAATGTCTAAAGATATAATATACATGAACACTCTAATATAAAGGGAAGAGGCCAGAAAGACATAATTGATTATATAATTTCTATATTTTATCTGATTACATGAAAAGTTAGGTATGTATATTATAATTCTCATAACAACCAATGACAACAAAAAAGTATACAAAGAACAGAAATTAAACAGAAAAAAAAAGAAATAAAACAGAACATTGTAAATCAACTATACTTCAATAAAAAAAAGTATTTTTTAGGGCTTCCCTGGTGACTCAGTGGTAAACAATCTCTGCCTGCCGCTGCAGGAGACATGGGTCCGATCCCTGATCCACGAAGATCCCACATGCCACAGAGCAACCAAGCCAGGGTACCATAACTATTGAGCCTGTGCTCTAGAGCCTGGGAAATGCAACTGCTGAGCTGGCACCGCAACTACTGAAGCCCTCGCACCCTAGAGCCTGTGATTCCCAAAAGAAAAGCCACTCCAATGAGAAGCCCAAACACAGCAAGGGAGACCTAGCACAGTCAAAAATAATAAATACAAATATTAAAAAAAAATTTTTTTAATCTATATAAAGCGATAGAGTCAAAAGCCAATATATAAAATAAAATAGATTACTAAAAAATACTCAAGTAATCCAAAAGATGGAATATGGTGTAAGAAATGCCCTTCAAATACAATACAGATAGGATGGAAATATGAAATAATACAGGAAAGATAGAAAAAAGTAGATGATACCAACACTAATCAAAGCACACTTCAGAACAAAGAAAATTACCAGAGCCCCCCAAAAATGCATAATGATAAAAAGCTCAATTCCAAAAAGACATAACAACTCTTAAATGGTTCTGCACATTAAAAAACAAAAATGAACAACAACAAAAAAAACCTTCAAAATACACAAAGAAAAAGCTAACTGGAATGAAACAAAAACCCACTAATATATTTGGAGAATTCTACACTCCTCTCTTAGTAATTGATAAAGCAAACAGAATCAGCAAGAACACAGAAGACCTAAAAACCATCAATCAGTTTTATCTAACTGATATTTATGTAACACTCCATCCAACAACAGCAGAATACACAAGGGCACATGAAAGATTTGTCAAGGTAGATCATGTTCAGGGACATAAAACAATTCTTAATAAATTTAAAAGAAATGAACTAAGAGAACGTATGTTTTCTGGCATGGAATCAAACTAAAAATCAATCAAAGAAAGCTATGTGGAAAATTCTCAAATACTTAGAAACTGAACAAAACCCTTCTAAATAATCCATAAATCAAAGAAGCCTCAGAGAAACTAGAAACTAGAAAATACTTTGAATGAATTAAAATGAAAATAAAATACAATAAATTTTGTGGGATGCAGCTAAACAACCGCTTAAAGAAAAATATTCAACATTAAATTCTTCTGTTAGAAAAGAAGGTCTCAAACCAATAATTTAAGTTTCCATCTGAGAAAAACTAGAAAAAGAAAAAAACTAAACACAAAGCAAGTGGAACAAAGAAAAAAATAAAGATAGGAGTGGCAATGAAACAAATATAACAATGTAAATTCAACTAAAAGCTGATTCTAGGACAAGGTATATAAAAATCATAAACTTGTAGTAAAAATGTCTAAGGGAAAAAGAAAAGATACAAATTTCCAATATCAGGGATGAAAATAACCAAATAGCTTTCAACTAGGAAATGAATCAACAAACTGGGATACAGTTATATTACGGAATACTACTCAGAAATAAAAAGCAGTGAACTCCCGATACATGCATGAACATGAATGAATCTCAAATGCACTATGCTAAGCAAATGAAGACAAAATAAAGAGGCTAAGTACTGTACAAATATATAAATAATATTCTGAAAAAAGTAAAAGTTACAGGAACCAAAAACAAATCAGTAGTTGCTATGGCCTAGCAACCACTGAGGAGAAGGCACTGGCACCCAACTCCAGTACTCTTGCCTGGAAAATCCCATGGATGGAGGAGCCTGGTAGGCTGCAGTCCATGGGGTCACGAAGAGTCAGACACGACTGAGCGACTTCACTTTCACTTTTCACTTTCATGCATTGGAGAAGGAAATGGCAACCCACTCCAGTGTTCTTGCCTGGAGAATCCCAGGGACGAGGGAGCCTGGTGGGCTGCCGTCTATGGGGTCGCACAGAGTCGGACACAACTGAAGTGACTTAGCAGCAGCAGCAGCAGCAGCAGCAATGTTCTATATCTTGATTGTGGTTGAGATTATGCAACTGTGTTCTTTGTCAAAGTGCATATGACAGTATATATTTAAAAGGATGATTTTAGTGTATGTAAATTATACCTCAATAAACCTCATACTCTACACAACTACCAAATGAAGAAAATCTTTTAAAAACAGTAAGGGCTAAAAAAGTTAAACTTTCAAGGAGTAAAATGATCAGTCAACAGATATAAACAGAATTATATATTTCACATAAAGAGTGAACAAGCACTTAAAAAGAATACAGTTAAGTCCCCTACGAACCTCCAAGTTGCAAACTTTCAAAGATGTGAATGTGCATTCGCATGTCCAATCATGTAGTTCACACATGTACACTGTCACACGCGTGCATCCTCTACAACTGGTTGTGCTTTTGTGTACTGTACTGTACAGTAGTGTATAGAGTACAATAGTACAGTGTCTTTATTTCAAGACCAGGATGTCTGGAAGCAAGCGTAAAAGCATGGTGATGTAGCTGCTCTACCATCTCCCACCTCCAGTTAGTCAGTAACTTTTCTTGCCTGTTTACTTAATGCCAGCCCTGTAACCAGCATTTGTACTGAACTATACTATACTTTTCAAGCTAATGTACTCTAAGACTAAAAACGTCTTCTTTAATTTTGTGTTTGTTTTTTATGTATTATTTGTGTGAAAAATACTATAAAGTATTACAGTACAGTATTGGGCTTCCCTCACAGCTCGGTTGGTAAAGAATCCACTTGCAATGTAGGAGACCCAGGTTCGATTCCTGGGTTGGGAAGATCCCCTGGAGAAGGAAATGGCAACCCACTCCAGTATTCTTGCCTGGAGAATCCCATGGACAAAGAAGCCTGGCAGGCTATAGTCCATGGGGTCACAAAGAGTCGGACATGACTTAACAATTAAACCACCACAGTACAGTATTATATACCTATAGTACTATATACCATATGCGGGAACTCTCTGGCAGTCCAGTAGTTAAAAGACTCAGAGCTTTCACTGCCGTGACCCAGATTCAATCCCAGTATGGGGAACTAAGATCCTGCAAGCCTTGTGGCATGGAAAAAAAAATAAAATAGAATAAATAAAAAGAATATTCAGTTTAGTTCAGTTCAGTCACTCAGTCGTGTCCGACTCTTTGCGCCCGCATTGACTGCAGCACACCAGGCTTCCCTGTCCATCACGAATTCCCGGAGTTTACCCAAACTCACGGCCATTGAGTCAGTGATGCCATCTAACCATCTCATCCTCTATTGTCAACTTCTTCTCCCACCTTCAATCTTTCCCAGCATCAGGGTCTTTTCAAATGAGTCAGCTCTTCACATGAGGTGGCCAAAATATTGGGAGTTTCAGCTTCAACATCAGTCCTTCCAATGAACACTCAGGACTGATCTCCTTTAGGACGGACTGGTTGGATCTCCTTGCAGTCCAAGGGACTCTCAAGAGTCTTCTCCAACACCACAGTTCAAAAGCATCAATTCTTTGGCACTCAGCTTTCTTTATAGTCCCACTTTCACATCATACATGACCACTGGAAAAACTAGAGCCTTAACTAGATGGACTTTTGTTGGCAAACTAATGTCTCTGCTTTTTAATATGCTGTCTAGGTTGATCATAACTTTCCTTCCAAGGAGTAAGCATCTTTTAATTTCATGGCTGCAGACACCATCTGCACTGACTGTGGAGCCCAAAAAAATAAAGTCTCACTGTTTCCACTGTTTTCCCATCTATTTGCCATGAAGTGATGGGGCTGGATGCTGTGATCTTAGTTTTCTGAATGTTGAGTTTAAGCCAACTTTTTCACTCTCCTCTTTCACTTTTATCAAGAGGCTCTTTAGTTCTTCTTCACCTTCTGCCATAAGGGTGGTTTCATCTGCATATCTGAGGATATTGATATTTCTCCCGGCAATCTTGATTCCAGCTTGTGCCAGCGTTTCTCATGATGTACTCTGCATATAAGTTAAATACGGAGGGCAACAATGTACAGCCTTGACTTACTCCTTTTCCTATTTGGAAACAGTCTGTTGTTCCATGCCCAATTAATAACAACTATTACTTATTAAATGGTATTACATGGCTACTACATGAAGCTATTAAATATATTATCTCAAATACTCTCTATGACTCCAAGAAATAGATATTAAGGAAATATCAATGGAAGCAATGAGGTACTCTATTACACGTACTGAATTGATAAAACTAAAGAAAAGATATGAAGTCTAATTCTGACAAGGCTTCACAGCAACAGGTAGACACACTTCTTTCTGTTCACAGGGTAAACTGACTCAATTATTTTTTGTAAGTAGTGCTACAATGCAGCAAATTATTTAAAACAACTAAATAATCTCAATCTTGGAAATATTTTTTCTTAAAGAGGATATATATCAACATACACTTATTTATACCAGTCCCCAAACACACACAGTTTTAAATATATTTTTACTAAGGTAATTTATAGGAAAGAAAATAGAAATCCACTGAAAAGGACAGTGATTAAGCCAAAGTTTATAAAGTTTTACAAAGGGGAAGCTGTTCTATAACCTCTCACTATACTTAGCCTTAAACCCAGGTACCAGTCAAAAGTATACTATTAATAAAAACATATATCAGGATTCTGTCCAGTGATTAAGAATCTGCCTTGCAACACAGAGAACATCAGTTCAATCCCTGGTCCAGGAAGATCCCACATGCCTTGGAGCAACTAAGCCCATACACCACAACTACTGAGCCCACACTCTGGAGACTGCAGGCCGTAACTACTGAAGCCCACGGACCCTCCAGCCTGTGCTGCACAACAGGAGAAGCAATCAGAAGCCTGCACAGAACTACAGAGTGGTCCCCACTCTCCACAACTAGAGAAAAGCCCACACAGTAACAAAGACCCAGGACAGGTTCCCCCCCCCCCCGCAAAAAAAATATATGTATCAGACAAGAGTATGTATTAATAGATGGATCAGTATAATCTCATCAACCATTACTAGAAATATGCAACTTCCCTATCCAGCAGGATGTCCAATCCTTCCAAGGATTATTACAGATATTCTACTCAATATTGAGCTAGCAGTATAATATTCATAAGCAAAGCTCAATTACAAGAAAACAGTAGTGCTTAAAACCTAGTGCTACGCAAGAACTCCAAACCAAGGGAACAGACAAAAGACACACAGAAGACAGGCATGGGTCTTCAGGCTCACACTGCTTTAAAATAGGAAGCCATCCGTTCATTCAAAGTTTTTATTGGGTCTCATTTAAATCTTGCCATTTTATTAATACCCCAACTGAGGGGAGAAAGTAACAGATTTAATTACAAAGGAGGTTTTGGATGGGCTATCTGGGAGAATATAAGTTTAACTTGTGGATCCTAATTCTTCCTAATACAATAGAGACATCTCTGAAGTAGGACAACAGCATTCCTGTGACACTAAATCAATTTCCAGGAGCAGACTTTCCAAGAATTCCAGGCACAGTATTAATGGCAACTGCTTTCTAGAGAAGTGACAAATGTCTATCCTACAAGTCACCTAGGAATTCCTGACTGCACACAAAGCACTCAGAATCAAAACAGAGTCCCACAGGGCCAGAGCAGGCTTTTGCAATTAAGTAATACTCTTCTTAGTAATACTACATATTTTCTTACTTTTATTGTTAATCCTTGAATAATACGAAAATCCACACTGTCTCTCTCTTTAATTCTAAAGCCCATAAGGTCAGAGATGCCATCTCAATGACTTACATGTTGTTCTGCACGAGTGAGCACGGATTCTAAAAGAATACAAAGACATCACCAGGACTTCCCTGGTGGTGCACTGGATAAGAATGCACCTGCCAATGCAGGGAACACAGGTTCGATTCCTGGTCAGGGAAGATTCCACATGCCAGGGAACTAGGCTTAGGCGCCACAACTACTGAGCCTGTGGTCTAGAGCCTGCGAGCCACAATTGAGCCGCAACGACTGCAGCCAACGTGCTTAGAGCCTGTGCTCCATAAAGGAAGCCACCACAAGAAGCCTGGGCACTGCAACAAAGAGTAACCCCATTCACTGCAACCAGAGAAAAGGAGCAAAGATCAGCAGGCGCCTTAAACAATTTTTTAAAGAAATCATTCGTCCTTATCTTTAAAAATATCAGCATACATGCACAATGGGAAAACATAATTAATGCGAAAGTTTTTCAGAAAATACTAGATAGATCTCAGTAAACACAGTAGGACAGTAAGTAAAATAACTATTACAAATTTTTAAGAATAATAAATTGGAAAGAGCATATGCAGAAAAAAAATTAGGCTTTATCTTCCAAAATTTCCATATTATTTCTTTTGAAATGTTAAAAAATTTTAGTGCATTATGCCTCAGAAGTTTATGGCCTACTCTGTATGCATACTGAATATAACAGAATTTACGAAACCAGTTAATAACGACAACATTATTAACTCAACCACTCAGGTAGGTTGGAAATCTCAGTCAAAATGATGACCTCTCATCTTCTCACCCGGCAAATCTAATCAGGTAACAAGGTCTGTTATTTCTTTGCTTCTCAAATAATCCTTTTTCACTCACACTACAACCACCCTATTTCACACAAAGAAATTAAGAATGATGAAAATGAGAATAAAGATAAAAAATAACCATCTAAGGTAAAAAGAGTAACAATGTACTGTGGGATTTACAACAGAAAAACAAAATACTGGACAATAGCACAAAAGATGTGAGGCAGGAAATGGAAGTATATTACTATAAGGTTCTAATGTGAAGTATTAGGTAACAGATACAGAACATTTCCATCACTGCACCAAGTTCTTTTGAACAGCGAGTGTAATGAAAAAAGGTGTAACTGATAACTAATACTAGAGATAAAATGAATATAAAAATAATCCAAACAAAGATAGGAAAAAAGAAGCAGGGTCTTAGAATTCAAGTCTGAACTGATATTGACTCCTGAAATATACTTTACAATAGAAAGAAAAAATGTACCTCTTTGATCAAGAATTTCATTTCTAAAAATTATCTACAGATAAGCTCATTTATATATATATAAGTGCATAAAGAAGTATAAATAAGAATGTTCAACATAGGACCATTTAACAACAGAAGACTGGAAAATGATCTAAACGTTCAAAACAGAAGTCTGAGGAAATAACATATGGTCTATAGACTGAAGCGACTCAGCAGCAGCAGCAGCAGCAGACCCAAACATAAAGTCACACACCCATATATGCATACGTGCATAGAATGAAAGTGAAAGTGAAGTCGCTCAGTCATGTCCGACTCTGCAACTCCATGGACTGTAGCCCACCAGGCTCCTCAGTCCATGGAATTCTCCAGGCAAGAGTACTGGAGTGGGTTGCCATCTCCTTCTCCAGGGGATCTTTCTGACCCAGGAATCAAACCTGGGTCTCCCGCATTGCAGGCAGACGCTTTACCATCTGAGCCACAGGGAAGCCCATGCATAGAATAACTGTAGAATAATACAAAAGCAGCAGCTAACTATTTCTCTGAGAAGAGTGAACTTAAAGACAAGTAGGGGAAGACTACTTACTGTATTATTTTTATTATCTATAATTTTTATCATGTGGATATATTAACTGCACAGAAAGAAAGAAAAGAGAAAGAGAGGGAGGGAAGGAGGGAAGGCAGGAAGAAAAGGAGGGAAAGAGGAATACAGGCCAGGAGGTAAACTTGTAAAATACACAATTCCAGAATTAGCTCCTTGGAGGCAAGAAATCCCACCAAATTTAAATTTACTTCCAAAAGAAATTTATACTAGTTCATAAAGAAAAGTGGGTCAATTAAAAATGTTATATGTATTTTCATTTTGGAATAAACTATAGTTAATTTCACCTTTACTACATGCTAGCTTTTATCAGAAAAAGTAGCAAAGATTTCGAATTAAAATAATACTGAAGAAATAAAAACATGTTACTCACAAAGACAACAGACAGGGAAGGAGGCAAGAGCAGAAAAGAGGTTTCAATGAAGTTTCCAAAGCAGATGTCTAAGTGGTAACTTAGCTGCAGTCTGACTATAAACTCAAATCAAGACTTCCTGATCTGCCCTGATGTAAATTCTAGATTTCTGTGGCAAGGAAAGTATCTTGTCATTCACAGGAAAGCAGTGAATAATATGCTGCATTTTCAACTTCTTATATGAATAAGCAAATTTAATTGTTTAACAAGTATCAAGAGCTAGGAAACAAATGTTTCATTTCATTTGAAAATGAAATGTGGGTGTGTTCATTTCTAGTTCAACTCAGAATTGACTATTTGTACAGAAAACACACATACAAAAAAAAAACACACCTCAAGAACACATTTCACTTTAAAAAGATAAATTTTAAAATATCATTTTTTATGTATAGATCTATAAATGAGGTCACAAAGTCAATTTATGCCAGTAATTCTGCTAAACCTACATTTGAGACAGGGGATGTTACTTCAAGGGGCTTCCCAGGTAGCTCAATGGTAAAGAATGGCCTGCCAATGATGGAGACGCAGGTTCAATCCCTGGTTGGGAAGATCCCCTGGAAGAAATGGCAGCCCACTCTAGTATCTTTGCCTGCGAAATCTTACGGACAGAGGAGCCTGGCGGGCTACAGTTCATGAAGCTGCAGTCAGACACAAATGAGCAACTGAGCAGCTACATGTTACTGGAAATTTTTCAAATTCAAACAAACTTATATTTCAGGCTAAATTTCTGTCATATTATCTTGGCTTATAGTTTTAGTAGTTTTACTGTACAATCTTCTCAATAATTTTCACATTACAAAAGGATAAATTTACTGATTTTATTTAAATCTACTGAGCCTACCTTTGCTGTGTTGTACTTAGTCACTCAGTCATGTCCAGCTCTTTGCAACCCCATGGAATGTAGCCCGCCACACTCCTCTGTCCATGGGGACTCTCCAGGCAAGAATACTGGACTGGGTTGCAGTGCCCTCCTCCAGGGGATCTTCCCAACCCAGGGATCAAACCCAGGTCTCCGACGTTGCAGGCAGATTCTTTCCTGTCTGAGCCACCAGGGAAGCCCCATTAAAACTACTGAGCCTACCTTTAGAAAAATTAAACCTCACTTGGCTTAAGCCAATTATTTAATCACAATGTACTTTGGTTGCCTTTGAGCTTTAAAAAAAAAATCTATGAAAAGGGATTAATACCAAGAAAGGTAAGCTAAGCTCAACTATGTTTGTATCCAAGAAGGGTAGAGGTAAAAGCTATACAGCTACCTGTTTACACCTAAACACTTAAAAAATGAATAGGCTTATAAACTGGGCAAATAAAAAGATCCACAGAGAAACTAGTCTGTACTCAGAACAATATTATTTTATTGTATCTCAACTTACTGATTACTAATGCAGGGGTTCCCTGAGAAATGGAAATTATTCCAAGGGTGTCTCCAGAGCAAAAAGACTGGGAGAAACTGCTTGAGAGATTAACTAGACAGGCTCTGTATTTAAGGACACAAGACAGATCCTCAGGCATGATATTGTAGGACTCTTCCCAGGAGAAACTGGCCTAAGAGAAGAAAAAAACAAAAAAACCCTACTTTTGAGAGACCCTGCATCATCATTCAACTTTGAGATCCTCCCATCTACCAGACTGACCTGGACTCAGACTGAAAACCTAATCAGCAATTTTGTATCTTATTTAAATATTAATAGAAAACTAAGGAAAGTTTCCAACCAGAAAGACACAGCTCAAGACAAAAAGGGCTCTCAGGACAATGAAGAAGGCAAAGAAAACTTGGAGGGTATTTATACCTTTTATCAATGTTTTCACAAGACACTGACAAGACAAAAAATAACTTAAAAGATACTAACACAAAAAGTAAGGTTAAATCCTTCCCAAAAATGATTATGTCCAAAAAAAAATTAAATTCAGTTGAAGTGATAGAAAATGTATCTGCTAGAATAACAACAAAAAAAAGATATGGAAACTAGGACAGAAATAAGAAAATTATAGATTGAATCCAAGAGGTTCTACATAGTGGTGGTTCCAAAAAGATAAAACAAAGATAACAGAGAGAACAAACGAGAGAAGAAAAGGTCCCAGAAACAAAGTCCTGAGATTATAAAATTCACAGAGTAACCAGCAAACTGAATGAGGGAAAACCAATCGTACACCAAGGCAATCACTTCAGAACAGTGGTAACACTTTCATAAAGAAACACACACACACACACACAATACACAAAGGACTAAGAATCGGAACGGCATTCAGACTTCCCAATGGCTTTTCTAGAGCCTAAAAAATGAAGTCCTTTCAACTATCAGTAGAAACATTATTTCCAACCTGGAATTCTATACCGAGTTAAACCATTAAGGGCAAAGACAGATAAGTGCCAACATTCAAGGTCTTAAAAAAAACATTGGAGGTTATGCTCTAGCAAAACAAGTTCCAGAGATCAGGGTGTCCAAAAACGGAGGTGAAGGAGTTTCCAGAGAAGTTCCAAGGCAAAGGCCATGGCATTGATCTGGAAATCAATGTGACAGTTGGGAACAGGAGGATAGGCGACTCCAGAAAGGCAATCTTCAAGAAAATAATAAAACTGACAAAGTACAGGATGTGTTTTAAAATACTTAAAAGAAAGTTTGTTATGAAAAGTTTGGGGATGACTTAGTCAGAGGTACACAGAAAATAAAGCAAACCAAAAGCCTTTTCAATCTCAAGGAGCCTAAAAAGTTATAAAAGAAAGGAAATATAATTGTAGCATACCACAAGGTTCTGCTGTAAACAGTATTTACACAGTCATAATAATATAAACATTAATAATAATTTAACCAAGAGTGCTGTAACTACAATGGGAGGACTGGGAAGGACAATAAGGGACCAAGTCTACAGCTGTCAAAGTAGGAAGTCACTGTATAATACATAAAGATGAACAAAGAAACCCTGAAGCAGTTACTAGGTATTTAGATTTATGTAGACAAACACCTGAAGAAACCACTAAGCGGTGAAAGCAGCTGTCTCAAAGTGGCAAGAAGTGGGAGTGGAAAGAGATGTGGCAGGGAAACACTGCATTTGATTATAAGTTTTAGTGTTACTTGACATTTTAAATTACATACGTGTACTTTGATAAAAGTAAAATTTAAATTTTAAAATACGGTATCTGACAAACATACTATTTCTTCTTCAAGTAGTTTGGCAACGGAAATAGCTTACTTTATCTACTCCCTTCCTGTCTACTGCTGAGTCACCCATCATCTTAACCCATCCTTACCTCCTCTCCATGCTCGGAGAAAGAAGTCCTTAATTGTTTGAGATTTCCAGACTACACCCTGTGCTGGAGCCCACTGCCTCTCTCATTTTCCATGACCTTGCTCCATCTATCACTTCCTCCTCTTGAACTTGCAGTCTTTCATTTTCTTGTGAATCCTTTCCCCAAACCTATAACACATGCTGCAGTTTTCCCCATCCTATAAGTAAACAAGTGAACTTCAGCTCACCTCTTGGTCCCGTTTTGTCACCTTCCTTACAGTGAGACAGTAGTTAATACTCCGCAAGGGCAATCTATAATCATTACCTCTACTTCCTCAACCAATACTTTAACCTGATTTGTGTCCCCAACATGCTATTCTAACATTAACAACTGGACTGAAATGTCAAATTCAAAAGCCTATTCTCCAGGCTCAGCCTACTTGTTACCACCACAGAATTTTAAAATCTTTACCATCTCCTCCTTGAAATCCAAATCTTTCTCTTGGCTTTCTCAACACTAACTACTCTACCACCACATTCTCAGGCTTCTTCCTTGGCTTTTCTATCTACCCTCCCCTGGTGGCTCAGCTGGTAAAGAATCCACCTGCAACGCAGGGGACTTGGAAAGATCCCTTGGAGAAGAGAAAGATAACCCACTCCAGTATTCTGGCCTGGAGAATTCCATGGACTGTATATCCATGGGGGTCACAAAGAGTCGGACACAACTGAGCAACTTTCACTTAACAAATTATTGACCGGAGACTTATTAGAGCCACAGGCATTAGTTTATACAAAAATTTCCCCAGTCAATAATATGCTAAAATGCTTGTATTCTCCCACCGTTGTATCCTCAGTATTCTCCCATCATCTTATCCATCCTAGTAACTAGTCATTTCAATTACCACCCATACACAAACACTCAGCATGAAGTGTGGGTTAAATCAATGTTTACTGAGCTGAAATAAACAAGTCCCAATTTTCTGCCTCCAGTTCAAACTGTACCCCCAAGTTCTAAAACTGTATTTGCCACAATTTAGAAAATTACCTGAATTTCCTGAGAGCACAAACTAAGTATACCCAAAACTGAACTCATTTTTCTCTTCCCAAACTGGCATTACTCAGTGTTGTTTATCTCAGTTAGTACCACCATCCAACCCTCAACTCCTCCTTTCTCCACCCCTACATCCAACAGTTTACTGAACCCAAGTTTCCTCAGTCTCCTTTATCCTTGCCATTCCCACTGCCAAAGCAACTAAATTCATGTGCTTGATGCCTTTGTTAGTACTATCCAACAGTCTCTCCCATCTCACGTTTGTAGTCTACTCATCAGAGATATTTACCAACTCTATGTATTCAATGTAATGTAATCAATTCATTTTTAATGACTAAACCCCTGGATGATGAGGATGATAAAAATAATGTGAAAATAGCTAATATCAAGAGATTCCTTATTATTCCCACACAGAAATTACAAACATTTTGTCCTTCTAACAAATGCTGGGCTGGATAAAACTGAAGCTGAAATCAAGATTGCCAGGAGAAAAATCTATAACGTCAGATATGTAGATGATACACCCTAATGGCAGAAAGTGAAGAAAAACCAAAGAGCCTCTTGATGAAAGTGAAAGAAGACAGTAAAAAGTCAGCTTGAAACTCAACATTCAAAAAACTAAGATCATGGCATCGGTCCCATCACCTCATGGCAAATAGATGAGGAAAAAATGCAAACAGTGACAGACTTTATTTTCTTGGGCTCCAAAATCACTGCAGACAGTGACTACAGCCATGAAATTAAAAGATGCTTGCCCCTTGGAAGAAAAGCTACGACAAACCTAGATACCATATTAAAAAGCAGAGATATCACTTTGCTGACAAAGGGCCACCTAGTCAAAGCTATGGGTTTTTCCAGTAGTCATGTATGGATGTGTGAGTTGAACCATAAAGAAGGCTGAACACCAAAGAATTGATGTTTTCAAACTATGGTTCTGGAGAAGACTCTTGAGGGTCCCTTGGACAGAAGATTAAATCAGTCAACCCTAAAGAAAATCAATCCTGAACATTCATTAGGACTGATGCTGAAGCTGAAGCTCCAATACTTTGGCCACCTGGTGCAAAGAGCTGACTCACCAGGGAAGACTCTGATGCTGGAAAGATTGAGGGCAGGTGGAGAAGGGAGCAACAGAGGATTAGATGGTTGGATGGCATCACTCTCTCAATAAGCATGAGTCTAAGCAAACTCTGGGAGACAGTGAAGGACAGGGAAGCCTGGCATGTTGCAGTCCATGGGGCTGCAAAGAGGCAAACACGACTGAGCAACTGAACAACAATGACCTTGAATAACAAGGGGTTATGACCACTGACTCTCTGCATAGAAAAAAATTCAAATATAACTTTAGAGTCGGCCATCTGGTTCCACAGTTCCACATGTCCAGATTCAATCAAGCTCAGATCTGGTATGTTGTAGCATGATTTAGACTTTTAAAATTAATGTATAAATGGAGCAGGACAATGCAAACCTGCTTTGTTCAAGGGTCAACTTATTACTAAATATTAGTTAGTACCCCATTTTCACAGGTGAAGTGAATTTGCCCAAAGTTAAACAGCTACTAAGTAAGCAGTAATACCAAGATTTGAACCTGACAGGCTGGCTCCAGTGGTATTATGCATGGGATATATTTGAATTCACATATTCTATTCCAGGCCATTCTGTAAACTTACCTTCCTACTCTCTTTTTCGACTGCTTGCTCTCTTTCCTCCCCAACCATCCTATACTCGACATTTTAAGACATAGGACTGAATATGATACGCATCTGTTCACACCTCTATAATCCAACTGTAAAATTCTGGTCCTCTCTTTCCAACTCAAAGCAAAATCCATCTCCTCTGAATTTCTATACCCACTCCCTACAGAATTACTCACTTCTCTATGAACCCAAATCACTCATATTACATACTTAGGAACCTGTCTTACAAGGCTGGTGTCTTTGGAGTTCTCTTTTACATTCCTGTATTGCACAGTTGGTGTTGGAGAAGACTCTTGAGAGTCCCTTGGACTGCAAGAAGATCCAACCAGTCCATTCTGAAGGAGATCAGCCCTGGGATTTCTTCAGAAGGAATGATGCTAAAGCTGAAACTCCAGTACTTTGGCCACCTCATGCGAAGAGTTGACTCATTGGAAAAGACTTTGATGCTGAGAGGGACTGGGGGCAGGAGAAGGGGACGACAGAGGATGAGATGGCTGCATGGCATCACCGACTCGATGGACATGACTTTGAGTGAACTCCGGGAGTTCAGTATGGACAGGGAGGCCTGGCGTGCTGCGATTCATGGGGTCGCAAAGAGTCGGACACGACTGAGAGACTGAACTGAACTGATGCACAGTTGAAGAGGGCATGGCAACCCACTCCAGTATTCTTGCCTGGAGAATCCCCATAGACAGAGGAGCCTGGCAGGCTAGAGCCCAAGGGGTTACAAAGAGTTGCACACAACTGAGCGACTAAGCACACTGCACAGTTACTAACACACAGAGTAGTTCAAAGATTACAGAATTGAACTTAATTCAATATAAATTTTACTAGCCAAGATGCTGAACTAATAATAAGGTTCCAGTTGCCTTGTCTTCAATGTTTGTAAAATACAGATATTAAAACCAAAAGGATTCCCCTGAAAGTGTGAGATTACCAGCAATCCTCCAAATGGTTAGAAACACCTAAGTCTCAAAACTGCCTATTTCACAAAGTACTAGAAAGCAGACGTCTTAAGATGGCGCCGATATGAAGTTCCCTTTCACTACTTCCTTATTATCAGTCCAGAGAAGTCCATCTCTTGTTGCTGCTCTTGCCACACCCCCAGCTCAATTAACAACCATATTCATACACAACAAATGCATCCGAAGTAATGGGAAAATGAGCAGAAACACAACTTGCTGTCTACCTATTAGTCAGCCATACTGCAAAAATAACTTTTACACATACTGTACGAATGCCTTTTTCTCCAAAGAGGAGTTTTCAAACTACTTCCCTTTGTTGCTTCTAGTAACTGTTTTTCAAACACAGAATTCAGCAAAATCAAAGAGGTGGCAAGGTACTTTCAAGATGTGGAGTAGGTAGGGCCTGGGAACTTGCATTTTTTAACAAAGACCCTAAATGATTCTGATACAAATGAACCACAGATCACACTCCAAACAGTTCTGGATGTTCTTGGCAACTTGAAATTTCATACAACCATGAAAACTAAGCCTACAGTGGCAATTCATGCTATATCCACTAAAACTAGAAGCAAAAACTAGTATGACACACAAAAGCTAACTTTTATACTGAGGTACTGAGCTGCGTATTTTTCACTTTTCTTACATTTAATCCTTACCACCATATGAAGTAAACATCATCACCGATTATATTAATACACATGAGAAAGTTAAACTTCCCCATATCATATGGCTTCTAAGTGGTAGAAGACAGAATGTCTACCCAAAGCCTGTGCTCCTGCCCTCTTTGTGCCACCTCTCTATTTGTAATGCATCCATGTGACATTATACAGAGTAAGACAAAGTCATGTAAAAGGAGGCAAGGAACAAAAACTTCACCTTCTTCACCATTTTATCTACATCTAACACTGCTGCCTACTTATCTTCTCTAAGCCTATCTCAGCTTCTAATGACAAATCACCTGGCCCTGGAAGTGGCAGGCATTGAAGGTGGGAAGTTGAAGCTATCTGTCAGGGACAGGTGCTTGGATTACCTTATAGTCCTCAAGAGAAGGAAGTCCTCAATTAGCCAATGATTAACTGTAACCCCAGGGGAATAAAGCAACTGGGGCGGGAGCTGACTGAATAGGGACACCCCTCAAAAGATCCTGAGACCTTTAAACAGGGGACTTTCAGACTGGATTCCTAACAAAGATTAGGGCATCCAACTCACCTACAAGCTAACTGCCTGATCTAGATGGACCCTGGAATTTGAGCTACATGAGGTTTATTTAATAAGGTAGACCCTTGCCTCTACCAATAAGGATGTCTGCATTTCACTGAAGCTGAAAACTAGCAGTAATATCCTTCAATCAAAAAGGGAGTCTCTGATGTGCACCTGAAACTCTGTAAATCAACTATGTTTCAATTAAAAATAATAAAGGACTTCTCTGGTGGCCCAGGGGTAAAGATTTCACACGTCCCCTGCAAGGGACATGAGTTGGATCCCTGGTCAGGGGAGATTCCACATGCCATGTAGGGCGGCCAGAGGGGAAAAAAAGGAATAAGAAAGTTTTAAAGGAAGTCGCATGATTTATTCCTTTTCTTCCGGATTTAGTTTGTGCTAAGAGGACAGTATTTTGGGGGGCTCCAAAATCACTGCAGATGGTGACTGTAGCCGTGAAATTAAAAGACACTTACTCCTTGGAAGGAAAGTTATGACCAACCTAGATAGCATATTGAAAAGCAGAGACATTACTTTGCCAACAAAGGTCCGCCTAGTCAAGGCTATGTTTTTTCCAGTGGTCATGTATGGATGTGAGAGTTGGACTGTGAAGAAAGCTGAGTGCCAAAGAATTGATGCTTTTGAACTGTGGTGTTGAAGAAGACTCTCGAGAGTCCCATGGACTGCAAGGAGATCCAACCAGTCCATCCTAAAGGAGATCAGTCCTGGGTGTTCTTTGGAAGGACTGATGCTGAAGCTGAAGCTCCAGTACTTTGGCCACCTCATGCGAAGAGTTGACTCACTGGAAAAGACCCTGATGCTGGGAGTGATTGGGGGCAAGAGGAGAAGGGGACGACAGAGGATGAAATAGCTGGATGGCATTACCGACTCGATGGACATGAGTTTGAGTGAACTCCAGGAGTTGGTGATGGTCAGGGAGGCCTGGCGGGCTGTGATTTATGGGGTCACAAAGAGTCAGACACGACTGAGTGACTGAACTGAAGAGGACAAAATCAGAAAATACTTGTCCCACTCTGCATAGAAGTTCACCAGAGTGAAACAAGAACACATTCCTGGGAAGGAAGCTGTCAGATACTCAGATGATGTAACTCAGTAACAAGCAGTATCCCTTTTTCACACCCAAGTGAGAGCACTCCATTGGAAGAAAAAGGTTTTATTTTTCTGTTTTTGTTGGAGGGGGAGGAGGAGAGGGCTAAAGAAAAGAGTCAATTTCACAGCATGAATACTCTATGAAATGACAGATCTGAGAGAAAGAAGCTTTGGGAAACATGGAAAGTGGGCATATGAGGAGTCTGAGATGCTGGAAAATAGAGCCCTTCTGGAAAGATAAGAAAAGAGCACCTTCCTCCACACATTCCCAATACTTAATTTAACCCGGATCTCATCAGGTCGCTGCTTTTTAAGGGTCAAATAGTTGAGAGAGTATTCAGATGTTTTTATCAGACCATCAGATCACCACCTGCTTCCTCCATCTTAACTGCCTACCTAAGTAGCTCTCCTTTCTTTCCACCTGCCACATTATGCCGTCTCCAGAAGGTTGAAAGCAAACTGAATCAATTATGTTCACCAGATATCTCTAAGAGTTGCTTGGGAAACTAAGCACGTGTCATTTTTGGTGTGCTACATATTTCCCCAGCACTATCTCACACACCATGAAGCTTCCCCCTTGATACAATGTAAAAGACACGGGTTTGGAGGACCACTCTTCAGAGTTCAAAAATCCACTCCAGTGCTTGCTCTCCAAAATCTCCTGTGAGAGTTAAAGTAAGAACCAGAAGGCAAGTCACTCAGAGTAAGGAGGAGCTCAATAAGTAAGAGCTATTATTTGAGGGGGAGGGATTTTTTTCTTCAACAAAGTTTAGAAAAAAGCATTTTGCATGTTTGAAAGGTTTGAAACAGTACTCTTGTTTTAGTCAGAAAACAGTATCAGTCATTTTTCAGGACAATACTCTCCCCTCAAAGTATCCACCATCTAAAATCTTTGATAAAATAAATGGCAGAAAAGATTCATCCCATTCCCTCCAATTCTGAATGAACCCTTGAAACCATTTCATTATCATTTTTATTTGGTTAGGAAGTACAGTACTAAGTTTCCTGAAATAACCAGCCATTCTGCCTAAAAATTCTAACAAGTTTCTCAAACAGGGTAAGACAACGGTAGATACTGGCAGTATTAAAACACAAACTAGAAACCACATATTCCTCTTTTCAGGAGGTTCTACAAAGACAATCAGATGATAAATATTATCTCTTTCAGTTTCTACAATCTGAATTTCTCTTTATGAATGACTCCTGAGGAATTCAACAGCTCCATTCTGGACCTTTCCCAAAAAAGCTCCCAGGTCTAGAGAAAAACAATTTTTAGGTCCCTAAAATAACAAGGAGACAAACCCTTAGGTCTTGTTTTTTTCTTAAAAAAAATGGTTTTATATCCTAAACACAAAATCAGTGTATCAGAAATATACCAGACCCTCAAAGCCCATAAACCTTCCAAAGGAATCTTGCTTAACTTACTTCTCACTTCTTGCTACCCACTTAGTCTTAGGAAATGCTAACACACTCCCAGCCTCACGTCTCTTCAGGGACCCAACCAAACCTGCTATGCTAGTGCACTCAAGTTCCCCAAATCTGACACTGTTTTGTCAAAGAGAAATGCTTACCAACAAACATGTAATATACTAACATTAACCATGTCACTAAAGTGACAAACTACTCAGCCTCACTCCCAAGGGAGGGTAAGCAATAGCCAGCGGGCGGCCAGAACCCCAGGTTTATCATTAACACGTCTGCCTAGGCACAAGGTTAGCGGCTGCACCTCCACGGAGCAGCACCAACTCAAGGCGGACCGAGGGATGAATGAGGCGGCCCGGGAGCGGCGGAGGGGACGCGGGGGGGCCCGGGGAAGGCGGGGCCGCACCGCCCAGGTCCCGCCCCCAGCCCCGCCTACGGCCACCCCGGCACCGCGGTATCGCCGCAGTCCCCGCGCGGTAGCGGCGCGCGCCCCGGACCCCTTCCCGCCGCTGCCTTTCCCTCTTCGCGCAGCCCCCAGCACGTACCTGCTTTGCAAACCGGGGCGCTCGGGCTCCTCCTCTCCGGGGAGCTTCGGCTGTGCTCCGGGGACCTCCTCCGGTGCCGGACGCGGGCTGGGGGTGGGGCCGCGCTCACCTCTCCAGTCCACAGGTGGGTGGGCGACGAGCAGGGCGACGACACGGTACCCAGTAGCGGCGGCGGCGGCTGCGGCCGTGGGGGGCTTCCGCGGGCCCCGGGCGCGGCGGCGCGCGTGGGGCTAGTGCCTCGCGTGGACGTCGCGGACGCGCCCGTCTGCGTGGCCACCGTGGGGCTGGTGCGCGCGGCCGCACTCCCGCCGCCCCGCGTGGGGCTAGTGCTGCGCGAGGCGGTGCGCGGGGCCCCGCCGCTGCCGCCGCCGCCCGAGGGGCCTGAGGCGCCACCACAGCAGCCGCCGTTGTTGTTGCCGCCGCCGCCGCCGCCGTTGCTCCGCGTGGGGCTGCCATGTTGCTGCTGCTGCTTCAGCTGGAACGGAACCGTCGCCCTCATGGGCTGCAGGCGGCTCCCGGATCCCCCGGCCGTGGCGACCGCACTGCCCCCGAGGGAGCCGGCCGGCGTGGGGGACCCATTGCGCCTCACCCGCTGGGACATGGTCCCCCCTCCCCGGTGACTGGGCGAGACGTGGGGTGGTTTTGTTGTTAGAAGGCAGGGGGGGGATTCTCGAGGCTGGAGGGAAGGCCTCCGCGACGGGGTGACGAAACCGGAGTCTGGGGTGCTGGGGGCGCCCGGGCCGCGGCCGGCAGCAACGAGGTGGTGCAGCCGTCGCCGCCGCTGCTCCTCCTCATCAACAATAGTGTCTCCTTCGCTGCCCCCGCCCCTCGCTAGCGCCCATTGGTGCAGCGTCAGCCGCGCTCGAGCCACTCCACCGCGCCCATTGGCTGCGAGGAGCTCGGGTCCCGGGCCCCGGGGCCTTAGAGAACCTGGGTTTGCGCGGAGACCGTCTGCTCTTTAAAGAGAAAGAGACCCGCCCCCCCGGGGGGAGGGGGAGCGGAGGAGACAGGCTGTGTGTATGTGTAGTGTGTGCGCGCGCGCGCGTGTGAGTGTACACGTGAGTGTACACGCGTACGCGCGCGCCTGGCCACGCGCATCTTTCCCTTCCCACTGGGGGGAGCCCTGGGGACTCAGATTCTGGAATATTGCCAAAGGGATTGCCCCCGAACCAGAGCGGTCCCCAGGGATGTCTCAAGTCTTTTCCCCCAACTCATTTCCTTAACTCAGTATTTACTGGCACAGTCTGTGTTCCTGAGTCTCTTTCGGGCTTTTTTTTTTTCCTTGATCTTTTTGTTCTATCCTAATTCCATCAACGTCTTGACAGGGTTCAAAGGAAAAGAAATTTAACGAATGTTAGTGGCATTTTACACCTTGTCTCTCTTTTTTTTAAGCTCTGTAGAGAGCCAAATCTTAGAAAGATTAAAACTGCTGGTTAGAATGCCGTTTTAGATTCTATCAACGAAGTGCAGTAACCAAATGCTATTGCTACATCTCCTGTATCTCAAGTAATCAAGAATTTATTTCAATCAACCACTTCTGAGTTCCCCAATACCTTGGAAAGACGATTGCTGCCTTACAAGTTTGTTAAGTGCCATAGTTTTCAAAGGGCCTATTTTATCCTCACAGTCATTATTTGAGACAGAAGTGGACCAGCCATTCATATTTTTGTCTAGTGGAGAAAACAGGTCTTTGTAGAATGGGCAAGAAATCAGTAACACTAGTTCTCAAATAACCTGAAAGGTTCTTCATCAAGACAAAAAAATTAAAAAACAAGTGAACCCATACCCCACATACTCATTTCCCAAGCTATAAACTCCCTGTCCATGACCTGTTTTCCCTTTAGTACTTTATTAGATAAATATTCTAGACAGATTTCATCCTATCAAAATATGGGAGTGGAGGGCCCAGTGTGATTTGCTCTGGACCTGAAATTCTGCTGGGTCCTATACACTGTGGTGGAGAGCCTTTGAGGACCTAAAAAAAGAGATTGATATTCCAGATCCACGACATACTCTGTGGCTGGGATAAGTCACCAGCCACTTTCCTTTATCTGTAAAATTCAGTTAAACAATACCATCTCCTTCATACAATTGTGATTTTCAACCAAGAGTTAAATGAGAGTATGGTGCATACAAGGGATTCCCTGGTGGCTCAGAAGGTAAACCGTCTACCCGCAATGCGGGAGACTCGGGCTCGATCCCTGAGTTGGGAAGATCCCCTGGAGAAGGAAATGGCAACCCACTCCAGTACTCTTGCCTAGAAAATTCCATGGATGGAGGACCCTGGAGCCTGGTGGGCTACAGTCAGTGGGGTCGCAAAGAGTCGGACACGACTGAGCGACCTCACTTTCACCTTCTGGCTCCCTCTGCTGGACGCTTTAGGGATTCCCTGCTGGCTCAGACGGTAAGGCGTCGGCCCGCAATGCGGGAGAACCAGGTTCGATCCCTGGGTTGGGAAGATCCCCTGGAGAAGGAAATGGCAACCCACTCCAGTACTCTTGCCTAGAAAATTCCATGGATGGAGGAGCCTGGTGGGCTACAGTCCGTGGGGTCGCAAAGAATCGGACACGACTGAGCGACTTCACTTCACTTCATGGTACATACAAAGTACTCAGTACTTTGAGTCTCCATGTGATTCAGAAGCCCATGTCTCTCCTTATCACGCATTCCTCCTCTCTTCCCTACCAGAAAGAACGGCCCCAGGGCCTTATCCCAGGACCTTCCTTAAATTGGCTGGTGCTCTAGATAGACCTAACATCACTACTCATCCCAATAACCTGGAATGAAGACAAAAGAAATTTCTCCCTAGACAAGGAGAAGGAAGTTGCAAACACCCATGCAGACAGCTAAAGCTAGTCTTAATAAGTAAGAGAGAAGATAAGCCACAAGGCTACCCTAGAAACTGTTATCTGGCACCTTGTCCTATGCAGAGTAGTAAAGCGAAAGTCGCTCAGTTGTGTCCGGCTCTTTGCAACTATACAGTCCATGGAATTCTCCAGGCCAGAATACTGGAGAGGGTAGCCTTTTCCTTTTCCAGGATATCTTCCTAACCCAGGGATGGAACCTAGGTCTCCTACATTGCAGGCAAATTCTTTACCAGCTGTGCCACAAGGGAAGCTCAAGAATACTGAAGTGGGTAGCCTATCTCTTCTCTAGCAGATCTTCCTGACCCAGGAATTGAACCAGGGTCTCCTGCATTGCAGGCTGATACTTTACCAACTGAACTATCAGGAAGAAAAATAGTAACCCAACACATATTCACTGAGTTAAACTGAGGGAGTTGCACAGCCCTAATGTCTTAGATGTACATCATGAGAAACACTGGACTGGAAGAAGCACAAGCTGGAATCAAGATTGCCGGGAGAAATATCAATAACCTCAGATATGCAGATGACACCACCCTTATGGCAGAAAGTGAAGAGGAGCTAAAAAGCCTCTTGATGAAAGTGAAAGAGGAGAGTGAAAAAGTTGGCTTAAAGCTCAACATTCAGAAAACGAAGATCATGGCATCTGGTCCCATCACTTCATGGGAAATAGATGGGGAAACAGTGGAAACAGTGTCAGACTTTCTTTTTTTGAGCTCCAAAATCACTGCAGATGGTGACTGCAGCCATGAAATTAAAAGACACTTACTCCTTGGAAGAAAAGTTATGACCAATCTAGATAGTATATTCAAAAGCAGAGACATTACTTTGCCAACTAAGGTCCGTCTAGTCAAGGCTATGGTTTTTCCTGTGGTCATGTATGGATGTGAGAGTTGGACTGTGAAGAAGGCTGAGTGCCAAAGAACTGATGCTTTTGAACTGTGGTGTTGGAGTAGACTCTTGAGAGTCCCTTGGACTGCAAGGAGATCCAACCAGTCCATTCTGAAGGAGATCAACCCTGGGATTTCTTTGGAAGGAATGATGCTAAAGCTGAAGCTCCAGTACTTTGGCCACCTCATGTGAAGAGTTGACTCATTGGAAAAGACTCTGATGCTGGGAGGGATTGGGGGCAGGAGGAGAAGGGGATGACTGAGGATGAGATGGCTGGATGGCATCATGGACTCGATGGACGTGAGTCTGAGTGAACTCCAGGAGATGGTGATGGACAGGGAGGCCTGGCGTGCTGCGATTCATGGGGTCGCAAAGAGTCGGACACGACTGAGCAACTGAACTGAACTGAACTGAATGTCTTAGACTTCCTGATCAATTACTTTTTAAAAAATTTTACTGAAGTTTTGTTGATTTACAATGTTGTATTAAAAAAAAACAATTGTATTAATTTCTGCTATACAACAAAATGACTCGGTTGTGTATGGGTGCATGTGTGTATGTGTATTCTTTTTCATATTCTTTTCCATTATGGTTTATCACAGGATATTGAATATAGTTCCCTGTGTTATACAGTAAGATCTCGTTGTTTATCCATCCTATATGTAATAGTTTGCATCTGGTAATCCCAAATTCCCGATCCATCCGTCCCCTACTTCTCTTCCCCCTTGGTAACCACAAGTCTGTTCTATACGCCTGTGCGTCTGTTTCTGTTTTGTAGGTGTGTTCACTTGTGTCATATTTTGCATTCTACACAAAGTGATAGCATGTGGTATTTGTCTTTCTGACTTACTTCACTGAGAATGATGATCTCTAGGTCCATCCATGTTGCTACAAATGGCATTATTTCATTCTTTTTAATGACTGAGCAATATTCCATTGTATACACCAAATCTTCTTTATCCATTCATCTGTTCCAAAATTGACAAAACCCTTGGATACTTAAGATGTCATTTTTAAGGAGTATTTCAAGAAATAGTCTCATTAAAAGATGGAACTAAGAATTCAAGTCAGTTCTAGTGAGGTGGATGAATCGCCTGATAATACAGAGTGAAGTAAGTCAGAAAGAGAAAAAAAATATCATACATGAACACATATATATGGAATCTAGAAAAACGGTACTGATGAACCTATTGCAAGGCAGGAATAGAGACTCAGACACAGAGAAAGACTTCTAGACACAGTAGGGGAAGGAGAGAGGGTATGACATATTGAGAGTATAGCATTGAAACATAATTGCTATATAATGCCCGGGAACTCAACTCAGTGCTCTGTAACAACCTAAAGGGATGGGATGGGATGGGAGAGACGGGGTGGGAGGGATGTTCAAGAGGGAGGAGAGATGTGTATGCTTAATGGCTGATTCACACTGCTGTATGGCAGAAACCAACACAACACTGTAAAGCAATTATCCTCCAATGAAAAAAAAGAAAAAATAACCATAGTTCTACCCTGGGAGAAAAACTTCTGTTAAACCTATTTATCTATTAGTATGTGCATGTTGTTGTTCTTCTTGTTTTTTTACAATAATAGAATTTTATATTATTTAAAAAAATACTTGTTTGGATATCTGAGAACTCTTCAGTCCATTTTTAAGATTTGATGGCAATGCATAAAAGCATTATTTACTCTTGCCCTTGACTTACATTATCTGTTGATAAAGATTCAAAACAATATGCATCAAGGTTCAGTTCGGTCACGTCCGACTCTTTGCAACCCCATGGGCTGCAGCATAGTAGGCTTCCCTGTCCATCGCCAACTCCTGGAGCTTGCTCAGACTCATGTCCATTGAGTTGGTGATGCCATCCAGCCAGCTCATCACTGATACTCAGTTTGCTCATTGATCTGCAAACACAGTCCATGTATTTCAAGACTCAATGAAATAAACATGCCTCCCTGTGGTTTAACCCTGTTCTTAGGATATAATTTGAATTTTCCATTTTCTCTCCAAGGTTGACTGTATGAAGTTGAAGAAGCAACATATTGAATTGGCTTATTGGTATTTAATCTCGAGAAGACAGGATTATCAATAGACTCATTTGCTTCCATGGTTTTTAAACTATTTTAAATGATCTTGTTAATGGTAAAGGAGGATGGGTTGTGAGAAAAAGCTGATCTTCCTGTAATTTTTTTTTCTTCCTATAGGTTTGATAGACTAGGCCATATCTCTTTACAGATCTCTGAAATGTCATTGAATGAAACATTACACAGCCACTAAAATGACAATTAGGAAGTCATTAAGTTTCTTTCACTTTCAAATGGAAAAAATTAAAAGTATGTATTCATTTTAGCTACAGCCATGCAAAAATGTTTAGGCAGTATAAATAAATACTGGAAGATAAAATACTTATATGAAAATAAAATAGTTACTTTAAGGTGGGAGTAAAGGAGGTGTTTTTTCCCCCAGGAAATTTTGATATATAATTTCCTAATAAAAGGGGAGAATTATCAGAATTTAAATTATTGAGTGATGTTCTCTGCTTAAAATTTGACTGCTAATTCACTGAAACATTGGTCTTAGGCCATTTCCTCAAGGCCTTCCATAGCACCACACAGTCCCGTGTTACTTTTACCCTCTGACTATTCCTTGGTCACTTTGCTGGCTCCTTTTCAACCTGATCCTTAAAGTGGTGAGAGGATCTCAGGATTTCATCCTAAGCCCTTCACTCCACTCACTTCCTAGACAGATAGACAGATTCATGAGTACACAGACTCCCGCTGACCATTATATTGCCATCTTTTCCACTGTCTACTCAGCCTCATGCCTTGTATCTCACATGCATCAAATTGTGTCCACAGCTGAATTCATCATTCTCCCACCACTTACCCACAAACAACTGGCTCCTCTTCCAGTTTTCACTTATCTGTATCAATGGTACCACTCAGTCATCTAAATCAAAACTTTGGAAATCATCTTGCTCCTCCCGCTCTCGCTCTCTTACGGCAAGTCCAGTGACCCACCGTATCTTAATTACTCTAGCTTCTAAATCTCTTATGGATCTACCACTATTCTGCCAACTTGCCGGCTTCTCTGGACAAGCCTCTATCTTCTCTGGCCTGTGCTCCTACGTAGCCACTCTAGCCAAGATCATCTCGGCCCTGGCCTCCTCCAAGCTCCTCCCTTCTCCTTGTGCTCTAGTTCTCACCTGTAATCCATTCTCCACACAGCTGTAGTGGTATTTTAAAAACACAGACTCAGGACTTCCCCTAGTACTCCAGTGATTAAGAATCTGCTTGCCAGGGCAGAGGACACAGGTTTGATTCCTGGTCTGGAAGATCCCATATGCTGCAGAGCTAAGCCTGTAAGCTGCAACTACTGAGCCCACGTGCTGCAACTACCGAAGCCCACACACATAGAGTCAATCCTCTGCAACAAGCGAAGCCACCGCAGTAAGTCCAGGCATCACAATGAAGAGTAGTCCCTGCTCACCACAACTAGAGAAAGCCGTATGCAGCCAAAAGCAAATAAATAAAAATTAAAAGAAAAAAACAACACAAACCTAATCATCTCACTCTGCTGCCTGAAGATTTTCATTTCCTTAGAATGAAGCTCCCAATCCTGAGGGTTAGCACGTATTCGCATGTGCCCACCTCTTCCTCTCTAGGCTTTAGCCATAGTGGTCTTCTTTGATTCTCCCCAATACTCCCTACTCTATAGAGTATCCTGAGGCTTTCACACGTGTTATTTCCTCTGCCTGAAACAATCCTCACTCTAGTCATTTGGCCAACTCCTAACCCATTTTTAGATCAGGGAAGCCTGGATTGACTTGCTCCCTACATAAATTATCCTCTTCAGGTTTACGATAATATCATACTTCCCTGTTGCGGGCGTCATAACATGATCATCTGTTCAGTATCTGTCTTCTCAAAATTTTAAGCTCTAGAAGAGCTTATCTGTTCACTTAACAAGTGTTTGTTTGCAGCCTCCTATGTGCAGAGCACTGAGAGGGGCATTGGCTGTACAGCAGTGAATAAAGCCACAAACTCCTTGTCCTCTTAGACGCACATCTGCTGGAAAGAGACAATGAACAACGCAGACATGCATGCACACACGCATGAATAAATTATCAATTACAAAGTTCTATGAACGAAACCACAGAGGGCCATGAAAGAGAACAACAATGGAAAGCCAGCTAAGACAGACGCACAGGACATTCTGAAAAGATGACATTTAAGATAGAACCTAAAATAAGAATCTGCCATCCTTTAGTCCCTGGTAAAGGATTTGGAATAAAGCTGAGCCCACTCATTGCTTATATCATCATAGCCTGTCTCATTCAAAAGAAACAGCAAGAACTAAAAATAAAAATGAAAAGAAATGTTTATAGAAGTTTATGAAATAAGCACAAAAGGAAATTTCTGTGTATGAGTCTCAGTAAACAGTACTTTTTAAAAAATCTTGATCTATCTATTTCTCTAAGTTCTAGCTATCGCAGCACAACAGTCTGCAATTGCACTTCTCTTTAAATAGGACCCCCAAACTAGACCAGACCTGGACCTGACTCTTCTTTCCTTGACCTCCTTCTCTAACCTTTTAAGAGGCCATTCTTGATCCTTGAATAACCTCCTGCTCTTGCTCATGTAAATCAATCTGTCCTTTCTGATCTCATCATTTCTTTGTCTCTACCAATTTATCCTCATCAACACAACAGAAGCCCCAAGCCCAGGGGTAAGAATCTTCCCAGAAAGGAGTGGGAATGAAGAATACTTATATTTTTAGTTTTGTTTACTTGTTGTGTGTTGTGTTTGTTACCAGTACTGTAGCTGTTGCTTTCACACTGGGAATCCATTCTGGCCACTGTATAGAGAAGGGCTTGTAAGGTAGCAAGAGGAAGCAGGGAAAATAGTAGAGCACCTATTGCAAGAAGTCTGAGCAAGGAGGGTTGCAGGGAGGCAAACAGCAGATGGTGTCAAGATCTGCCTTCTAGGTAGAACTAATTTGTCTTGCAGGAGGGAGGTTAGGGAGAGGAGCTGTCAGGCAAGTCCCCCAGGTCTCCAGCTTGAACACCTTGGCGGATGGTGGTCTGTTTACAGAGATGGGGACAAGAGGAGGGACAAACAGCGTTGGGATCAAAATCAGTCTAGGTTTGGATGTATTATGTTTGAGTTTCTTATGAAATTTATTAAAAGGAGTCATCAAAAAGGTGGGCGGGCTTCCCTTGTGGCTCAGTGATAAATAACCTACCCTACAATGCAGGAGACACAAGTTCAATCCCTGCTGGAAAGACCCCCTGGAGAAGGAAGCAACAACCCACTCCAGTATTCTTGCCTGGGAAAACTCATGGACAGAGGAGTCTGGCAGGCTACAGTCCGTGGTGTCACAAAGGAGTCGGACATGACTTAGTGACTAAACAACAACATCAAAAAGACATTGTATACATAAAAGTGGTATGGGTAGGGAGTTGGGAGGGGCGTTCAGGATTGGGAACACGTGTACACCTGTGGCGGATTCATGTTGATGTATGGCAAAACCAATACAGTATTGTAAAGTAAAATAAAAAAAAAAATAACAACAACAACAACAACAAAAGAATTTCAAAAAAAAAAGTTAAAAAAAAAAATCAAGTTCAGAAACAGTAGTCCTGGACGTATGAATTTGGGAGTTTTCATATGTAGATGTTATTTGTAGCTATGTGAGCAAACGAGACAACTAAAGAATTAACCACTACTTCTCAGCCTTAGCACAGAGCCTGGAACGTAATAAATGCTCAAAACTACTTAAGTTCCTGTCTGTCTTGTTCACTCTTATATCCTCACACTTAGGACAGTGTCCAGCATACAGCAGGTGCTCAATAATGTCCTGTGAATGAAATAAATGATTTTGCAACTATACTATTCACAGCTTCAAAACAGTCTTTTCATACCTATGTGTCTTAGACTCCAAAGGCAATCTAATCTGCTTTCACCATAGGATGCTACTCTAGTTCAATACACAGTCTCAAAGCCTGGTGACAAATGTAAGTAATGTGGTATCCCTATTACAGAAATTATAGAAAATTACAGAAATTACGGGCTTGCTTAAAACTAGAACCCAGGTCTTTTGATTCAAATTTAAGCATTCTTTCAACATAGCAGGGATGACTTTCAACCGACTAGCAGCTGCTCTGGGTATTTCAGTTCAGTTCAGTTTAGTCACTCAATCGTGTCTGACTTTTTGTGACCTCGTGAATCGCAGCACGCCAGGCCTCCCTGTCCATCACCAACTCCCGGAGTTTACCCAAACCCATGTCCATTGAATTGGTGATGCTATCGAACCATCTCATGCTCTGTCATCCACTTCTCCTGCCTTCAATCTTGCCCAACATCACGGCCTTTTCAAATGAGTCAGCTCTTCGCATCAGGTGGCCAAAATATTAAGTTTCACCTTCAACATCAGTCCTTCCAATGAATACCCAGGACTGATTTTTTTTAGGATGGACTGGTTGGATCTCCTTGCAGTCCAAGGGACTCTCAAGAGACTTCTCCAACACCACAGTTCAAAAGCATCAATTCTTCGGTGCTCAGCTTTCTTTATAGTCCAACTCTCACATCCATACATGACCACTGGAAAAACCACAGCCTTGACTAGACAGACCTTTTGTACCTACTAATTCACATGTGCTGTGAAGAAAGAAAAAAGAAAAAACAAGGAATCAGGTTTGGAACAGTGAGTATTACTACTTAAAACAATCTTCTAGGGCTTCCCTGGTGGCTCAGCAGTAAAGAATCCACCTGCCAATGCAGGAAACACAGGTTTGACCCCTGATCCGGGAAGATCCCACATGCCTCGGAGCAACTAAGCCCACGCACCACAGATACCAAGCATGTGCTCTAGAGCCTGGGAGCCCCAGCTACTGTAGCCTGCGTGCCCTAGAGTCCGTGCCCCACAAGAGAAGCCACTGCAATGAGAAGCCTGCACACCACAACTGGAGAGTAGCCCCAGCTCGCAGCAGCTAGAAAAAAGCCTGCACAGGAATAAAGACCCAGCACAACCAAAAATAACTAACTAAATAAATAAATACAATTATTTTTTTAAAAAAAGCTTCTCGTACTTCTCTGCCACGCGAGCCTTTCCATCAAGATTCAGCTAAAACATCACATGGCCTTTTTCATTTCCCAAAACCTAGGTATTCACTCCCTCCTCTCTTTGCTCCTTGATCTTGTGCTGTCAGAGATATGGTTCCCATTAAACCAGCAGTTTTGTATCTTTTCAGAAACTCTTTGATCTGTGTATTAGAAGAAACATTAATGAACAAAGGTATGATATAGAACAGTGTACACTGCCAATAAGGCTTTTCTTTTCTCTTTAAAGATTATAGTTACACACATGCTTGTATGTGCACACATAGCATATTTCTGGAAATTCTCCCAAGAAACTGGTCTTTGAAAAGAGGAACTGGGAAGGGGTAGGGGTAGGAGGAAAATGCTCTTTTTATGTGTACTCTTTGTACTATATTTGAAGCTTTTAAAGCATCTGTGTGTATTAATTTTAGCAAAAAAAAAATATAAAAAATTCTCAAAAACCAGATTATTTTGGTAAACACTCAGGTTTGAAATTGGGATTTATAAATGATAATTGCAGTCTTTATCTTTTTAAAAAATTTTATTTATTTAGCTGTCCTGGGTCTTAGTTGCAGCATGTGGGATCTAGCTCCCTGACCAGGAATCAAACTCAGGGCCCCTGCATTGGGAACCCAGAATCTTAGCCACTGGACCACCAGGAAAATCTCTTCTTTTTCTTTTTCTTTTTTTTTAAACTGTAGTCTTATATAAGCTTCTCTATTCAAAATATTTCTCTATTTTGTTTCGATTGAGTAATATTGAGGAAATCCTGATTAACAAAGATAAGGAATCACAAATGGTAACAGTGTTCTTGTAATTGTTCTTCAACTGGACAGATTCAGATTAAAAGGAATAATGGAAAATGTTTATTAGAAAAAATAATCAAGTAGGGAACAGATGGAGATTTGGATGACGTAAGAATGGCAGACTATAACTGTTGAAGCTGGGCGATAAGTGTAAAGTTGTTCATTACTGTATTGTTCAGTTTGTATCTATTTCAAAGTGTTCATAATAAAATGATTTACAAACTGGTTCACAAAAATAGCCAACCACTGCTCACATGCTTTACTACAAAAGTCAAACAATGAAAACTTAATAAAACTTTAAATTTAAGGATCTGCAAAATCCTATCTACCCTACCTGTTATACATTTATCTGTTACGGCACATAAGAATGTCCATCAAGCAGATGAACTTGAACTTTGCAGTGTATTTAGTCAGGTTCAGTACATATGTGGTTGCATAGTCTCATTGCAATTACTATATAAGCACATTTACGCAGATTAGATTTTTTAAAAGACCGATATAAAGCTACAATCTTTTTAAAAAATAATTTATTTTATTTTATTTTTGGCTGTATTGGGTCTTCGTTGCTGCACAGGCTTTTCTCCAGTTGCTGTGAACTAAGCTGTGGTGTGCGGGCTGCTCATTGTAGTGGCTTCTCTTGTCGCAGAGCTTGGGCTCTAGGGTGAGTGCGCCACAGTAGTTGTGGCATGTGGGCTCAGTAGCTGGGGCTCCCGAGCTCTGGAGCACAGGCTCGGTAGTTGTGGTGCACAGGCTTAGTTGCTCTGAGGCATGTGAGATCTTCCTGGATCAGGGGTTGAACCTGTGTCTCCTGTATTGGCAGGCCAATTCTTTACTACTGAGCCACCAGGGAAGCCTAAAGCTACACCTTTCTAAGTAATGACATGTTTACAATAAATCCAAATATACGCTCAGAAATAACAGGAAAAATTCAGTGCTGATGGCCACACAGCTATATTTATTATACTAAATTAACTGATTTTATTATAGGTGTTTTAATATTTAAATATATTTTGAAATGAAATTCAGATCAAACATTTACTCCATCCCTAAAGCACCAGACAATTTAAAAACCTTTCCACTAGACTGTGATAAAATTGAAGGAAGGTATTTTATTCATCTCTGTCTTTTAGTACCAAACACAGTATTTTGATGAATGAATCATGATATCTGAAAGTATAGAAAAATTTATTTCTAAGCTCCAAAGTAATCTTATTAAAAATTCATCTGAAACTATTATATATAGGATGGACAGGCAATAAGGTTGTACTGTATAGCACAGGGAACTATATTCAGTACCCTGTGATAAACCATAATGAAAAAGGATACAAAAAAAAGAACATCTATATGTGTATAACAGAGTCACTTTGCTGTACAGCAGAGAAAGCACAACATTATAAATCAACTGTATTTAATAAAAATGAAAATAAATAAAACTAAAAATTCATCTGTGTTGATTTTTCTTAGTACATGAAGTCCATCCTCAGTATGAACAATTCAACATCAAAATTTTTAATTAGGAAATAAAAATCCACAGTTCCTCAAACTTTTGTTTTTCTATGTATAAAGTAATATATAGAAGAAGTTTTTTACTTTAAAAAATAGAGTCACACCTTGGATAAAAATTTTGAGATCTGTTTTCTTTTTTTTTTTTACACATATAGCCTGGACATCTTTTTGTTCAGTATACATCTAGATTCTTTTTCATTCCTTTTCAAGGGTATATAGTATTCTATCATTTGGGAGCACCATAATTTAACCAATCTTTCACTAATGGACATTTCGTTTATTTTCAACTTTTTGATATAGCATACCATGGTGGAATGATATCTTTGTACTTATACTTTGCATTCTTGTGAGGGTATTTTAAATTTAATGTTGCATAAATGCAATCAGTTCAGTTCAGTCATTCAGTCATCTCTGACTCTTTGCAACCCCATGGACTGCAGCACGCCAGGCCTCCCTGTCCATCACCAACTCCCAGACTTTACCCAAACTCATGTCCATTGAGTTGGTGATGCCATCCAACCATCTCATCCTCTGTCATCCCTTCTCCTCTCGCCTTCAATCTTTCCCAGAATCAGGGTCTTTTCAAATGAGTTGGCTTTTCGCATCAGGTGGCCAAAGTATTGGAGTTTCAGCTTCAGCATCAGTCCTTCCAATGAACAGTCAGGACTGATTTCCTTTAGGATGGAGTGGTTGGATCTCCTTGCAGTCCAAGGGACTCTTAAGAGTCTTCTCCAACACCACAGTTCAAAAACATCAATTCTTCAGCGCTCAGCTTTCTTTATAGTCCAACTCTTACATCCATACATGACCACTGGAAAAACCTTCGCCTTGACTAGGCAGACCTATGTCAGCAAAGTAATGTCTCTGCTTTTGAATATGCTATCTAGGTTGGTCATAACTTTTCTTCCAAGGAGTAAGCGTCTTTTAATTTCATGGCTGCAGACACCATCTGCAGTGATTTTGGAGCCCCCCAAAATAAAATCTGTCACTGTTTCCACTGTTTCCCCATCTATTTGCCATGGAGTGATGGGACCAGATGCCATGATCTTAGTTATATATATATACACAAATTAAGGAGTCAAATAGCTTTAGAAAGATGATTTTCTTAAATGGTCATTTGCTTTCATTGCCCTTCCCAAATCCTCCAAAGAATTGTTAAATGTCTCTGAAAATGATTAGTAGTTTGTCTTTTTCTTTAAAGATGCCTTAAGGGAAGCTTTTTCTCTCCTGCTCTGTTTAAATCCTAGAAATATTCTAGGGTTTCTGCCTAGCTGTCAGCCAGGATTTCCCTTCACTTCTTGGCTATGCAACATGTTCCCTCAACCCAGGAAACTTCTGTTTTTGTTTCTTTGCTTGTTCGCTCCTTTGTTTTTTGTGATAGCTTCTTAAGAAAGGGTGTCTAGAGGGTAAATTTTTGAGATGTTGCATGTTTGCCAAAGTTTTTTTTCCATCCTTATAATTAATGAAGATTTGGCTTGGAAAGAATTTTTCATTGTCATACAGCATTCAGTGTTGATCCAACCTAGTGCCATTGTGATTTCTGATCCTTTATATAAGATCTGTTTTTCCCTCTGTGGAAGCGTTTAAGATCTTTTCTTTATTAATGGGGTTGTGAAATTTCATTATTCCGTGCTTTTGCTGGGCTTTTTTTTTTTTTTTTTTGTCATATTCTCTGGGATGGTCACCAGATGGTTTTCAGAAGGGAAATTGTTACAGTATTATTCTTCAGTAAATTATTTCCTTTCATATGCTAGTCCTGCCCTGCTCTGAGAGAATGACCCCTGTACACTATAGACTATATCAACTGGTTTCTGGTTAGGCTTGGCCAATGTGAGATCAGATCACAAAGAGAGAAGTCAGAGTAGTCAGAGAAGTCAGATTCTTCCCTGCTTATGAATCCCTGAAGTGGAGCCACATTTCTTGGGTACATTTCTTCCTGCTGGGAAGCCCTACTTCCTTGGCTGCAGTTCTCACTGGGCTCTGTGTATACCACCTCTTCCAACCTCATCCCTTTAGCCCTGGGAGTGTAACAGCTTCTCACTGTTGCTAGTCTCTGGACACTACGCATGCGTGCAATGCTAAGTTGCTTCAGTCATGTCCGACCCTTTGCAACCCTACAGGCTCCTCTGTCCTTGGGATTCTCCAGGCAAGAACATTAGAGTGGGGAGCCATGCCCTCCTCCAGGGGGATCTTCCCCACCCAGGAATTGAACCGCATCTCTTCGATCTCCTGAATTGGCAAGCAGGTTCTTTACCACTAGCACAACTTGGGAAGAGTCTTGACACTATACCACCCTTGTTTTCCCTTAATCCTTCCTTCTCACATTTCCATAAGGAGTCCATTTACAGAAATGACTTTATCAGAACCATGTAGGGTCAGTTGGGTTTGCTGTTAGGACTCTGACTGCTACAATCTGCTCTCAAATCTCTCCCTCTCTTTCCATTTTCCAAGAATTATTGAATTTCCTGGACTAACCCCGTAATGTTCTCTTCTATTTTCTATCTCATCTCTTGGATCTACCTCCTGGGAAATTTCCTTGTCTTCATCTCCCAACCCTTCTACTAATTTCCTACTTCAGTCACTATATTTTTCATTTCCAAAAGCTCCCTTTATTCTCTGATCATTCCCCTTTTTTTTAATAGCATTCCATTGTTGTTTATTCATGTTTTGTGGATATAATTTATCTTCCTGCATTGTCTCTTTTTCCCTCTAAATCCTTTTGTTTTGGAATGTGCCTTTCATGATGGAGGCAATCCTCAAAGGTCAAGTGACTTTCACATAATAGCTAATCAGTAGCTCTGTGTCCTCCAATAGTGCTTGTCTGTTGGTGGGCTTTACTTTGGGGTCATGAAGCAGGAATCCACCTGCTTCATTTGTAGAGCCCCCAAATATAATTTCTCTTGAGATGTTACATTTTTTCAAAAGAGAATCCACCAATATCTTGTCTGGTATTCTTGGAGCCAAGTGTAGAAATTAGGCTGAGTAGCTTCAAGCTCAGAATAGACTTTTATTTAATGGAAATATTTTTCTGGAAAAAATTCCTTGAGGTGAAATTGTGGTATCTATGGGTATGCATTTTAAAATTTGATAGATTCCAATGCAATTTTAGAAGCATCCAAAGAAAAAAGTTTAATGTGGTTTAAAAGAACAAAGTAAATGCATTTTATAAGTTTTAAATGTCAGCAGAATTTAATAAAATGCTTTCCTTATGGAATTAACGTTCCAAGAGGTAAAATAGACTGAAATAATTTTTTTCCCCCCATGGGTCCTACTTGGTTTCAGAATTAGTGCTAATACAGGCTATTTGAAAGATAAGAATTTCTCACCTTTCTAGAAAACAAAATTAGATTCTCCATTAAAGGCCATTTGCAATAGAGGTAAAAATGGAAACTTATAAAGAGGTACTTGGTCTTATTTACCTATAAGGACCTAAGGAAGCAGCAGTTAAAAAAAATGTTTAAACCAGATGATCTTTGGTAACTGATATTTGAATTTATGACTTAATTATTTGTGGGAGATCTATCTCAGGGCAGTGATTGCTCTGTAAGTTACAAGAATAATTAGGGCAAGAAACTATTCAACCACACTCCAGAAAGAGGCAGGCCACAGAACATGAAGTTAAGTTACTTCTAAAGTGCATGCGTGCTAAGTCATTTCAGTTGTGTCTGACTCTGTGCGACCCTATGGACTGTAGCCCTCCAGGCTCCTCTGTCCATGGGATTCTCCAGGCAAGAATACTGAAGTGGGCTTGCCATGCCCTTCTCCAGGGGATCTTCCCGACCCAGGAATCGAACTTGCATTTCTTACGTCTCCTGCATTGGCAGGCAGGTTCTTTATCACTAGCACCACCTGAGAAGCCCAATTTAGCTACTTCTAAAGTAGCTAACGGAGAAGGCAATGGCACCCCACTCCAGTACTCTTGCCTGGAAAATCCCATGGATGGAGGAGCCTGGTGGGCTGCAGTCCATGGGGTTGCTGAAGAGTCAGACATGACTGAGCAACTTCCCTTTCACTTTTCACTTTCATGCATTGGAGAAGGAAATGGCAACCCACTCCAGTGTTCTTGCCTGGAGAATCCCAGGGACAGGGGAGCCTGGTGCGCTGCCGTCTATGGGGTCGCACAGAGTCGGCATGACTGAAGCGACTTAGCAAGCAAGCAAAAGTAGCTAAATTACCTCCAGGTCATAACTGACCTGTAGGATCTACCTCTACGGTAATCAAAGTAGGTTTTTCCTTTTTTAAAATTGCTGATCATCTTACCCCATAAAGTTGCTGCATATTTTGTCTTAAATTCTTCACTACATGGCAGACAGTAAGAAATTCTTCACAAACTCTACCCTGGAGAGGCCAAGTCTCAGCCAGAAATAGACATTTCCCTTCTCAAATGATTGTAAGGAAGCCTTTACATTTTTTGTCTCTATGGTGACAACTTGATGGAGATAGTTGAGGGCTGGTACACAAAATATGGTTTGCCCTTTCAAATTCTATAACAAGCATTCAACGTGAGCTCACAGGCTACCAATCATTGCTATGTAATAGTCACTGTACCATTGCTGAACTGGAGCTGGATTTCTTAACAGAGGGAAACAGAAGAGAGAAAAATAGTCAGTTTACATTGTACCTAATCACTCCTTCTTACCTAAGCTTTTGCTTTATAGATACAGTTGAACTTTGCTGAAAGAAATGCAGTTCAATGCTGTATATTGACAAATGTACAGACCAAGCACTGGTTTGGAGTCAACAAAATGTGAGATTTTACTAGGTACTAGTACTGTGTTCTACACTCATCGTTGTCAATAAATATTTGTGGATGGGTAATTTTAGGTCACTAATTTCACCAATGATTACCACTCACTATCTTTGCTCAGTATCACTTAGTCATGCCAGAATACAGAACAAATCCAAGCAGCAGAGTGCGAAATCACTGCTTCCTGTTAGATTCAGTGGGGAGTAGCTTAGCCCCCCATGCATGTGTCTCCAGTCAGCTGGGAGAATTAATTGAGCCATGGTACCCTGTGAAATGACTTAGGCAGTTCACATGTGAATAAACTTAATCACTTACCCCTCCCATGTAGTGAAAGCATAGACCTGCCCAGACTTGGTCTTTAGAGAACTGAAATAAGACTGCTTGTTTGACTCAGCTCCCAAGTAGTCATTACATGGGGCACAAAGACCTTTCTCCTTAGAGATCTCTTTAGAGAGAAAAGCTGGTAGAGAACTAGCAGCTCTGACCTATGAACAATGACAATTGCCTATCATGTTCTCTTCATTGTATATATATATATTTTAAAGCTGCTGCTGCTGCTAAGTCGCTTCAGTCGTGTCCAACTCTGTGTGACCCCATAGACGACAGTGCACCAGGCTCCACCGTCCCTGGGATTCTCCAGGCAAGAACACTGGAGTGGCCAGCCATCTCCTTCTCCAATGCATGAAAGTGAAAAGTGAAAGGGAAGTTGCTCAGACATGTCCGATTCTTCACAACCCCATGGACTGCAGCCCACCAGGCTCCTCCATCCATGGGACTTTGCAGGCAAGAGTACTGGAGTAGGGTGCCATTGCCTTCTCCTATGTTTTAAAGCAATGTCCTTTAAAACCCACCCATAACTCCCTTTAAGTACTCAGAGTTTTGAAGGAGAGTTGCAGCATGGATTACTTCTTAATATGGGCATCATCTATTAACAGTGAGGATGAAAAAGCAGAAACCAAAAGGGAAGTTAAATTCACATTCATTATGTAAGTTAATAAAGTAACAATCCCACTCCTTCCTGCCCACAAAACAGAGGCTCCACACCAACCAAAGTCTTAGCCTCCCTCCCTTTCTCTCACTTCTATATAGTTTTTCTCCAATGCTCTGAATGACTGGCATTTTCAGTTAATTCTTCTCTTTGGAACATTCTTCAATTTCTCTTCATTTCTCTCAGTATGATTTCTGCTGCTAAGTCACTTCAGTCGTGTCCGACTCTGTGTGACCCCATAGACAGCAGCCCACTAGGCTCCCCCGTCCCTGAGATTCTCCAGACAAGAACACTGGAGTGGGTTGCCATTTCCTTCTCCAATGCATGAAAGTGAAAAGTGAAAGGGAAGTCGCTCAGTCGTGTCTGACTCTTCAGCAACCCCATGGACTGCAGCCTACCAGGCTCCTCCGTCCATGGGATTTTCCAGGCAAGAGTACTGGAGTGGGGTGCCATCGCCTTCTCCGCAGCATGATTTCTACTGATCCCTAAATATTCTGTAACTCAAGAGCAAAGGACTTGTGTGTGGAAAGTAACCATATGTCTCCCTTTTCTTATTCTGGCAATTACAGTACTGTCCTGCCAGGTTCTAAAACATGGGGTGATAATAACCATTTTATTGATAACTAACCTTTATTGAACACTCACTATGTGTCAGGAACTGGATTGAGTACAGCACACACTATAGCACATTTATACTTTATAGCAACCCTATACTTGGGTGCTATTATCTCTTTTTATAGATAAGGAAAAGGAAAGGTAGACTTTTAAGTGGATTGTTTAGGCATTTGTGGCTAGTCAGTGCCATAGGAAGAGATCCCAGGGAATCTGAATCTAGGGGTCATAGTCTCAACCATGGCGGTAGGGTAATTTTCTTCCTAACTTTTTTTGAATTCAGAGATGCAGCCTAGTTCTTAAGTGGCTTTGGAGCCAGAGTGCCTGGATATAAACTCTGGTTCCTTGCTTATAGTTGTATGATCTGGAGCAAGTTATTTAATTTCTTCTCAAACAGTTCTGTTGAAGTTTAAACACATTAATTCACATAGCAAGCTATTACCTTGTGACAGGCACAGAGAAAGCACTCAGTGAGGGGTGGCGTGGTCCTGATAATTGTCAAAGTGATGGTCAAGCTCTGTTCACTGGTCCATCCTATGCCTCCAGGTCACCTCTCCTTCATTTTCATAGCTGCAACTCTAATCTGAGCACCGCTACTAGCTTTTCCATGTTAGTTTATACACAGGAGGAAGATTAATCTTTCTCAGACAATTTCATACACCATTACCATGCTTAAGAATCTCCAGAGGCTCTCTATCACAAATTTTATCAGATCCAAATTCTTCAACTCGGCCTTCAGGTATGTTTCTACAAAACCCTGTTTCGCTTCCTCATTCTCTGTCTATTCAACCCTTTCCACACAGCTTGCCATGTTTGCAACTTTTGTGTTCTCTGGAATATGACTCTGTGGGGCTTTCTTTAATCATTTAAACTTTGGAAAACTGTCCCTGGGTTCTTTGGTAAGTATGTTAGTATAGTCTAAAAATTACATTTGCAGGGAAGTCTTCTTCTCAGAAGCCTTCTCTGATTAACTCCCCCCAAGTTTGATCTTGCCAATTAACTCCTAAATCTGTCCAGAAATACTCTACATTATGTTAATTTGTACTTGTTTGTGTAGTACTTCATGTTTTTATGCATTTTCAAGTCTCTCCTCAGCAAGTTTTTAGTCCTCAAGGCCAGAGATCATGGTTTTTCTTCCTTTCCAACCTTTCCTTCAGGTTTAAAGGAAGTGCTTCATAAATGCTGTTGAGTGATGAATGGTGTGAAACAGTCGATGAAAAAAGAAAGTTCTGTTAGAGGCAAACAAAGTAATGTGACACTGGGTCTTATGTTCCTTTAAGAGCAGGAATCATATCTATGTGTTCTGCAGCTCTGCACATCAGGATGATTTTCAGTGTAAGGCGGGCCACTTGCCTCTGAAAAACAGGGCATCCTTTCAACAGCAGCCAGAAAGCTGATCTCTTGATTCTCCGTTCCTGGGTGTGTAGGCAGAAGAAGGCAAGGGATAGGCTGCCATGACATGTCTAGGGGACTTTGCCGAGACAACACAAAGTCAGTAACCCCACAGTGGGGAGAGGAGTCGGGTTGCAACCAACTCCTTATCACCTGCTATAGCAGAGTCAGCAACCTGGCAGCTTTCCCTCCATCTACTTAGAGAAAATGTTCCCCCTTCCAGGCATTTCCCTGGATCCCTGATCCTAAAGAGACCCTATGCCCTCTCTCCCAATTGCACAAGAAGAAAAAGAAGATAGGTTCCATGGATATCTTCCAACTCCGGATGAGTAACAGATAGAGGGGAGGAGGTCTAGAGATTTTCAAAGTAACACTTGAAACAGGACCCAAAAGAACTGAGTCATAGATCACCTTTAACAATTGTGCCAATTACTTCCTTGGTAGAATGACAAATGGAAGCCAATAATTGAAACCTCTGAAATGAAAATTAAATCATTCCAGTTATACCAAGCAGAGCAGAGAAGGCCTGTCAACACTCACACAAAAATGTAAGGGTGATCAAATTCCATGGAGCTTAGGTGTGGCTTTTACTTTAAAAATAGAAAACAGTTTTAATTCTTCATAATTCAGAGGTGGAAACAGGTAAACTCATAGGATTTTAGAGCTCATATAGTTCAAGTTCATGCTTTTTAAAGGAGGAACTGAGGCCTAGAGAGGAACATTAACTTTCCCACAGCCACAAAAGTGTGACAAAGTCAAGGTGAGAGCTCAGGTCTCCTGACATTCCAGGGCAAGGCACCTCTACTGAACAGTAAAGATGCTTGCACCTGGGCAAAGCTCCCACATTCAACTATGGCCCAGAGAACATGAGTAAATATAAAACCTTTCCAGAAAGAGAAAGTTCCACCCCCACCACACTGGGCCACAACACAACAGCCCTGATTTTTATAAAAAGTTCTAAATTCTCTGATTTGCCTGTTGATCTCTTGTACAAGTAGTGGGATAAAGCATGTGAAGAGAGAGAAGAAGAAGAAAAAGGAAAAAATAAAAACAAAACAGTATAAGCTAAAGTGGAAGCAGTCTTCTCAGTGGCTTTGGAGTGTTTAGTAGCAAACTGGGAGCCAGCGGGATATGCATTCTCCTGCCTCTATTTCTGCCACTAACTAGCTTTGAAAAGTCATTTAACCTCTGGGTATCTGTTTCCCAGAGGTTAACAAAATGAAGGCTGTTGTTGTTCAGTCGATCAGTCGTGTCCGATTCTTTGGGATCTCATGGACTGCAGCACTCCGGGCTTCCCTGTCCTTCACTGTCTCCCAGAGTTTGCTAAAATTCAGGTCCATTGAGTTGATGATGCCATCCAACCATCTCATCCTCTGTTGCCTCCTTCTCCTCCTGCCCTTAATCTTGCTCAGCAATCAGGGTCTTTTCCACTGAGTCAGCTCTTCTTCCCATCAGGTGGCCAAAGTATTGGAGCTTCAGCTTCAGCACCAGTCCTTCCAATGAATATTCAGGGTTGATTTCCTTTAGGACTGACTGGTTTGATCTCCTTGCAGTCCAAGGGACTCTCAAGAGTCTTCTCTAGCACCATAGTTTGCAGCATCAATTCATATGCATTCAACCTTCTTTATGGTCCAACTCGCATCTGTAAACCATAGCTTTGACGAGACGGCCCTTTGTCAGCAAAGTGATGTCTTTGCTTTTAATATGCTGTCTAGGTTTGTCATAGCCTTTCTTCTAAGGAGCAAGCATCTTTTGCTTTCAAGGCTGTACTCTACAGTAAGCTATTTCTAAGGTCTACTTCATCTTTAATGTTTTAAAATAATATTAGGACAGCACTCAACCCTCACAACACTAACACAGTTTTATCTTACCCCAGATTAGTAACAGAAAAATATATTTGTAAAGAAGGTGGTGAGCAAGTAGATAGCTGATTGTGAATTCAACCAAAGAGATAATTATAATTATTATCCCTTTTATCTCTTATCTGCTTGCTCTATGCCTGGCCTTCACTCTCAGGACAAAAAAGATACCACCCACGCTCTTGAGGAGCTGATGGCCTAGAGGAAACACCTCTAAGACTCTGTATTCATAGATAAGCTCTAATCTAAGTACTACGGGTCTGACCAAAGATCAAACAAGATTCGGTCTGTTCAGGAAGGTTTTGCCAGAGGCATCTTAGTAGGCAACTTCCTGGTTTCTTTTCTTTTCTTTTTTTTTTTTTGTTTCTTTTCTTTTCTTGCATCTCCAACAAGTCCCAAGTATTGCAAGGAGTAGGAGCTGCCTGGTCAGGGCAGGAACCCACCTGAAGAGCATTCCTAATTCATGCTAACTGGCCAGTAGCATAGTAGGTCAGACGCTGGAATATCAAAGCTGTTCACTGAGAGTACTATACACAATAGATGTAAATAGCCATTAAGTTACATTTTATCAGGGATCAAAGCAAAATGCTAGGAACTTGGAGCACACACACACATGACTTTTCTCTGAAAATGGACAACTTGGCATAAGCATCTCTTTCTGTTTAGGAAATTGAGAGCCAGAAGGGGTCTGTGACATGTGTGCCTCTGCAGAGGATTCTTTATTCTAGAGGTAGTCTCAAGATTTTTCAGAAGTGTAAGCAAGGTGCTTAATTCAAGAGACCCTCTTTATTGTAAAATTAAAATTTCAAGTCCTGCCATTGTTGCACACTACCTACTTATACAAGTATAGTGTGCTAATCCATGGCTACTCCATGTAACAACCAGGGTAGTAGCTGCATTTTGATGGCCATGTAGGTATATTATATTACAAAGTGAAAGCTTACCCTGTTGAGTTGTGTGCATAGGTAACCTTGAATTACTTTATGACATCTTAACTTAGGTGTGTTGTCCTTTTATTCAAGCAGTACCTGTTTGGAGCATAAATTACCCATGCTACAGAAGTGGGGGAAAGGAAAGAGACAGGACTATATGAAAATAAGTAGAGTGGTAGGCCCAGCCTATAAGAAATAGCAGACTTTAAAAGAAAAATGCCTATAGTCAATTCTCCCTTGAATGAGATATGAATAAGCACCTTCTGCTTCCTAAACTAGAAATCATAGAGATTAGGACTCTGAATATATCTACCCTGCTCTCTTTTTGGGAACCTACCCTCTTAAAGTTTTTCTTCTCCAAGTTTGAAAATAGAGTTCAGAGTCTGTCTGATCATAAGCTCTAAACCAAGATGAATCATTCAGTTATAATGTCACTGGCAACGTCTTATGATTACACAAAAACCTTTCCAAACAGCATCCAAAGAAGACTACACTGAGTACAGTCTGAGCACAGTGAAAAAGGGCACACTGAGCACTTCACTGCACTTTAAATGAGCAGGCCAACCCTATATAGGGGCAAATAGAACCAGTCAGGAACATTGAGTTAGCTTTCATATCCCACTGGAACTCACTTTAGCAGCAAGAAAGCTGAAGGAAAACTATCTAAAACGTGCTTTAGGTAAAAGGTAGATTTCCTCATCTTCTGTGTGTGTGTGTGTGTGTGTGTGTGTGTGTGTGTGTGATGATAAGGGGGCAGGGGGGAGGAGTTTTTTTTAAATATTGCAAAAATTTATTGTGGAAAAAATTTAAATGTCCAATTAAGCAAAAAATAAGTTAACAAAAATAAAACAAAGGAAAAACACTCATCATACCCTTAATGTAATTTCTATGCTTTTGTGTATGTACTTCACATAGAAGAGAATAATAATACACATATTAATTTGTAGCCTATTCTTTTCACTGAGTAACATACATCATGAAATTCTTTCCATGTGAAATATAGATTACTGGGGCTATTTTTAATGACAATATTAAAAGTTTGCACACGAACTAGAATGTATATCTTATGTGAATGTATAATTATGTGAATAAATCATAAAGTATTTACCTAACTTCCAATTCTTGGATTAGGTTATGATATGGGCTGAATCATGTCCTCCTAAAATGCTTATGTTGAAGTCCGAAGTCCAGTGTCTCAGAATGGGAGTATACTTGGGAGATTAGATTTTAAAGAGGTCATTATGTTAAAATGAGGATATTAGCACAGGCGTTAATCCACTATGATGGGTGTCTTATAAGAGGAGGACATTTGGACACAGACATACGCAAAGGAAAGACTATAAAGTTACAGGAAGAGGATGGCCATCTACAAGCCAAAAACAGAAGCCGTAGAAGAAATCAATCCTGCTGATACTTTGGATTTCTAGCCTCCAGAACTGTGGGAAATTAACTTCTGTTAAGTCACCCAGTCGGTGGAGCTTTGTTAGGGCAGCCCTAGCAAACTAGTATAGGTTGTTTCTAATTTTTTCCTTGTATTTAATTCTATGGGCACATGTCCTGTTATTTTCTTGGAATACATTTCTAAACAGAATTGCTTGGGTCAAAGGGTGAATAGCATTTTTAGGCTTCCGATATGAATTGTCAAATGGCCCAGGACAAGAGCAGGTTTCAAGTTACCGTCAAGGATATTAGTCAAGGTTTCATAATTTTTCATAGGTTTCTCTCTTTTTCTTCTGATTATGTGTTTTTCAAATTTTCCATTGGGAATACATACTGCTTTTATAACAAAGTATATTTGTTTTTAGAAAAGGAAAACAGAGCCCTATACAGTATAAATGATTTCAACATTTGACTGAATTAAAATAAGTTACAATGAAACAATGTGGTCTGAAGAGACAAATTGAAGATTAGCCAAGATAATGAGAAGAGAAGCTACAGACTGCAAAGAAATATTTGTAAAAGACATATCTGATAACCATTATCAAAAATATACAAAGAACCCATAAAACTCAACAATAAGAAAATGATCAACCTGATTAACATATGAGCAAAAGCCCTGAACAGACACCTCACCAGAGCAGATACATGTGTGTGTGATGATGATAAATAAGCATATGAATAATGCTCAATGTCATATGTCATTGCTGCTGCTGCTGTTGCTAAGTCGCTTCAGTCATGTCCTACTCTGTGTGACCCCATAGATGGCAGCCCATCAGGCTCCCCGGTCCCTGGGATTCTCCAGGCAAGAACACTGGAGTGGGTTGCCATTTCCTTCTCCAATGCATGAAAGTGAAAAGTGAAAGGGAAGTTGCTCAGTCGTGTCCCACTCACTCTTCGCGACCCCGTGGACTGCAGCCTACCAGGGTCCTCCGTCCATGGGATTTTCCAGGCAAGGGTACTGGAGTAGGGTGCCATCGCTTTCTCCATCATATGTCATTAGAGAACTGTAAGTTAAAACAGCAGGAAGATACCATATAACACCTATTAGATAGATGAAAATCCAAAACACTGACAACATCAAATGCTGGCAAGGATGGGGACCAGAATTCATTGCTGATGGCAATACAAAATGGTGCTGCCATTTTGGAGGACAATTTGTCAGTTTCTTACAGACTAAACATACTTTTACCTTATGACCCAGATATTATGCCCATTCATATTTACCCAAAATAATTAGAAACTTATGTCTATCTAAAAACCAGCATTTGAACTTTTATTGAAGCTTTGTTCATAAGTTGACAAGGCTTGAAAGCAACCAAGAAATCAACCAAGGATAAATAAACAGTGATACATCCACACACTGGAATATTTTTCCCTGTTAAAAAAAAAATGATCTACCAAGTCATGAAAAGACATAGAGGAAGGTTAAATGCATATTAATAAGTAAATGAAGAGGTGGCAAGAATACACAGAACTATACAAAAAAGATCTTCACGACCCAGATAATCAGGATGGTATGATCACTCACCTAGAGCCAGACATCCTGGAATGTGAAGTCAAGTGGGCCTTATGAAGTATCACTACAAACAAAGCCAGTGGAGGTGATGGAATTCCAGTTGACCTATTTCAAATCCTAAAAGATGATGCTGTGAAAGTGCTGCACTCAATATGCCAGCAAATTTGGAAAACTCAGCAGTGGCCACAGGACTGGAAAAGGTCAGTTTTCATTCCAATCCCAAAGAAGGCAATGCCAAAGAATGCTCAAACTACCTCACAATTGCACTCATCTCACATGCTAGTTTAAGTAATGTTCAAAATTCTACAAGCCAGGCTTTAGCAATACATGAACTGTGAACTTCCAGATGTTCAAGCTGGTTTTAGAAAAGGCAGAGAAACCAGAGATCAAATTGCCAACATCTGCTGGATTGTCGAAAAAGGAAGAGAGTTCCAGAAAAACATCTATTTCTGCTTTATTGACTATGCCAAAGCCTTTGATTGTGTGGATCACAATAAACTGTGGAAAATTCTGAAACAGATGGGAATACCAGACCACCTGACCTGCCTCCTGAGACACTTGTATGCAGGTCGGGAAGCAACAGTTAGAACTGGACATGGAACAACAGACTGGTTCCAAATAGGAAAAGGAGTACATCAAGGCTGTATATGATCACCCTGCTTATTTAACTTATATGCAGAGTACATCATGAGAAACTCTGGGCTGGAGGAAGCACAAGCTGGAATCAAGATTACCAGGAGAAATATCAATAACTTCAGATATGCAGATAACACCACCCTTATGGCAGAAAATGAAGAAGAACTAAAGAGGTTCTTGATGAAAGTTAAAGAGAAGAGTGAAAAAGTTGGCTCAAAACTCAACATTCAGAAAACGAAGATCATGGTATCTGGTCCCACCACTTCATGGCAAATAGATGGGGAAACAGTAAGAGACTTTATTTTTGGGGGGCTCCAAAATCACTGCAGATGGTGTCTGCAGCCATGAAATTAAAAGACGCTTACTCCTTGGAAGAAAAGTTATGGCCAAACTAGACAGCATATTAAAAAGCAGACATTACTTTGCCGACTAAGGTCCGTCTAGTCAAGGCTATGGTTTTTCCAGTAGTCATGTATGGATGTGAGAGTTGGACTATAAAGAAAGCTGAGCACCGAAGAATTGATGCTTTTGAACTGTGGTGTTGGAGAAGACTCTTGAGAGTCCCTTGGACTGAAGGAGATCCAACCACTCCACCATAAAGGTAGTAAGTCCTGGGTGTTCATTGGAAAGACTGATGTTGAAGCTGAAACTCCAATATTTTGGCCACCTCATGCAAAGATCTGGCTCATTTGCAAAGACTCTGATGTTGGGAAAGATTGAAGGCAGGAGGAGAAGGGCATGACAGATGATGAGATGGTTGGATGGCATCAGCGACTCAATGGACATGAGTTTGGGTAAACTCCGCGAGTTGGTGATGGACAGGGAGGCCTGGCGTGCTGCGGTTCAGGGGGTCACAAAGAGTTGGACACGACTGAGCAACTGAACTGAACTGAATAAGTAAATATAGCCAATCTGAAAAGGCTATATACTATACATTTTTATCTATATAACATTCTGGAAAAAGCAAAACCATGGAAGACAGTGAAAAAAAGGGAGTGCTTAGCAAAGAAAAGGAAAAGGGAGAGATGAGTAGGCAGAGCCTAGAAGATTTTTAGGGCAGTGAAACTATCTTGCTAAATACTATGAGGCTGGATACATGTCATTATATACTAGTCAGAACTTAAGGAATGTACAACAAGAAGAGTGAAGCCTATGTTGGAGAATAGTATGGAGGTTCACTAAAAGACTAAAACGAGAGTTACCATATGATCCAGCAAGCCCATTCCTGGGCATATACCCAGAAAAGACAAAAACTCTAATTCAAAAAGATATGTGAACCTCAATGTCCATATTTACAAGAGTCAAGACATGGAAGCAACTTAAGTATCCATCAACAGATGGATAAAGAAATGTAGTATATACATGGACAATGGAATACTACTCAGCCCTAAAAGAAGAATATAGACTGCCATTTGCAGCAACTGAATGGACCTAGGGATTATCATACTAACTGAAATAAGCCAGACAAAGAAGGACAAATATTATATGATATCACTTATATGTAGAATCTGAAAAAATGATACAAATAAATTTATTTACAAAACAGAAACAAACTCACAGACTTATGATTACCAAAGAGGAAAGGTAGGGGAGAGATAAAAGTTTGGGATTAACAGATACACACTAATATAAACATATATACATATATATGTGTATACACACACACACACACACACACATATATATATATATATATATATATATAAAATAAGCAACAAGGACCCAGCAAAGTCCCTGTATATAGCACAGGGAACTATATTCAATACCTTGTAATGACCTATAATGGAAAAGAACCTGAAAAAGAATATATGTGTGTGTGTGTGTGTGTGTGTGTGTGTGTGTATATATATATATATATATATATATATATATATATATTGCTGAATCACTTTGCTTGTACACCTGAAACTAACATAACATTGTAAGTCAACTATACTTCAATTTAAAAAAAGAGTGAACACTAATGGAAACTACGGATCTGGGGTGATGGCACGTGAATGTAGATTCACTGATTTTAACAAATGTATGACTCTGGTGCGGGATGTGGACAGTGGGAGAGGATGTAGACAGTGGGAGAGGCTGTGTGTGGTACCAGAAGGAATCCTCTTTATTTTCTACTCAATTTTGCTAAGAATCTAAAACTGTTATAAAAGATAAAGTCAATTAAAAAATAAATAACTAAAAGCTCATTGAGAGATGCATTATTAGGAAACAGGTCACCAAACTTCCCATTTAAGTAAAAGACACCACCGTCCTTGGCTCAGTGGTAAAAAAATCTGCCTGCAATGCTAGACATGCAGGAATTGCAGGTTCAATCTCTGGGTCAGGGAATTTAGAAAGATGGTAACGATGACCCTATATGCGAGACAGCAAAAGAGACACAGATGTAAAGAACAGACTGTTGGACTGTGGGAGAAGGCGAAGGTGGGATGATTTGAGAGAATAGCATTGAAACATGTATATTATCATATGTGAAATAGATCGCCAGTCCAGGTTCGATGCATGAGACAGGGTGCTCTGGGCTGGTACACTGGGATGACCCTGAGGGATGGGATGGGGAGGGAGGTGGGAGAGAAGGTCAGGATGGGGAACACATGTACACCCATGGCTGATTCATATGAATGTATGGCAAAAACCACCACAATATTATAAAGTAACTAGCCTCCAATTAGAATTAAAAAATAAATAAATTAAAAATTAAAAAAAAAAATCCCTGGGTCAGGAAGATCCCCTGGAGAAGGAAATGGTAACCCACTCCAGTATTCTTGCCTGGAAAATCCCATGGACAGAGGAGCCTGGCGGCTACAGTCTGTAAGGTTGCAGAGCTGGACATGACTGAGCACACTCAGACACCACCTTTCTCCTAGTTATACAAACCAGTAACCCGAGGATCATTCTTGATGACTGCCCTTACCTCACTCCCCACTTTCATCCCTCTTGCTGAAAATATAATCTTTATATTCTTCCCAATACTGTTGCAACCTTTGTAGGCCAAGCCAGACTAGAGACAGTCTCACTGTTCTAGCTTCTGTTCTTACCAGATTTTAATCCGTCCTCCACAGCAGCCAGAGTAGTCATTTGGAAACATAAACTTATGTCATTTCACTGCTTAACATTTGAAAGGATTTTTTTCTGCAATGTGAATAAAAGCCAAACTCTTCAAACAAAACTGGTCAGGTGTCCACTTATCTTCCAAACTCAACTCACTCCCCTCCCTGTCTTGATCATCAAACACTGAAAAATAAGCCTTCTTTCACCGTGTTGTCTAACAGACTTTCCATTACTCTCCATCTCTGGATATGGTTTGTTTCCTTCACAGCCCTTGGAATTTATAACTTACTTGTTTACTTATTCTCTCTTGACCTCTCCCACTAATGTGGAAGTCCCATGAGGACCAGAGTTCATTAGTTCTGCCTAATGTGGCATTCTAATACCTAACAGTGTGGCTTGAGCTTAGTAGGCAGCTGTGTACCAGGGATGGGCAGTGGGAAGAGTACCCTCCATGGCTCAAGCAATAAGAGGATGTGTTTAAAAACAGTAATTCAAGGCAACTAGGAGTTGGTTTGCTTTTTATCACCATGAGTCTTAAACAGTGTGATAGAGTACTCCCCCCTCTCAAAACTCTCAAATTATTTTTTAAAATTTATTTTTATTGGAGAATAGTTGATTTCCACCCCCCAAATTCTTTTGTTGATATAAATTCTGTAACAATTGTTGCTGGACTTCCCAGATGGCTCACTAGAAAAGAATCTGCCTTCCAATGCAGGAACTGAAGGAAATGGCAATGCACTCCAGTATTCTTGCCTGAGAAATCCCACATACAGAGGAGGCTTGTAGATCCAGAGGGTCTCAAAGAGTCGGACAAGACTGAGTGACTGAGCATGCACACAATTGTTGCTATTACTGAGTTTCACTGATGAAAGCTTCAAATTAACATATTTGTATCACTTTTGCTTCAATAAACATTTTATTTTACATAAAAGTTAATTGGGAGAATTCCCAGTTAGACATGCAGACTCAGCTATACATAGGTACTTCAAAAGTAAGTTTACGGGACGGAGGTTCAAGAGCGAAGGGACATATATGTATATGGGGGGACATATGTATACATATATGTATATGAGGGGACATAGGTATACATATGTATACCTATGGCTGATTCATGCTAATGTATGGCAGAAACCAACACAACACTGTAAGAAATTATCCTCCAATTAAAAATAAATTAATTTAAAAAAGAGTAAGTTCATAACAGTTTAGAATTATTCTACTCATTTTGGGAGCAGTTCACATTTCAAGCCCCTGTAATACAATATTCTTGAATTTAAACATTAGATTCAAAATAAATGATAGCCTGTGATTATATAGATTAAGACATGGAATGATTTCTATTCTCTCACTCTATGTGATCATTTACAGTTTCATTTGTGCTTAAAATTCACAACAAGTAAACAGAGTGCACATGGTAAGATTTTATCTGGTTAATGTATATTTTAGTTCATACATGAAATAATTTACTGAATTTGAATAATATCTTTGGAATTCAAAGTCTTTAAATCATTATTCATCAATAGATGAATATATAGGAATAAATTTAAAACATTTTTTTCAAAAAATACATTAATGCAAATAAAGAGTATCAATGACAGGAATTCCCTGGCAGTTCAGTGGTTAGGACTCTGTGCTTTCATTGCTGAGGGTAAGGGCCCAGGTTCAGTTCTAGTTTCAGTTCCTGGTTGGAGAACTAATATCCCAAAGCTGCATGGCATAGCCAAAAAAAAAATTATCAATTACTTCTTTTCTTTTTTGTACTTATGTATTTTATTATTTAGTCATATCAAGAGTATATATATGTGTGTGTATGTATGTATATATACATATACACATACATACACACACATAAAATTCAATGAAAGAAGATTTTTGCCCTCAGATCTCTTTTCTGGCTACTATTGCTCATTTCATTACATGATTCAATAAAAAAATATTGTAGAATGTATGAATTAGTCAGTATGAAATGTCAGCAACGTATGAAATGATTTAATCGCTTTCCAATATAACTAGACTACATACTATTTAACATTATACCTAAAGACAGTGACAATTTTATTTCCATCTGGTAAAAACCATTTACTTACAGAAAATTCAAGCCCAGACAAAGCAAAACATTTCTACCCAGAACATGACACTGACATTAAGGTTTGACCTAGACCACAGTCACAAAGCAACAGTTTTAAAGGAACCCTTCAATTCTGTGAAGTAAGCCACCCATTTTGGAAATGCAGATTCCTGCGCTCACCAGACAAACGTGTAGAACTGAGAGAGCACTGATGCTTCTGCTGTTAGTTCCCTGAGAAAAGGTGAGAAGAGGGTCCCCCCACCTCCTCCAGGAGAAAAGAGGAGGCAGCCTTTTCAAACCACCACCTCCTTTACCTTTGTGACTTTTTTCTAGGACAGTAAGTTCCCTATGTTTTATCACTTCTAACTTCTGGGTAACAATGTAAGTGAAATGGATTTTCCACTGCTCTACGGATCAAAGGAGAAGGCAATGGCAACCCACTCCAGTACTCTTGCCTGGAAAATCCCATGGACGGAGGAGCCTGGTGGGCTGCCGTCTATGGGGTCGCACAGAGTCGGACACGATTGAAGCGACTTAGTAGCAGCAGGGATCAAAGGAGTTCTCGGCTTTGAGCTTCACGAATTCCAGCCACTGATAGTTTTCTCAGTTTTCATCTTCTGTCTCTCTTTCTCTTACACACACACATAGCCGCTAGGAAATAAAGTTCCCTAATTCCAGCTTCATAGGAGTTTTGGGTGTTGGCTCACACCTTTGAGATATCAGTGCCAAGGGTGGAGCTTATCTGAAAAATTCAAGAAACTGTTTGAGTTAAAGGGAAGTTCTTGCTTTGTCTGGTTTAGTTAAAATGTAATCTTAAAAGATAAAGAGTAAGCCTCTAAATCAATTTAATTATTTTGAAACTTATAAAGGAAGAGAGATTAATAAATATGTTTACTTCTTTTTTTTAATTGAGGGGTTAATTTGCTTTCTGTTTATCCACTACCTTTTTTTGGGGAGAAGCTTATTTATTTAGGCTAGAGGACAGTAGAAATGAAGCCCTTTAAATTTCACTTTTGAGTAGAGACTTATTAAGAAAGGTGCAGGAAGATGGAAGGAAGGCTTGGGAGGAGGGGACATGGGTGTGCCTAAGGCTGATTCTGGTATGACAGAAAACCACAAAATTCTGTAAAGCAAATATCCTTCAATTAAAAAAATTAAGTGGCCAAAAAAAAAAAAAACAAAAAAAACAAAGAAAGAAAGGTGTAGGAAAGGGCAGTATAGAATAATTTGATACAGAGTCATATTGGTACTTTCTCTAAAATTAGCAGTTCTTACATTGCTTCAGTTTGCACATAGTTTTCTTCTCACCCTCTCAAATTATACAAGTGCATGGTAATTCACACAATAAATGTATTACTGAAAGGATGATTTGTACCAGAGGAAAGCCTATTTTTAAAAAAAAGGTCGGGGGAGGTGGGGGAGGATTGGTGAATCCTTGAATCCTTTTAATTGAAGAATCTCTTTCTATTCTACAAAGCCAGGTTTTCAGGTAGTAGATTTCCTCTTAGAGAGGCACACCTGTCTGCTATATAATAAAACATACTCCTTTTGAATTCTAGCCTAAATTTCACTCAAGTTTTGGTCTAGAAAATCCAGTTTAGCAGGACTAGTAGAATCAATAACCTCCTCCAAGATGAAATTTTAAGTTATCCATTGAATGTTAAAGTTGAAGGTACTAAAGGTCTGATTCGGGCCACACGATTTAGGTGAAAATATATCAGAGAAAGGTTAGCAATAAATGAGGAGAGGAAGAGGCTTACAGGAAAGTGGAAGGGGATTTTAAAGTCTGGAGATGAAAAAACTATGGGGAAGGTTTTATGTTAACTGTGAAAGCTGTTTAAAAGCACGTCACCAATTATTTTTGTTGACATGAACAACTGAAAGACTATCCCAGTGTTAAAACCAGAAAAAATTAGGTGAGCAACAGTATCAGTAGGTCTTGACTTATGAAGGTGAAGAACACAAAGGTAAGTTTCTGAGGTCAGTATCCCCGTTCTGTACTTCTCTGGTTCAGTGTGCCATGAAGCCGGGTCTTGACTTGGAGAAAATAATTTCTGAAAGCCTCTTCTCTCTGGTCCCTCCATTCTAAAAGGCTAAAGTGAAACTTCCGTCTCACCTGTCCTTTCTCAAGAATGGCCTTTCTTGTCTACTTTTCCTGACCATCTCACCTAGCAAGTTAAAAAAATTAAAAAGGATTAAGAAACAGAAGCTGTTATAGAAACCAAGCAGGCTTCAAGTAGGGGTGACTGTTGATGAAATTTTCTTTGGGCTTAAAGAAGCCATATTGGGACAGGATACAGTTAAAAATATATATTTTTAAAAAGAAGTCCTCTATCCCATGAGTAAGGATTAGCCCCATATTCATGTTCAGGTTTCAATGGGAGATGAAGGGAGAATGGAGAAATAAAACAACAGAGGACTTGCTACGGAAGAAGAGCGCTCACCAGTGGAAAGAGCACAAGAGTTGCCTTGCTTCACAGTTTAAGCTGGGGCTGTCACTCCTCCCAAGTTTACCCCAATATTATAAGCATTTCCTCTCAGCCATTATTTCCATGTTATGCCTGGGATAGAAATTCCTGGAGAGGGAGCACACATCAAAGTTAAAAAGATTAGGAAGGAAACATAAATGGGTAAATCTTTGGTATAAGACAATAAGGAATTGCTGCATTTGGGGAAAGTTCAGGTCACACCTAAAAGACACTTAAATTAAAACACATTTTAAACATTATGCAGGTCAAACAGCTGGTTGGCTGAGTTCAGTTCTTGGCTCCTTTTTATTCCTTCCCTAGAGAATAAAATATTCTCCTCCTGTGTGTCAGATATGGAAACGATATAGAGAAACAAAACTAATTAAAGAGGAAGGTAGAGAGTACAATTTAGTGAACTTCTGCATAGCTTAGGAGAGGTTATTTCTAGAATTTTAGTCACACTGTGAATTTAAACCAATCCTGGTTCTGATTTCTTATTTTAATTCTTCAAATCAATTTTGGGCTGAGCAATATATTTTTGTATAAACCTTTTTGAAAGAATGGAGCTTCCCCTCCTCCCCCTCAAATAGTTCAAAAGTCAATTACTGCCCTTTTTGGTTCTTGCTTACACAGTCTTTATCTTTAAATTTATTTTTTAAAATTTATTTTTAGCTGTAGTATAGTAAATTTACAATCTTATGTTAGTTTCTGGTGTACAGCAAACTGATTTAATTATACATATGTATATGATCTCTTTTATATTCTTTTCCATTATGGTTTATTGCTGGATATTGAACATAGTTCCCTGTGCTATATAGTAGGAACTTGTGTATCCATTCTATATATAGTAGTTTGCATCCGCTAACCCTAAACTCCCAATCTACTCCCTACACAAGCCCCTCTCCTACATGGTAACCACAAATCTGTTCTCTATGTGAGTCTGTTTCTGTTCATAGATAGGTTCATTTGTAACATAGTTTCAGTTCAGTTCAGCAGTCCTGTCCCGACTCTTTGCAACCCCATGAATTGCAGCATGCCAGGCCTCCCTGTCCATCACCAACTCCCGAAGTTCACTCAAACTCACGTCCATCGAGTCGGTGATGCCATCCAGTCATCTCATCCTCTGTCGTCCCCTTCTTCTGCCCCCAATCCCTCCCACCATCAGAGTCTTTTCCAATGAGTCAACTCTTCGCATGAGGTGGCCAAAGTATTAGAGTTTCAACTTTAGCATCATTCCTTCCAAAGAACACTCAGGACTGATCTCCTTCAGAATGGACTGGTTGGACCTCCTTGCAGTCCAAGGGACTCTCAAGAGTCTTCTTCATCACCACAGTTCAAAAGCATCAATTCTTCGGCTCCCAGCTTTCTTCACATTCCAACTCTCACATCCATACATGACCACTGGAAAAACCATAGCTTTGACTGGACGGACCTTTGTTGGCAAAGTAATGTCTCTGCTTTTGAATATGCTATCTAGGTTGGTCATAACTTTCCTTCCAAGGAGTAAGCGTCTTTTAATTTCATGGCTGCGATCACCATCTGGAGTGATTTTGGAGCCCCCCAAAATAAAGTCTGACACTGTTTCCACTGTTTCCCCATCTATTTCCCATGAACTGATGCTAGTAAAGTAATGCTCAAAATTCTCCAAGCCAGGCTTCAGCAATACGTGAACCATGAACTTCCAGATGTTCAAGCTCGTTTTAGAAAAGGCAGAGGAACCAAAGATCAAATTGGCAACATCCTCTGGATCATCGAAAAAGCAAGAGAGTTCCAGAAAAACATCTATTTCTGCTTTATTGACTATGCCAAAGCCTTTGACTGTGTGGATCACAATAAACTGTGGAAAATTCTGAAAGAGATGGGAATACCAGACCACCTGACTGGCCTCTTGAGAAACCTGTATGCAGGTCAGGAAGCAACAGTTAGAACTGGACATGGAACAGACTGGTTCCAAATAGGAAAAGGAGTACATCAAGGCTGTATATTATCACCCTGCTTATTTAACTTCTATGCAGAGTACATCATGAGAAACGCTGGGCTAGAAGAAGCAGAAGCTGGAATCAAGATTGCCGGGAGAGTAACATAGTTTAGATACCACATATGAGGTTGAGGTGAAGTTGCTCAGTTGTATCCAACTCTTTGTGACCCCATAGATTGTAGCCTACCAGGCTCCTCCATCCATGGGATTTTCCAGGCAAGAATACTGGAGTGGTTTGCCATTTCCTTCTCCAGAGGATATTCCCAACCCAGGGATCAAACCCGGGTCTCCCACATTGTAGGCAGACGCTTTACCGTCTGAGCCACCTGGGAAGCCTACAAAGCAAACACTGATATAAGTGATACCATATGGTATCTGTCTCTCTCTGATTACTTCACTTAGTATGATAGTCTCTAGTTTCATCCATGTTGCTGTAAATGGCATTATTTTGTTCTTTTTATGGCTGAGTAGCATGCCTTTACATTTGTTGTTGATTGGATGTTGTGAATAGTGCTGCTATGTACACAAGGGTGCATGTATCTTTTTGAATTATAGTTTTATCCAGATATATACCCAGGATTGGGGTTATTTTTATTATTTTGAGGACACTCTATAGTGTTTTCCATAGTGGCTGCACCAACTTACCCTACGAGAATATCATTCTTGATGTTGCTAAAGATTTTCATGTTGAAACAGATCCTCTTTGAAAACAAATGGAAGTCTTAAAATTTGTTACAGGAGAAACAGCCCTCAAATCCAAAAAGATTTGAAAGATTGGGAAAATAATTTATCTTTTGAGAACTTGAGATAAGCACTGAGATAACATGTGGACTTAGATAAAAGACAAAATAATATTGAAAATTACCGAACATTTTTGAAATAGGTAACTGATGTCACATTTGACTCAGGCATGATCTATCTATTCTAGCCCAATGCTCTGATCATTTGGGGTATTTCGGTTTATCAGGATAGAGGCAGTGATGTCTCGTCCTTCCCTCACTATCTCATTTTCATTTTTAGTAAAGGAGATATCAATAGCTTCATTTTACCATCTAAAATTTTCAAGTAAGTTCTTAGAATTGGGGAAGTTCCTGTCAGTTTGTACATCTGAAGGCATAGCTTTAGAGTAAAAGAAAAAAATTGTACCCATTTCCCTCTTCTTATGATACTATACAAAGTAATACTGAAAGCTGCTCAACAATTCTGAATACTGATAGGAATGAAATTTTAAGGTAGAAAATAATCAGAGAAGAGAAAATACAAGGAGGGAAAATAATCAGGAATTGTTTCCTCAAAAAATTAAATATTAAGAAAGCCAAAGTAAAAATAGTTAAAAAAAAAACCTAAAAGCTGTTTGCTTATAAAATGCCTTTATAGAATTTTGTTAAATTTTGATAGAATTCTGGAAAATGCCATTGTTTCCTGAAAGTGTTTGAACAACTTGCGATTAGTCACCTCTTCCAGTGTCTCAGGAATTGTACACCATGTTTCATTGCAGGGCTGTAGTGAAGTCATAAAGCAGGTCATGTTTGTCGAATCCAGGCTTTGGAGAAAAGGGAAACTGGACTAGTAGTTCAAACCTTAAGTCAACACTGGACTCTTCTAATGTAAATTGTGTTCATAGAACCTGTACTGCTTATTCTTCATAATCAACAAGAAAACACTATGAACCAAATTTGTGATGTGTAGACACTGAAAACAATGGAGAGGCCTCTAGTTCTTGGAACATGAAATAAGAGAGCCGCCTGGTGTTCAACATGAAATAAGAGAGCCGCCAGCAAGCACAGGCTTGCAGCTGAGGGAGTGATTTTATTATTTTATTAACATGACTGAAAAAGTAAAGAGAAAAAGACTCTTATCATAAAAAGCAAAAAGATAAAAGCATTTAACTGAAGGACCTATTTCCCACACCCACTTACTCTAACTCACTTTTTCTAGAACCATGCCTGCTGAATGTAGTTTTATAGGCAATACTGGTATTCATTTACTTAAAACTCTCTGTACTTATATATCTTAAACACCTTTAACATCTCTCTGTACTTAAGCATGCTTAAAATAAAGCACATCCACATGTTCTCTCAGTGCTTATCATTTTGGTCAATTTTAACCTCAAAGGTGTGCCATGAATCTCACGAAATAACTTACAGAATGCAGTTCAATCACACAGAGAACTCAGGTGGACTAAGAAGTCTGATTAATAGAAGTTAGGTGAGAGTATAAAATATTTTTAAAACTATTTTAATTTTCATCACTCCAGGTGGTGGATCGCAAAAGATCTTGCTATGATTCATCAGAGTGTTCCGCCTATAATCTCCTCTAAAAGTTTTATAGTATCCAGTCTTACATTTAGGTTTTTAATCCATTTTGAGTTTATTTTTGTGTATGATATTGGTATCAGCATCAGTTCAGTTCAGTTGCTCAGTCATGTCCGACTCTTTGTGACCCCACGGAGTGCAGCATGCCAAGTATCAGCATATCAATCAATTAAAATTGGAACTTCAGAGACAGAAAAAATTGATAAGGCTCCCTCAAAGTAAAAAGATAGAAATCCAGTAAGGAGATGAACAACAAGCAGCTATAGACTATAGATGGAATCGAGTGGTGGAAGGTAAGGCTGGAAAGGAATTGGCTGATGCATTGTAGACAATTTAGAATTTCAGGTCGAGGAGAATGAGCCAATGGCAACCTGATAAGGGTACTGACAGGATGACTGGCAGCAGAGTATAGAATTGCTTGGAGAAGGGAGAAAATTTAAAAAAGGAAGACTTAAGACCTATCAAAACAGCTCACAAAGGAGTTTTAGAACTTAGTTAAGAAGGTGCAGTGGGTGTTAGGAGGAGACAGAGATGTAAGAGGTTTTATTTCAGAATTTTCTCAATTACTTTTTTTACTTTTCTAAATGTGAGAAGATGTGACTTACAGAGGGCATCACCAGTGTCACAGAGAAGCAAGTTTAATAAATGTATTTGTTTGCTTACATTATTGCTTTAAAAAACCCAGGTAGTTCTGAAGTTCTGCATGACATTTAAAAGAAAATAGCTTACTTTCCTACATACATTTCTTTACATGTCATCTTTTCTCTGACATCTTACACTGAGTATGGGTTCCATTTGTGGAAAGGTTGCTAAGCAAAGGAAAACTTCCCTCTTACATGTCTTATTTATCACAATTACAAAAGACAAACACCCATTTGGGTGTTTGTTTCCTTGGATAGGAAAGTTTCTGGGTTTTCTACCTTCCTTTCATATTAAATAGAGAAGAAAGGAAGAGCTCCAGTGTTGAGAAGTTAAGCTGCCTGAGGACGTGATGGGAAAGGGAAGCACCAGGCAAGAGAAGAGCAGCTCTCCTTGGAAGATCATGTAACTACAATCAACACAATCTCTGCAGTATCTTCCCACCACCCACCACTTTAGGATATCTTTTTGTTTGGAGAAAACAATAGCAGCCATAGTTTAAGGCGGCTTTTGATACTCTTTTTATGGGGCAGGGTAACCCCCAAAATATCCCAGTACAATAATTTGTCAACAAGGTGGTGTAATAAGGCACACAGTCAAAAAAATAGAAACTTGTGTGTGACTTACTTTGGGAAGGCCCTGTACTTGAAGTGTTTCTACAGAAAATAGGTGAAAGGAATCTGCATATATTTTTTGAAACAAAAATTTGAACACATGATGTCAAAAATGTCTATTTTAAAACCTATAAATGTAGTCTCCTCTGTTAGCTGTGTATTCCCTGAGATTCCTTTTTAATCCTGACCCAATCTGCTTCCTCTTCCCTACCATCACTGACTCAGCCTTGGATCAGGCTCTCATATTCTCTCAAGAGTGAGTCTTCATACTCAACTCTACTAGTCTCCATACTCCACTATACTTCACTCCCTTCCTCTCAATCCATGCTTTATACTACCAGCTGAGCTATCTAATTTGAACCTTTTCTGCTTGAATTTTTCCACTGGTTTCCAGATAGGTCCAAACTCTCAGTATAGTATGCTAGCATTCTGTGTCCTAGTCCTGTTTGGGTCATCTCTTTCCACACTTTCAGCTAGCATTCCAAACTCTACACCCCATCTAACAAGAAAAAGCTCCACCCTTTCCAGCCTCTAGGGCTTTGTGGATGTTACAACTTCTGCTTAGGTCATTGCTCATCTCTTAACTAATTCCTTACATTTTAAGACAATCAGTAATCTCAAAAGGAGAAATTCTGACTCAGTAAGACTGGATTAGCCTTCCTTGCCGTATGTGCATCCGTAATATCCCTAGTTTTCACTCCATCATAGTACTTACAATCTCCACTATAATTTTCTTCAAGTCTACTTTGAGGGTGGGCTGTGTCTTTTATCTCCTACTATAGTGTTTGCAAGAAGAGATAAGAAAGCCTTCTTCAGCGATCAATGCAAAGAAATAGAGGAAAAGAACAAGCAATCTCTTCAAGAAAATTAGAGATACCAAGGGAACATTTCATGCAAGGATGGGCTCGATAAAGGACAGAAATGGTATGGACCTAACAGAAGCAGAAGATATTAAAAAGAGATGGCAAGAATACACAGAACTGTACAAAAAAGATCTTCACGACCCGGATGATCACGATGGTGTGATCACTCATCTAGAGCCAGACATTCTAGAATGTGAAGTCAAGTGGGCCTTAGAAAGCAGCACTACGAACAAAGCTAGTGGCGGTGATGGAATTCCAGTGGAGCTATTTCAAATCCCGAAAGATGATGCTATGAAAGTGCTGCACTCAATATGCCAGCAAATTTGGAAAATTCAGCAGTGGCCACAGGACTGGAAAAGGTGTTTTCATTCCAATCCCAAAGAAAGGCAATGCCAAAGAATGCTCAAACTACCACACAATTGCACTCATCTCACACGCTAGTAATGTTCAAAATTCTCCAAGACAGGCTTCAGCAATATGTGAACCATGAACTTCCTGATGTTCAAGCTGGTTTTCGAAAAGGCAGAGGAACCAGAGATCAAATTGCCAACATCTGCTAGATCATGGAAAAAGCAAGAGAATTCCAGAAAAACATCTATCTCTGCTTTATTGACTATGCCAAAGCCCTTGACTGTGTGGATTACAATAAACTGTGGAAAATTCTGAAAGAGATGGGAATACGAGACCACCTGACCTGCCTCTCGAGGAATCTGTATGCAGGCGAGGAAGCAACAGTTAGAATTGGACATGGAACAACAGACTGGTTCCAAATAGGAAAAGGAGTACATCAAGGCTGTATATTATCACCCTGCTTTTTTAACTTCTATGCAGAGTACATCATGAGAAACGCTGGACTGGAAGAAACACAAGCTGGAATCAAGATTGCCGGGAGAAATATCAATAACCTCAGATATGCAGATAACAGCACCCTTATGGCAGAAAGTGAAGAGGAGCTAAAAAGCCTCTTGATGAAAGTGAAAGAGGAGAGTGAAAAAGTTGGCTTAAAGCTCAACATTCAGAAAACGAAGATCATGGCATCCAGTCCCATCACTTCATGGGAAATAGATGGGGAAACAGTGGAAACAGTGTCAGACTTTATTTTTTGGGGCTCCAAAATCACTGCAGATGGTGATTGCAGCCATGAAATTAAAAGACACTTACTCCTTGGAAGAAAAGTTATGACCAACTTAGATAGCATATTCAAAAGCAAAGACATTACTTTGCCGACTAAGGTCCGTCTAGTCAAGGCTATGGTTTTTCCAGTGGTCATGTATGGATGTGAGAGCTGGACTGTGAAGAAGGCTGAGCGCTGAAGAATTGATGCTTTTGAACTGTGGTGTTGGAGAAGACTCTTGAGAGTCCCTTGGACTGCAAGGAGATCCAACCAGTCCATTCTGAAGGAGATCAGCCCTGGGATTTCTTTGGAAGGAATAATGCTAAAGCTGAAACTCCAGTACTTAGACCACCTCATGTGAAGAGTTGACTCATTGGAAATGACTGATGCTGGGAGGGATTGGGGGCAGGAGAAGGGGATGACAGAGGATGAGATGGCTGGATGGCATCACTGACTCGATGGACGTGAGTATGAGTGAACTCTGGGAGTTGGTGATGGACAGGGAGGCCTGGCGTGCTGTGATTCATGGGGTCGCAAACAGTCGGACACGACCGAGCAACTGAACAGTGTTTGCAACACAACAGGTGTCAAAAAAAAAGTTTGATGACCCTTCAAAAAAGGAACTTACTGATAACTGAAATCGCATTTGGCTTTAAGTTCCTCTCATGCCCTCAGTCCAACCACCCTCCTTTACTTTATCCTGCCCATCTGTGACTCTAAACTTCTCCAAATTACTTCTAGGCCTTTCCTACCTAAGAAACTTCAACCTCCCTATTGTCTATGACAGCAAGGCCAAAACCTGGCTTTCCAAAGTCTTAATGTCTGTTTTGTTCTATATGTTCTGCTTTATATCCATCTTCTAGGCTCCTTTATTTCTGGTCACTTCAAGTATTATGCCTTCATTTTCCATATTGAAATCCCATTTGTCAAGACCCAGCTCAATAATCATTCCCTCATTGAAGTCTTCCCTAACTCTTCAAACACATATTGAACATGTAGTTTATCACTATTTGGGTACTTACATGTCATCTTCCTTGATGTCACCATTTTTGGATGAGCCTTCTCTCCTCAAGATGGCTTCAGCTCCTGGGGGGCAGGAATCATGTCACACTCAGTACACAATAATGATTCAATTTTAAGAAAGTGAATATATTATTTACATTATACCAATAAAATAAAGGCCGCCCTAATATGGAATTTGGCCTTAAATTTCAAAGACACCAGGCAGTGCAGTGGTAATGAATCCACCTGCCAACGCATGAGATGTGGGTTTGATCCCTGGGTTGGGAAGACACACCCTGGAGGAGGAAATGGCAACCTGCTTCAGGTTCCTTGCCTGAAAAATCTCATGGACAGAGGAGCACGGCTGTCTACAGTCCATGGGGTCACAAAGAGTCGGACACGACTTAGCAACTGAGTACAGCACGAGAGGATAAAAAAAGATTAGTCACTATCTAAGTTTGCCCTTTGCAGAGAAGTATATAAACTGGGAAGATGAATCACACAGGTGTAGATGTAAATGAGAGTAATTTTACTTGTGGCTAGTCGTTACTAAAGGTTCAGCAGTTCATTACTATACATTTTCCCCAGGTCATATTTTCTTTAGGGACATTAAGTTAATCATCTTGAATATTACATAGTGGGTTTTACAGAGAATTGCAATGATACCCTGTAACATTATATTGTTAAGGTTGGGCATGTGAGTCAAAAGCAAAAAGATACCCCACACCTCTTATCGCCTACAATATTTTTTAAGGTAACAACAGAGCAAATGGGAGTAGACCATGCTTCTCAAGCAAAAGTTCCTTCTAAAAATACAAAGGTCTAACTGAAAAGATTATTTGATGCTGTGAAGCACAACTGCATTGTCAGGCCAATAAAGATAGTTGTTTTGGTAACTTTTCAGTAATCTCAAATTGCTTCATGTTATGTTCCTGGGTACTCTACTGAGCTACTAGGTGATTTCCATTTTTAATTTTGAGTTTCTCTTCCTATAAGCAGAAACTGAAAACTACATAGTTAAAAGCAAAATGGAAAATACATTAGAATCTCATCTTTACAAGGCCTGTGGCTTTAGGCAAGGTGTTTGACTTCTCTGAGTCATTTTTTATATAAAATGGAAATAGTAATATGCATTTTGTAGAACTGCTCTAAGAATTACCAACATACATAAAATAAGTAACACCATACCTGGCATACAGTGAGCGTGCAACTATTATTCTAATGTTAGTTGATTTTTTTTGATGTATCATATTGAGTAATGAAAGTCATACTATACGAAACAATTGCTATTCTGATGCAAAATACCTAAAATATCATACTAACAATCATATTTGCTGATAACCTCATAAAATCAAGATACAATCACTGTTGTCATTAATATGATCTTTAATAAATGGAATAATGCACCATTTTACAGCAAGCCTTTTTTTAAACCTAAAGAACTCCCTTAAAATCTCCTTCTCGAATGTCTCTGTATCAATACAATCTTTTTACTTAGGTTTATATATATCAAAGCATTTACTTACAATTATTCATAGAAAACTCTTTAGTGGCTTAATGTCAGCTTTCATAGTGGCATCCATAGATAATACAAAAGAAAAGTGATTTGCTTTATTTCATACTCACACCGATCCATCAAACACAACTTATACAGCATAGCAAGGTCTCAGACGGCTTATACAAAAGCAAAATAACTGAAAGCAATTATTCATAAATTCATATATGATATTCTATTGGTAATGTAAGAGCAAAACACACCAACAAGAGATACCCGTTAACAAGAAAGAGGGTTCTGAGGAATTGCCAATATTTTTCAGCCTTTCTCATTAGAGAAAAGCATCCTCAGAAATGAATACTCTGTAGCTTATGTTTCTCCTGTCCATTTAGAAAAAGCACAGTGGCTACACATTTCCATGTTTCAGCTACTACAACACCCTAAGAGTTAGTGTATTTTACAATTATCCACTTATCTTCATCTGAAAAATTATCAACAGAAAATTAAGGATGATTCCAGCTTATACAAACACTTACACAATATGATCTCTATGGAAACATGACAAGGCATACAAAAACTGCTTAAATAAATAAACGTGACCAGAAAAAGAAAAGCCACAGACTCCAAGCGATTTAGCATTAAACCAGGACTTATTTTTGAAGTTCATCTTTTATTAGTATTTCAGTTTTGTTACTGTTAAGCTTTAAAAATGTGTTTCCCTATCACACTTCAGAGGGTTGGCAATAAGGTGGAGAGCCTGAGACAAGAGACTTGTTACAAGTAACGTCACTGCAAGGATTTTAAATGTACAGCTTACTAATTTGGAGCTTGAACTTGTCTGGAAGAAAAATTCTATTTGGATGTGATGATGTGATAAATAGGTTACCGTAGGTTACCTTCTCAAAACCATCCAAGCTATTACTAAAGCTATAAACTCACTAGTTCACTTTTGAAGACAGTTTAATAATGTTAAATTACCTCTTGAAAAATTTTGTTTCTGAGGAACTACTTTACCAAATTCCCCCATTAAAAAATGAAATGAAATGAACTGTCTCATGTTTAACTATTTAACCAAAGAACAGAAACGAGTTGGAGACTGTGCTTCAACTCTAAGGCCTACATATGCTGCAACATGTAGCGAATTAGTTGAGTCATTTCCCTCTATTCTGTAATTATAAAACTGGGTAAGTTTTATGATTAATGAAATCTGGTATCTATGTAAGTCAAGTCAAATCATAAGATGAAACATTAAATGAACTCTGTGTGTAACAAAAATTTAAATATTCAACTGTATCTAATTGCTTGTTTGCTATCAATTGAAGTTTTTCAATGTGCAAAGGGATGAAAGGGACCCTGAGTTTTTAAGCAATATTATGTCTACAGAGTGAGTCTAAAACAGGAAGATGGATTTGAAATCTTAAAGTACAAATAAAATGGAAAAAACCTACATGTTGCCTTTTAAAACATTAATGACAAAAACAAGTTGCAGTTTAAAATACAGTAATTTGCTTAAATATTGTCATAAACTGGACATGCTAATCGGTGATAAGATTCTTTGTCTCTAACCCAGATTTTAAAATCAATCTGGGTCTCAAATTAAGTTTAAAAAATTAATTTTATAACATTTAATAGTAACACGATGGATATCATAGCAATAACGGAATCAGAATTTTCAACATATATTTATTTGGGGCATAATTTTAATACACAGCATAAATTCTTAAATATTTACTTTTCAAATGTTACCAGCCATGAGATAAACCTTTTCTTTATATGTACAACACTCAATTTTAACCAGTCACTTAAAAGTTAAATGAAAGTTGTTATAGTCCAGTCTATGTTGCAAAACAATGACAAGTATTTCAAAAGTGGTCTGCAAAAAAGTTTGTAGATAATACTTGATTGTTGTAGGGTTTGCTTTCAAAAGTTAATCTTGCATTTTGTGTTTAATATTTGATGCAAAGAAATATGTAAAATGTTGTGGCTCAATCATAATGCTAAGCCTGCTGCAATATAGGTTAAAAATAACAATAAAGTGATATACAATTCTGTATGCATGGCTTTTTAGTTATAAACTATTGTATAAAATCACAGAACTCCACAATTTGATAAAAAAAAAGTTAGATAATATAAACTGAAGTGCTGATTTGCTGACAATCTGATGGTTAGATCTACTATCAAATGGAAACATCTTAATTCTCAATTCTACGCTTTTAAACCATAAATGGAGTAATGAACTTGAATATAACAAAGCATAATTTTAGGTGTTCTAAATATAAGTAGGTATAAAAATAGTAAAAACTGAGAAAATGGTAAAGGAACAAAATAAATTTTGTGTGAAGAACTGAGACTTAAGTGTCGAGAAGCTTGAAGCATACTGAATAACAAATGTTGGAGATGACGACCAGTTGGTCACTCTCCTTTTTATTTTTTCTGCTGGTTAAGAGAAACAGATACAAAATTAAACAGGAGGGAAGCAGAATGAATGTGAGGAAAACCTTCCAGACACAGAAGACTGCAAGTCAGATAACCAAGGGACAGAGCAAGACAGAAACCATCCTGGGATTTCCTGTTTTTTTGTATGTTTATCAGGGAACCTATAGAAAAGCCTACTTTTGATAATATTTGTAAACTAGTTCAAATAGTGATTTGCCAGATTTACTTAATCAAGGATTATCATCTAGGAGTGGATCACACAAGGTAGTTTTGGCTAAAGTTTACATAGTTCAGAATCTAAAAGTTAAAATGAACTTTTATTTGCTGATGAGCAAACTGACAGTAAAAGATATGAATATTTAGAAAAATCTTACTCTGAAAGACTCCTGGGGTGTCTATGGGAGGATTACATAATTTCTAGGATAACTGATCTAGATAATCAACCAGCATGTGTGTATTGTTTAAGAAGTTAGCTTGGAAGATAGAGTAATATATATAGCAATCTGTGAATAGTTATTGATATGTAATAGCCTGCATACAACTGGTAGTAAGTTTAACATAAATTTATAAAAGGTTGTATAGAAATAGAATGTAATTCACATTCTAGGAGCTAATTACCTCCAATGAAATATTTATTTGTATAAATAAGAAAAAACAAGTTTGTTGAATTTCATTTGGCTTTAGAAGCCAGGATGGAAAATATTTTAAATAAACATACTTGCCAAATTTTGTGATAATTCCCATTGAAACACATACTTATTTGAGTGTTCCTACCTTTATTTAATTATTGTCACATTCAGAACCAACACGTTTTCCAGAGTGAGTGGATACACCTAAGAAGGCTATACAAATTGCTTTATAAAAACAGTATTTTCCTTCTATTCTTCCTATAGCCTCTTCTATTAGTTCTCTGGATTAGTAAAATTTTCTAAAGTCATTAAAAGTAGAAATTTTCAAAATGAAGTGCAAGGACTGATGGGACACATTAAATTAATTCCACCGCATCAAGAATGGAATCAGTTCAGGAAAAGGTCTCTGTTCCCACAATTCACCTTTGCCTTTCCCATTTAGTTTTGGAATATAAGGATGTCGGGAGTGAAGAGAAGTTAAATGATTTTAAGATTCATGACGGCACATGTGGGATTGAATTTTGTCTTGAATTAGTAACTATTTCTCAAGCAACAAACACCACAGACATGTCCGTACACCTTCTTATGTTTTCCTAACTCTAAAGCCATTAAGGTATCTGGTTTGGCTTATATTCAAGCCACAATTGTGCTGGAGTTAAATGACTAAATTTCTTACAAAATGTTAGTCTGTCATGCATTCTGTCATACAGCGTGTAGGCAGTGTGGTGTGGATGAAAGAGATGTGAAGAGAGCAAGCCTAGGTTAAAAAATCACAGCTTTGTCAATTACAAGGTATAGACCTCAGGCAAACTAGTTAGCTTCTCTTAGCTTCAACTTCCCCTACTGTAAAATGGGAATGTTAACCATAATCCTCGTATGGTTGTCATGAGGAATCAAAGAGATAATGTATTTATATAGCAGCATTCAGTATGTAATAAATGGCCAATTACTATTTGTATTTACTCCTTTGCCTTCCCATAACTTTTTACACCAGTATTTGTTTTCCCCTCAACTACGCATTTAAAAAGAGGGAACTTTTTAGGAACTATCATTAAATCATTTTGTCTACATTCAATTCAAATTAAGTTCTTTCAAAGACTTAGTTCTGATATACAGTTATGATAGTTAAGGGAATTATTTTGATTACCTATTATGATGCTTTTAAGGTTATAATACTTTTAAGGTTGAATTTTAGTATTTTTTTCACTAAATGAATGGCCTCTTATTCAAAGGAGCCCAAATGCTTTTCTACATGCAAAAATTTTTGAATACATTTAAATATTAGATTTAAGATATTTATTATTAGTTTGCAAATTAGTATTTTATGTAATTTTGCTTGCTTGTATATTTGCAAACAGATTCTAAATCAGTCTGAGATAAATTAAAATGATCTATACTCTCTATTTCTCCTACTTTACCAAGAGTCTGCTAATAAAAGAGAAAGAAAATTATTTGTTTTAAGCATGCTTGCATAAAATGGGAGACTATAAGGAGTTCTTTTAATTTGGTATACCAATTTTTGAGAGCATTTTACTATTAAATACCAAAAAGTCCTGAAAAACTTACAATCAACTGGCCCAAACACAGTGTAGTAGAATGTAAGGCAACTCTTCTTCTGTCTGGAAAAGATCAGTTAGACCTCAAATGGTCATTTATCTTTGATGCTTCCAATTGAAGAAGAAATATAATTTATTTTGACTCAAAGATGTTCTACAATTACTTAAAAATAATATCCTGAAGTTCAGTTGGAAGACATTTAAAATTAAGAGAACCAAGGGAAATTTTACAGGAAAAGATATAAATAAATCATTACATAGATAAAAAAATAAATGAGAAATTTTTATGCCAGATGACTGAAAAATATATTAAGGGTCTGAATGAATAGAAGGGCCAATAAAATACAAAAGGTGGAAATCTCGGGCACTAGCAAAATAATGTCATTTCTAAGATTTCAAAACTGTGTTCAGCAATCCAGCTGAATAAAGGGTTAAGCACTGTGACATCTCTCTTCATAAGATCACAATAGATGGCAAACAAAAGAAGGCTTATAGACACAAGTAAGTCATACACATTTTGGATAGCAAATTGAGAAATAGAGTCTGTCTTTAGCTAAGTGATGCAGATAGAAGAATTTGAGAGTGAAAACTTTGTTCAGGAGATAAAAATCTCAATCAGGAATTTGTGTTTTCCCGTGAGCTTTTTATTTCCAGAGAAATCTTAGAACTGAAAGTCTATGAAGTAATCTGAGAATCTGGGGGGAAAAGTGAGCTCTTCACTGTTTGCAAATTGATAGAAAATAATTTGTGCTTATAAAAAAGTCCCTTATTTGACATAAAGTGCTTTATTTAAAAAGAAAAAACATGCAGAGGTTGTTTTAGAGACGATTATCAGTAATGAAAGAAGCAAAGGAAGCTTTAAAAAAAAACACATGATCTGAATATACATGACGTTATCACTAAAAGGTACATTCTAATATAATGTAAAATCACAAAATGGTGCTCATGTATCAAAGATGATGTAAAAACTGGCAAATGGAAAAACCATGAAAATAAGATTAGTGAAGAAACACAGTTTTGAAGAGAGAGAGGTAAGTCTCAGTCTGCTCAAAAATGATAGGTTTGGCAGCAATTCTTCCTTCCACAGGGACTTGGCATGCCAGTTGAATGATTTTGCCACACAGTGTTCTAGGTCATGGGAAAAGGAATAATTTCCAGATAAAGTTACCAGGCCTCGTTTGGGAAAAAAATAAAAAAAGATACTACAGGTTCACAACTATGAATTACTTTTGAAGTTACTTTAAACAGGATGTAATTTTACTTATGTCAAACACAGCATATTCAGAGAATGAAGACTATAATACTACATTGTGTTAATGATCTACCTACTTAAAAATTCCATAAGGAAAGCTCTGTAAGTTTTCTAATAAAAATGTGCTTCTTAAATAAATGAATATGGAACATGAACATATATATAAAAAATAAAATGGAAAACAGCTAATATTTGACTTGCTCTTTGTTCTGTGCTCTTACGAACTTCCAAAACCAGAAACCAAGTATGTTTATTAAAATGCCCGGAAGGAAATGTTTAGGATTTGGAAGGATAAAAGAAATGGCATTTCAAATTAGGTTCTGGTAGTTCCTTCTTTAGAGCCCTTTGAGACAATGTTTCTGCATTCCCCATAAGGAGAGAGAAAGCAAGAAATCAGGTAGCTGCTTTCTCTTGTGCAAAAACTCACTGTCAAAGAACTTACCTGCCAATAGTATGGAGGGTGGGGAAGGAAAATGTTCAGATCTTGGAAGAATGTGTGCTCTGTTAGGAAGAGAGCTTATGAGAAAGCTTATTTGTGGCCTATAGACTATTGCACATCCAAACAAAACACAGAGAAAAGAATGTCCAACAGATAATGCGTTCAGGAACGTATCAACATACAAACTAGCTTGTGCCCAGAAATAAAACATGGATACCAGACACCACTGCAGTCAAACCTGTCTTAATTTGCTTCTGATTTAATGACCTTTAGAAACTGGTCCAAACTGATTATCAGCAATACATTGTTTCTGCTTTTTTTTTTCTTAAAAAAATATTTTGAGACCACTTTTGATACACACACATATAATTCTGTGGTCATAACAGACAAATATAACTTTAGCGAGACTAAACAAAAGTGCAAAACTTAAAAAAAAAATTAAAAAATATGGAAGCATAAGCTAAATTTTTCTGCATAGCTGAAATCTATTTAAAGCAAGTCCTTGTTGCAGGGGTAGGAGGGGGTACTGACAGGAGGATAAAGCAGTTTTTTCTTTTAATGTCTTCTGCACATTTAAATGATGCAAAAAATAATTTCACTCCATAGGTCTGAAAACATTTCACAGACAGTTCATCCCTATATCTTTAGACACCATCGTCGTGGCGGTGCCTCCGTCTGCAAGGTAAACAGTGGTGCTGGATTTGGAATGCACTGCCCTGTCTTTGCCATTGTTGTTGACCTCACAGTCCAGTGGTTCAGTGGAAATGACCCAGGTGGAGGGGCGCCACCGCTTAAGAGAATAGGGAGTTTTCACTCGTTTCTTGATCTTTTCACCAGATCCTGATTTGCCATCTTGTGTTGAGTCACCTACTGAAAATAAAAGTGCAGAAAAATGAACTATACATAAAGAAACTACTAAAAAGTGAAAATTAGGATCGTAAATGGAAAAGAGATCAAATGAATGTCTACAGGAGAAGCTACCAGACGTTTCTTGAAATTCATGATGCCAGATAGTATTTTTCTAACTTTACCAAATTATTTTTGAGATTCTTTAAGCACAATGTTTCTATAATTGGTTGAATTATTCCATAGGCAAGGAAGAAAATACAGAAAAACCTCAAAAAGCAAAAACAGAGGAGAAAATTCCAAGTTCTCAACTATATTCTCAAATCCTTTGGTTATTGGTAGAAATCCTAACTTGGCAAAATGCATTTAATCTTTCTATTTCATGATCAAAGCAGGCACCTAGAATATAATTATTTTTCAGAAGAATGACATAAACACGAGAGTGTAAATTTTCTAGTAATTTCCCCTTCCCATAACTGACAAAAGACATTTTACAGATGTAGACCCTTGCTATAATTTATGTCAACTCTTCAATACAAGCTACTCAAGCAAGGGACTAGATTCTACTGATTTTTTGACAACCTAATCCCATTAGCCCATTTTGTAGTCTTTGACAACAAACATAAAATGTGACTTCTTCGTAACTGCTATCAGTCTAAAAGAAATATCATTTTGTACAATAATGACTGTTTCAGTGAGCTCTCCTGTCTTTAGTGAAGATTTTAGTGAGCTCTTCTGTCTTGTGTTATAATCCCTCAGGGCCATAAACCAAGTATCAAGTTATTTGTGTAAGTGGCTAAGGGCCCCATAGCACAATGCCAAAGGCACACAGCTCCTGAAAAAACTGACATGAAAAACCAAGAATAACTTTGTAATTTCTTTACAGTGACTTTTCTGAATTTTCTCTGCACTGTTCAGATTTATTAAGATTAGTCTGATAAAGCCTAAATGTGTATATAATAAACAAAGTGCTTCTAAAGTTGTATTGGTATCATTTTACTCGGATGCTTTAAACTAGAAAGTACAAAATCTCAACTATGCACAGCAAATATGTGAGCTGCATTATAAGCCAGAAGCTACATAAGATACACATTAAGTTGGTAATTATTCTGATTATTGTGACATTGACTTTTCAATTATCAGCAAAAAAATAATCTTTTTAAAAACAAATGTCTAATTACTTTTGAAATCCAACCAAATGTGGTAAAAGTAAATAATTGCTAGCTGAAACATAATCTGTTTCTAGCTAAGTATATTTAAATGGTCTCAAAATCCCTCCATTTACACAATCCCTCCACTTACACTGCAAACTGCTGCCATCAAGGACATTGGTGGCTGAAAGATCCAGAGAATTAGGCCTCTGTGCTCTTCTAGGCTTTGATGGTCCGGGGTCTGCTACTGTGCTTGGAACACCCTGTGTGGGAACTTCTTGCTCAGAACATGGATTGCTGTTGTTGTTGTTGGAATTAGTTCGCCCGCCTTCTAGGGGCCGTTCTCTCCTGTCCACAAGACGATCCAGAACACCTTCATCATGGCCAGCCTGCTGCTCTCGTCTCAGTAAAGGTTCATGCTCATCAGGACTGGAATTAATGTTCAGCCGAGTGTCCTCACCAATAAATTGATTCTGCAGCATTTCTTGGGCTCTGTGTGCCACTGTGTTAGCTGTCTGGCCAGATGGTACTACCCCATTGGCATACTGAGTAGTGGCAGTATGGGAATTAACGCTGTGGTTTCTACCTGCCACACCATTCATAGTGACTGTCACTATATGAGGTTCTGCCGCATTGATTGTATTCATCTTGGCAACTCCAGTTTCTACTTGTTTCAAGTTTGATTTGTGCTTGCTGCCAAATTTCAGCCTGGGCTCCTTTGTCGAATTTTTGGTGTTTAAAGGCAAACTAGTAGGTCTCTTAGGAAGGTTCTGTTGCTTGGGGAGAGGATAGATCTGAGTGGGTGGGACATCAGGAATTAAACATGCTTGGCCATTTGCAGCCTGTGTGAAGTCCTGCTGCCCAGTCACTTCAACTGCAAGCTTTATAAGTGGGTAAAGCAAGCTAGAACTGGTACTGCTCAGTGGGTCTGGCCCACTGAATTGTTTAAGAGAATGCTCCATGAGATTCTCATCAGAACTTTCCTTGAGGTTTTTATCAACTTCTTTTGGGTCCAGCTTGTTGGTCTCCAAGTCTTCTTCGGTCAGTTGTAAGCAGACAGGGGTTGGCCCGACTGGCTGTGAAACATTGGTGGCATGCAGACTTGTTTCATCTGGGTATGGCACCTCGGATATAGTGGTCATGCCGGTACTTGGAGTGAGGCCAGTGGTATTTGTGGTTGTGGTGTTGGTAGACAAGCTGGTGACGCTTGTTTCAGGGCTGGGGATTCGAGCTTGTGCTTGCTGCCGTTCATAGTTAATTGAGTTTCGGTTCTTTTCCCCTATAGTCAAAGGTGTGCTGGACATCGAATGCTCAGAGGAAATGTTCTTCACAATGCTGTCAGTGTGATGGATAGAATCTTCAATGTATGAGGAAGAAGAATAATCTGGATAAGGGCCAATCTTTGGCACACGCCTATTGTGTGACAGGTTGCTTAAAGAAAGAAAAAAGTGTCACATTGAGAATACATTTATGACAAAGTGACTCTTCAAGTTTAACAACTCTGATATTTAAAGTACAAACTGCCTTCTCTTTTATCCCTAATCCACGTTATTCTTGAAGCTATTTAAAAATTCTAACCAAATGTTAATCCAGTATTGACATATTAACTAATAATTTGCTACAGGCTAGTTTAATGCCATTTAAGCCTATCAGAAAACTGATGGGGATCTATATGATTTTTATAGATGTTCACTATTTTAGTTTATAAGAGTTATTAATTTAAAAAATCTCCCCTATAGTTTTGTAATGTTAGCAAATATGTCTTTATGAATTATATATTTACTCAGTTAGACATAAATTTCCAGGAAAGAAGGAACCAAGACACTTGTCTTTTGTGTTTCTGTAATTCTAGATACACAGTGGCTACTCAACAAATATTTTACCAATTAAGTTCCAAATGGTAAAAAGAACACAAGCTTTTAGGCTGTTCCAAAGTGCTACATTAAGTGGCATATTCTAGCAAAGAAACATATCTTCCTAGGTAGAGACTGAGCCATATCAATGGAAGTCCTTAAGCCTAGAGTATAAGGCAGAATGAGATACTCAGAATAAAAAATTAAAATAAAATCTAAGACTCAGAACTGTTTTCCAGTTTACCAAGGGTTTTACACTATCACATCTTGAGAATGATGGTTCTTGGGCAGCATACTGTAATATATTTATGTTTTAAAAAATAAAAGCCAGGCCAAGATATCTAAGCAACCCGATATTGTTCACTGATAGGTGAACAAATACACTATATGATTTTACTTTTATGTTGAATCTAAAAAACCAAACAAATGAACAAACAAAACTAAACAGAAACACAGGCAGGGATACAGAGAAGACACAGGCAGTAGCCAGAGAAGAAGGGGTTGGAGGGAACAAAAGGAATAGGTGAAGGAGACGAAGAGGTATAAAATTCTACTTTCAGAATAAATGAGTCATGGGTATGAAATGCACACTGTGGGGAATATAGTAAATAACTATGTGATGTCTTTGTATGGTGATATACCATAACTAGACTTATCTTGGTGATCATTTTGAAATGTACAGAAATAACAAATCACTATGTTGTATAACACAAACTAACATAATGTTGTAGGTTAATTATATTTTTCTAAAAAACTCACAGAAAAAGCAATAAGATCCGTGCTTAACACAGGCAGAGGGGAACAGGTAAGGGGAATGGGATGAAGGCAGTCAAAAGGTCCAAGTGTTCAGTTGTAAAATAAATAAGTACTAGGGATCTAATATATAGGATACAAACAATTAACACTGCTCTATGCTATATATGAAAGGTGTTAAGACCGAGTTCCCTGGTGACCCAGTGGCTAAGACTCTGAGTTTCCAATGCAGGGTATGCATGTTTGATCCCTGGTTGGGGAACTAAGATCCCACATATTGCTTGACATGGCCAAAAAATTTAAAATAAATAAATAAATAAAATGAAAACTGTTAACAGAGTAAATCCTAAGAGTTCTCATCACAAGGGGAAAAACTTTTTACCTATTTCCTTAATTTTGTATCTATATGAGAATGATGAATATTCAGTAAACATTGTGATAATCATTTATGTATGTAAGTCAAATGATCATTCTACACATGTTAAATCTATAGAGTGCTACATGCCAACTGTATCTCAATAAAACTGAAAAGGAAAATAACATAAAAGTGAAGGGTAGTTTAAAATCAAGTATAAACAATCAAATATAGACAATGGGAACATTAACAGATACCAGCATTACAGGTGAAAAGCAACAACTAAAAGAAAAGTGCTATGAAGAAAAACTGCTGAAGTTACGAGGGGAATGACAGGAAGGGGAGGAACAGAAAAGGTTTTGTATTGCACAAGAGGGATGGAGGGAAAGAGTCAATACAATGAACCCTAGCGTAGAATGAATGTGAGATGAATTATGATTTGAAGGAAAATTCCAAAGTCAAAGGACATGAAAAGCAGCATGTAAAGGGTAGAACTGAATGGCTCAGGAGGCAAAAATGGCCACAGCAAAGGAAAGCATCAAAAAAAAAAAAAGAAAAAAAAAAAGGATTTCCTCCTCCCAGTTAAGGAAAGTTAAAGCACTTAAAGTAAAAGTAGCTGACTTATGAGAGGTATGAATAGCATACTATAAAGCACACAGAAAACACAGAGACAAGGGGTGATGGAAGCAGAAGACTATCTTCAAGGTATCTGTTTATATTCAGAAATGCTAATTTCTATCTTCCTTAACTTGCTGATATATTACTAACAGAAATAAAGGTTTATACCCTGAGGGTAATTCAGTCCAAGCACGAGCAGTGTAAACCCAATGTGAGATCCATAGTTCAGAACACAAACTTTCTTAAAAATTAGAACAACAGAAAATATCAAAGAAAATGATTCAAGAATTCAGTTATTTTTTATCTCAATTTTCCATGCTTACTCTTTCTTTTCTGAATGCTTCTCTGAAAAATTTTAACATGTTTTATTTAGATAAAATGAAAATTTGTGGGAAGACTTTATCCTATAAGACAGAATGAAGAAACACAGACTACATGGTCTGAAATGTTTCAAGTTTTAGAATTTTTTCTAAAAGTCCTTCTAAGAAGTTCTAATAAAGATATTTTAAAAATATCATAATTCTAAGAAATGTCTCATAAAGTTCACGATGGGACAAAAAGACTTATGAACTGCTTTCAGGTAAAGTAGCAGCATTCTATAAAGAAAGACCACTGGACAGGGAGTCTGGAAACCCCAGGTTCCAGTGAAGCAATGGTTAGATACATATGCAAGTTCACGGTTCTATCTGCTTTAAACAAACAAAATTCAGGGGAAAAAGAAATAATAACCACAAAGTATAATCAAGACAAAATAGTATGCAGAAGTGCTTATAAAACTTTTGGAACTATGAAACTTTATTATTGTAGCGAACTTCGTGCATTAACAGACAAAGACTAATCTTTTACTGTATTGTTAGATATAAAAACCCATGGATTTCATCTTGCACTTACACTAAACAAGAATATTCAGAAAAAGAACAGGAATACTGAAAGAAAAGTTAAGATATTAGACTGCACCAATTAATCACTGTATGCTTAGACTGTTTTAATAGTATTTATTTTCTATCCTCTAGTATCAGGCTTAAATTTTGACAGACGGATTCCAAACCCTTAGTGTCTTACCGCTCATTCTGCATAGCAGTAGACATTGGATTGACTGTTGGGCTCACAGACTTGTTTCTTTCCCATATCATCATAAGTTCAGCCATCCTCTCTTCAGCACACTGCGCAGTAAGCCGAGCCTCTGCATCCTGGTCCCAACAGTCTTCGATTGTCTCCTTGAGTGATCTCACTGCCTGTAATAAAGTATATGTCAAACACTGTATCTTATCAAAACATAACTGAATTTTTTCAGTAACATGAGGTGAAAGAAAAAAATTAATTTTATTTAACCAATATTTTACATAGCTATAATAAAATATCTTAAGACATCAGAGATTTGTAAAGGGCCATATTCTCAAAAGGTGAGGAACAAGTACAGTAAGAAAATTTTAATTGAACTCATTGAAGAATTATCCACAAGAGTAAGCAGTTGTAGTTAAGTCATATGTATCTTCAATGCCATGTGTTTATGTTGTTGCGGATCCACAGCACTGTTATTTCAATCAATAGCCACTAATTCTACTTCAAAAATGAGTTAAAAAAATTTTGACACTAGACTGTCTTCAATCTCTAAGCAAGCTCTTCCTCCTTTACTCCTAGTAGTGTGCTTCATTCCAATCATAAATCTTAAAAGCCTGACATTTTCTTGTTATTTAAACTAGTTTCATTAGCAGTATCAAAATCAGTCCTATTCTGTAACATTCATATATATCGGCAATGAACAGCAGTGTTCCATTGGAGAAAGTTGGTGCAAACTCCCTTTTAAAAGGCAAGACTTTATATACTTTGATGGACTGGCATCCAGAATTCTTATTCACACTTGTACTCTGATTTTTTTATTAGGTGTCAAGCTCTTTACCTGCCAGTACATTTCTTGTGTCTTCAAAACACTTTCAAAATAGTACGGCCAGGATTGCCAGATTTAACAAGTAAAAATATAGGATACTACTTAATTTTAGTTTCAGATAGTTGGACACACCATTTTTTAGAGTAGGTATATTCTCGCCAATTCATAAATCAAAGTATTTTATCTGGCAAGACTATTTTAAGCTAAAAATTCCTGTGAGGAATCTTGGTAACATTTTTAATGTTTCCTAATAATTTGTGTTCTGTAAACAACTTGAACCTTGAGTCTCTGGGAAACATCTGTTGTTGCTGTTGTTCAATCACTCAGTTGAATCCGACTCTCTGCAACCCCCTGCAGCACACCAGGGTTCCCTGTCCTTCACCATCTCCCAGAACTTGCTCAAATTCATGTCCATTGAGTCAATGATGTCATCAAACCATCTTGTCTTCTCTTGTCCCCTTCTCCTCCTGCCTTCAATATTTCCCAGGATCAGGATCTTTTCTAATGAGTCAGCTCTTTGTATCCGGTGGCCAAAGTATTGGCGCTTCAACTTCAGCATCAGTCCTTCCAATGAATATTCAGGATTTATTTCCTTTAGGATTGACTGGTTGGATCTCCTTGCAGTCCAAGGATTCTCAAGAGTCTTCTCCAACACCACAGTCCACAAAAGCATCAATTTTGGGGTGCTCAGCCTTCTTTAAGGTCCAATTCTCACATCCATACCTGACTACTAGAAAAACCATAGCTCTGACTAAATGGACCTATGTTTGCAAAGTAATGTCTCTGCTTTTTAGTATGCTGTCTAGGTTTGTCTGGGCAACATGACAGTGTTCTTTCTGAATATAGGCTCACTGTGTACATGCACCATGCCCCACCCTTAATACCATTTCCCCCTGGCTCTTCTGAGTTGGCTGCCTCAGTACGGTACTGCTGATTCTCCAATCCTGCCCAGAACACAGATCAAAGAGTATATCTTCTAAGACTCAACTTTACTTTGAGTTTTGAAATCTATTTAAAAGTATGTTCTAGGCTGTATTGAGTAAAAATTAAAATATGAACAACAGACATAAACAACAACTAATAATCTTTTCATTAAGCAATAAAAATCTACCTATTTCTCAAGATATGGAAGAACCGGAAGAACAGACAATGATAATCTTGCGTTTAATAGCAAGTGCATCATCTCCCTGAGGTAAAAGTTTGGTGTTTATAAGTATGGTTGAGTCTGTTATCGATAGTAGTCATGTTCTATAAAGTTGCTGTGTACTGAATTAATGATGAAACATTAATCCTAGAGGAAATACAGGATTAGGAACCTGTGAGTCTCTGAATATAACATTTTCATCAAATGATCAATAAATAATCTTGTTTTACCTGTGTTTCTGTTTAAGACACCTTTTAAAATATATAAGTTTAAGTCAGATAGAAAAGGAGAAATACTGTATGACATCCTTTATATGTGGTATCCAAAAAGAGATGATACAAATGAACTTACAAAACACAAAGAGATTCACAGACTTAGAAGACGACTTATGGTTGCCTATACACACTGCTGTATTTAAAATGGATCACCAACATGGACCTACTATAGAGCACAAGGAACTCTGTTCAATGTTATGTGGCAGCTTGAATAGGAGGTGAGTTTCAGGAAGAATGGGTTTATGTATACGTATGGCTGAGTTCCTTCACTGTTCACCTGAAACTATCACAACGTTGTTAATCGGCTACACTCCAATACAAAAAAGCAAGTTAAAAAAATACATAAAATCACTTTATTACCTTGTACTCATGATCATAGCACTACACCTCATGCCCTAATGGAGTTTATCTAGAACATGTTTTCCTTTCTTCATAAGGAGTAGCAAACCTTTCTTGTGCTTAGTAATATCACATAAGAGTTCAGTGTTATACTTAAGGGCCATTTTAAATGGTGAAATCACCAAAAAATGCAAAAATAAAAATGCGAAAAATACAGCAGTGAATACATTACAAAAAAGATACTTTTTTACAATACAAGAGATGAAACATGAAAGCCTTATTAGACCTTCAGTTAGGGACATGTACATCTGAACTCAAATTTTTCACTGTTCTGCACACATACACAAATGACTGGGACAGTGTTCTGACCACTGATTTTGGGATTGCAAACACACTTTGGCCAGTAGCTGAATTCCAAATATGAAATTCGTGAATAATGAGGAAAGACTATACTTAATGGATTTAAAAATGACTTGGATTTTAAGATAACTCAAGAATCAATTATAACTAACTTTTTATGATAAATATACCTCTAAAACCTAGTTATATACTTACCTTAGTAGATTTTAATATTGGTTTAAAAAAATGAACTGGTTGTTAAGTTACGAACAGAGGAATTTTTCTTTTCCTTTTGAAATAATTTCAAGCGTACTTTTCTTTTCTTTCATGATCTTGACATTTTAAAAGACTAGGTAGACCTAAAAGTAGCCCAGTTACTTTTGAAAATGTTCCTCAATTTATCTGATATTTCCTCCTGATCAAATTCAAAGTTTGCATCTTTGGCAGAAAATCACAGGAGACATTTCTGTTCTTCCCACTGTTCTTCCTATCACGTACAATTTTTTATTTGTCCCATTACTAGAGAAGTTAACCTTAACCACATGACTAAGTTGGTGTCTGCCAGGTATCTTCCCTGTAAAGTTCCATTTTCCCTTTAATAATTAATCACTGTTTTGGGAGGGGGAGAGTACTCAAAGCTCCTGTATATATCTTGTTCTGCATTCAGCTTTTCACCCATTGGTTTCAGCATCTCTTGCTGTTTCTTGGATGAATCAATTATTTCTGTGATGCTTGCCAGTAAGACATTTAAAAAGTGATAGTAAATATAGGAATATAGATAAACTGCATATAAGTAAGAAAAACAAACACCTTTAAAATATGCTAAAATGCTCAACCTTATTCACCATGTTGAGGTAGTATAATGAAGTAGTTAAGAATATTAGTTCCAAATTTGTAGTATTAGTACCAGCTTAAACAAGATCCTGTTTTCAAATACTGCCTTTATTATTTACTAGGTACAAATCAAAATAAGATTTATTTTTACCTAACACATTAACTGATGAGAAGAACTGACTCATTGGAAAAGACCCTGATGCTGGGAAAGGTTGAAGGCAGGAGAAGGGGATGACAGAGGATGAGCATCACTGACTCAACGGACATGAATTTGAGCTAGCTCAGGGAAGCCTGGTGTGCTGCAGTCCATGCAGTCACGAAGAGTTGGACACAACTGAGCGACTGAACTGAACTGAACACATTAACAAAGACAAAATTTCATACCACCTAGTGTGAGTGATGGGAAAACAGGCACTTCTATATTATTATTGGGAGTGCCATCAATTTGGAGGGTAAATTTGTATTTTAAAACTTTCCCATGAAAAAACCTCCATGTCTGGATGGCTTTAGGAATGAATTCAACCAAACATTAAAAAAAAATAATCATGCCAAGTCTTCACAAGTCTTCCAGAAAATCAAACAAGGGAGGTTATTTCCTAATTCATTCTATGAGGACATTAGTCAAAACAAAGCAGAGCAAGGAACTTTGGGAGGAAAAGCACTGAAAACTTCGCAAATATCATAATCAACTTTACTGAAACTCTGGATGTTAGTCAAATGTTTATAGGAACCAACTTAAAAACATAAATGGAAGGAGAAAGGCCACTGAAACAGGCTAGGAGAACTCTGTCGTGTTTTAATTTAGTGCTGCCCCTGGAGTGATGGCAAGTATGAAGATGGCAGTCCGTTTTTCCCAAGACAGGCACCTGTTCCCAGAGGGAGCTGAGTAACTAGCCAAGGAATTATGCTATCTGTTTTGACATGTCTTCCCGTGAAGATCCAATACAATAGGCCTGTCTTTGTTCTGCCTAACTCAGAACTCTCTTAGCATAGGGAAGTGGCTATGACTAAGTGCAGAACATTCTTTGGAAAAAATGAAAGACCAAAGAACAAATGCTATAACCTGGGGCGAAATATAATAGTTGAGGCACACAAAAGAAATGCTGAAAGTCAAGGAAGAAAAACTGGGTGTGAGAAACTTTGGGGAATGAGGGCATTGAAAAGCTTCTGCATATACTGAAGAATCTAAAAATCCACACCCAAGTTCACGGCAGGATGCATGCTCAGAGAAGATCACAAGCTTTCAGAGCTGACTGGCTCAGCCAATGAGAAGTCTTGGCTCAGTACTAGCAGGAAGTAAAGTGTTAACAAAGGGCCCCAAGACAAAGCCAATCTGCAATGACTTGGAGAGTCTTATCCTTTTTTGTTTCCTTTTCATCCATAATGATATCCAAAACATGTGATTTTAAACAAAAAACTATAAAGCATGTGAAGAAACAAGAAACTAAGCCCCATTCACAGGAATGAAGAAAGGAACAGAAACTGTCCCTCAGGAAATACAGACATTGGAGTTACTGGCAAAGACTTTAAATATGCTCAAAGAACTAGAAACCATGGATAAAGAATGAAAGGAAACTGGGAAAACAACGTCTCAACAAATGGAGAACAGCAATTAAGAGATAGAAATTATAGAAGGGAGTTAAAAAGACACTTGGGAGGTCAAAAGTAAAAACACTTAAATGAAGAATTCACCAGATTGGTTAATTGAGGCTTTGAGCAAAGAGAAAAAAGAATTACTAAACATGAAGACAGGAAATAAAAATTACCTAGTCTGAGAAGCAGAAACAAAAAAAGAATGAAGAAAATGAATAGAGCTTAAAGACTTGTGAGGCACCATTAATCACATCAAAATACACAAAATGAGTGACAGCCCCAGAAGAAAAAATAGAGAAAGAATATTTCAAGAAATAATAATTCAATAACTTTCCAAATTTAGTAAAAGAAATGAATCTACACATCCAAGAAACTCAATGAACTCAAAGAGAGTTCCATACTGAGACACATTATAATCAAATTATAAAAAGCCAAAGAAGAAGAGAGAATCTCGACAGCAGCAAGAAAAGCCAACTGAAATATACAGTTCAGTTCGGTTCAGCCACTCAGTCTTGTCTGATTCTTTGCGATCCCATGGACTGCAGCACGCCAGTTCTCCCCGTCCACCACCAACTCCCAGAGCCTACTCCAGCTCTTGTCTGAGTTGGTGATGCTATCCAACCATCTCACCCTCTGTGGTCCCCTTCTCTTTCTGCCTTCAATCTTTCCCAGCATCTGGATCTTTTTCAGTAGACAATATAATAAAATATATCCCTATTGTCATTTGATATGACTAGAGCCCGTATCAAAACATTTGATGACTGCATTTATGTCAAAATCATTAACTTTCTCATCTAACACAAGAGGGAGCTCTATAAAGGTGGAGGCTGTATCTAGTGCTCTCTATATTAAGCACACAATACACAGGATTCATTTAGTGAATGTTAATGAATAAATAAGCTGAATGACATTGTATTAGTTTCTTAATGATGTGCAGTAAGTTCGAAATTCAGTTCACTTCAGTTCAGTCACTAAATCATGTCTGAATCTTTGCGACTCCATGAACTGCAGTATCCCAGGCTTCCCTATCACCAACTCCCAGAGCTGACTTAAACTCATGTCCATTGAGTCAGTGATGCCATCCAACCATCTCATCTTCTGTCATCCCCTTCTCCTCCTGCCTTCAATCTATCCCAGCATCAGGGTCTTTTCCAATGAGTCAGTTCTTCACATCAGCTGGCCAAAGTATTGGAGTTTCAGCTTCAGCATCAGTCCTTCCAATGAATATTCAGGACTGATTTCCTTTAGGATGGACTAGTTGGATCTCCTTGCAGTCCAAAGGACTCTCAAGTCGTCTCCAGCACCACAGTTCAAAAGCATCAATTCTTCAGCACTCAGCTTTCTTTATGGTCCAACTCTCACATCCATACATGACTACTGGAAAAACCATAGCTTTGATTATACAGACCTTTGTTGGTAAAGTAATGTCTCTGCTTTTTAATATGCTGTTTAGGTTGGTTCCCTGGCAGTTTTTAAAATGGGTTTTAACATTCATTAATTTTTAGAAGATTTTGAGTTGTGTTCTACAGAAATGTTTTCTAATTTCAATGCAACTATGAAGCAAAATGTCTTCATAAAAAGGGGGGTCTATTTCATACAGAAACTATGTATTTGCTATCTAATTCTAGTACTAGACTGTCACTGCACAGAAGCAGCAGTGCTATTGACTGTTGCACATTAGATCTAAATGGATTTATTGGAAGTGAACCAAATATTACTTATTTCTTACTTAGCAACCTCATCCAAATTGAGAGTAAAAAGTTTTCAGAAAAATATGCATATGGTGCATATCCCATAATGGCAGGGTTGCCAAAAGATACTTTAGAATAAGTAGTCCAATTTCTCTGGTGAAATAAAACCATTTATGGAAGATAAAATTGTATTTCAGTAGATAAAATTTCACAAAGAGATCTTTCTTTGAAGCATACTCTGCTGTGAGGCTGGCACATCTAATGAACCCTGGGAAAGGATTAAGCCTCTTACCTGACATCAGGGACCTCTTTTAAAAAATCTGTCCCAGTTCCTTCAGTAAAGTAGAAAGTAGAGGGAAGGGGAGGGGAGAGAGAGGGGAGGAGGGAAGTTAAGCCTAGGGCCAAAAAAGTCAGAAAAGCCAGTGGACGGTGACTTTTAAAACATCATTCCTCAAAAGGCAGCAGCTTCTAGTGACTAACATAGGATTTTCACTTCCTCATTTATGAGTCCAAGCACAATAGTACATTGTGCCAAGGACGTTTACACAACCATAATTCTACAAAATCCCATGTTTTTATTTTATTAA